>NC_052056.1:115427976-115733476 GCF_903992535.2 Arvicola amphibius
ATAGAGAGACAGAGACAGAGACTAGGAATAGTGAAGGCTTTGGAACCTCAAAAGCCTATCCCCAGTGACACAGCTCCTCCAATAAGATCTTATCTCCTGATCCTTCTCAAACAGTTTGAACGAGGACGGGACTAGCTATTTAAACACGTGAGCCTATGGGGGCCATTGCTACCTAAATCAGCACCTACTCCATTCTGGGTGGATTCAGAGGGTTCACCTGAAGTTTGAGAGAATGTTTGGGAGCAGATGCCCAGACTCAGCTCAGTAGGAACCAGATAAGTGGCCCCTGCATGTGGGGTGATGATGTAAACACGGGATCCTACGTGCCATGAATTACACTTACTTCCTCTACAAACAACAAAAGGAACTGCAGGAAATGATCTGAAGCTAAGGGAATGGGCAACAGAGAAAGAATGAGCGCAGGCTTCAAACCCTTGGCCTCTTTTTTCTGGTGGCATGACCTTGGTCGGGTCCTTTATTCTCTCTGCATCTCCGTGTTTTTGTGTCTACACTGGTGAGTTTGCTGAGTCATATCTGCCCTGTGGTATGGCTGTGACACCTGGAGTACCTAGCCTGCCTGACACAAAGCAAGCTATCAGCAAACAGTATTTACTGCATTTTCAAAGTCTAGCAGGGATATGATTAGCTCAACAAACACTTCATGGGGCATATGAAGGGCCTGCTGGTGGAGAGGGATCTTGGGATTTGAGAATGCATAGGCTTAACATGCCAAGGGTGGAAACATTGGCACAAGAAATGAAGTTGCTGGAGAAAGAATTGAAGGAGTGTATGCTTAATGGTGATGCCATTTAACTTGTCTCTATAAGAGCACAGTGAAAATGGGAGAGAGAGAGAGAGAGAGAGAGAGAGAGAGAGAGAGAGAGAGAGAGAGAGAGAGAGAGAGAGAGAGAATGTTTGTGTATGCACACATGTGTGCAAGTGTACTTGCTTTCAGAATCTTCTAAAAGGTGCTCCTTAAAGTTTGATGGCTTCGGTGTAAGCCTGATGAGCCACCTGACCTTCTGTGATCCTGCCCTGCCGCTGAGGCGAGCTCCATCAAATGCATGCACGCTTCCTTGCTGCCTGTTCTTTGCTGAGAATGTCACACAGGAGCAGGAAGCTCAGACAGCTGACATTTCCCTTCCTCTTGAAACCGTCTACTTGTGGGAACCTGGGTGCCACTTTGGGGCTTCTTCCTAAGCCACTGGCAGAGAAATGTCATTTACACACGCTCCCCGTCGCTGGCTGTCTGAGTTGCTGTGAGTTGACTGCACAACCCAAAGGCTGTTTACAGAGGCTATTTAAGCCACATAAACACCCCCACTGCTTGCTGTAGGCACAGGTCTCTGGGATGCACAGATTTGGACATTTAGTGTAAGTATAAGTGGAGATGCAGGAAAAATACTGTGTTCACAGGATTCCAAGAGGCGAAGCGGAAGACTACAGGAAGAATGAAGTGAAAGATGGGTGGACAAAGTCTTCCTCGCTGCAGCCTGTGCACTCCGGCCCCTCCCTCCCCACCCCTGCCTCTGAAGCTGTGTTTGCAGCGGTAGGCACCTCATCTCGGAAATGGCCCAGATCTCATTTTAACGAGTGCACATGATTGAGTTTGTCTAGCTAGAGATTTAATGACCTGTAAAATGTGCCCCGAGCACCTGGCAACCCTCGAATGCTCTTATGTGTAGTAGCGCTAGCACCTTGCAAACTCCAGGCCTAGGCTGGGAAGGGTGCACTTGGCTTGGTTTAGAGGGCAGAGTTTAATGCCCCAGAGAGAAAAACATTGCACCAGTCTGTGGCCCGTGTGTTGTAACTGAACACCGAATAGCACTTGGGGGTTCTGACTCAGTCAGTCATTCATTCCCTCACTGGATCATCTCACAGATATTTACTGAGCATCAGTGTTGCTAGGCTTTGCGGTGTTGGGGCTCATGACAGTGCGTTTGACTGGATGTGTAGTCTGTGCCTTGTGGTTCAGTGAGACATCAACGTGGGCGCTCTCTTCTGATCTGGGCTACCGCCCTCCAAGGCCCATGCACTCTCCATTGTGGGCGCTCTCATCTGATCTCGGCTACCGCCCTCCAAGTCCCATGCACTCCCCACTGAACAGCACTTTCCTTTGAGTGGAAACATTCCCCAGGAGAGCCTGGGGAGAAACAAGATGTCAAGTGTCTGGGAGGGTGGAAACTGCAGGACTCTGGAAGGCCCCTCCTTAGCTTTGCTAAAAGAGCAAATGACTGCTTGTGGGAAAGGGTCAAAGTCGGGGTCGGGATTGGGGTGCGGGCTGGGGTGGGCAAGTAGCTCTGACCTGCTAGACTGTAGAGGGGCGATGTCTTGCCCTGGCTGAGCTGCCCACAAGCTGTGCAGAGATCTCCATGACTGCACTTTTTGGGGGTTGACAGCCATGTTAGGGTGGACTTTCTGGAAAAGTAACTGATTTTCTGAGTCACCCCTGCTCCTGAAAGCCATCCCTCACCCACTCATGTTAGGACAGGTTACTCAGTTGGACTTCAGGGTGCTCATTGCTTTGGTCTGTCATGTGTTCCCTTTCTGGGTTGGGTAAGCATGTGGCAAAGTCTGTCACACAACACTTAACACTGCTGGTTTTAATTCTTGGGCTTTTTTGAGGGAAGCCAGGTCCTCATTCATATGAAGAATGTCCTCAAGAGGGCTGTTGGGACAGCTTAATCAGCAAAAGTGCTTTGCCTTGCAAGCATGAATCTTGAGTTTGAATCCCCCCCAATACGGAAGGTTGAGCGTAGGGTGTGTTCTTGTCATTTCCATGTTGGTGATGTGGGGACAGGAGGGTCCCTGGTACTCACTGGTCAGCCAGCCTAGCCTGATCCATGAGCTCTGGGCTAATGACAAGATCCCATCTCCAGGAAATAAGGAGAATTGATTCCCTGAGGTGGCTCCCTGGTCCCCACACACTCACACATGTGTATGCCCACGCTGTCCCCACACACTCACACACATGTCCATGCCCACGCCATCCCCACACACTCACACACATGTCCATGACCACTCTGTCCCCACACACTCACACACATGTCCATGCCCACGCCGTCCCTACACACTCACACACATGTGTATACTCATCTATGTGCACAGGTATGTAGGGGCAGAGAGTATGATCTAGTGTTGAGCTGCACTCCTGGGCTCAAGCCTCAGTTGTACAGATGAAAAAAAATTGCCAAGACTGATGGGCCTCACCATGAGATTCTCAAGGAAAAAGCCTGGGTTAAGAGTCCTTTGCTCCTGTAAGGTAAAGCAAACTGAGCTGCTATAGGTTGCAAAGTAGTGGACAATCTCACAAGAGGAAGTTAGGGAGGCGGGAGGCGGGGCTTCTCTGAGTGGCTGCCACACCTGCTGATCATCAAAGAGATGAATACAGGAGGGAGAGAGAGAGGGGGAGAGAGAATGAGAGAAAGAGGGAGCGAGAGAGAGAGAGAGAGAGAGAGAGAGAGAGAGAGAGAGAGAGAGAGAGAGAGAGAGAGAATTAGAAAGCAATACCATCCATTTCCTGTCCTCAGACCGCTGCTTTGAGAAATCCCATTTTGTCTTCTACCCCAGAACTACTCAGACCCTTTGTACTGGGGTAAAGTCCTCTTTAGGTCTCTAGAAAGGTTTGTGCTCTTTATGTCTGAGGAGACCAGGGGTGCCTGGCTTTGGAATTGCAGCGCTGGCGGGGTCCCATCCTGTGTTTTGGCCTCTGCCCTTTGCAGTATTGTGAAGAGAACTGCACAAGGAGTGAATGAACAGAATTCATGGGGCCCTGAGCACATGTTCATCCCTAGCATGCCATTTGCAGGCTGCAGGTCCCTGCTACAGAAGGCAACCAGAAGGTGGCAACCCCAGGCAAGCATTTCTGCAGGACTCAGAAGGAGAAAAGCAGGGGACCTTTACTGATTAAACATAGAAAATCTCTTTCAGCCTATCCATCAAAATTCTCCAAGCTGTCTTTAGTTGCGTGCCCACTGCTGAGCACACCAGGCTCCAACAGATAGTTCCAAAGCCATGGTCACACAGACAGCCCTGGTTAGCCTCAGTGGGTCACGGAATCAAATGCATAGTCATGAACATGAGAGATTTGTGCGGAGGAGTGGGGTAGTGACAGGGGTGGTAGGGAGGTTGGGGGTGAGCCTGGTTGATGTATATTTTGTACATATGTGGAACTGTCTAAAATCAAATTTAGTTAAAAAGTTCTCAGGCTGGAGAAACAGCTCAGAGGTCAAGTCTATGTCATGCAAGTGTGCGGACAAGAGAGCAGATGCCCAGGACCCATGAAAATGTCTCTGTGTGGTTTTTCAACGTCAGAAGGATGAGACGGGGACTCTCCAGAGCAAGCTCGCTAGCTAGAGCATCTATATTGGAGAACTCTGAGTTTGATCGGGGAGACCCTGCCTTGTTGAATAAAGTGGAATAGTGATTGGGATGAATCACACGCACGCACAAAAGAAAACACATGCATAAACACACACACACACACACACACACACACACACACACACACACGTAACTTAGCCGTTCTGGTTGGGATTATTACTGCCACCATATAAAAGCAGAAACTGAGGTTCAGGATAGCTAAGTACCCTGCTTAAAGTCACCCAGCTACAAAGTACATTAGGTGGCATTCTGAGGTCAGGGCTCAAGCTTTCACGTTCTGTCCTCACCTACAACACAACCTCTGTCTGGAAGCCAAATGTATCCATGGTTCCCTTGGAAGCTCTTAGTATCTGCAGCTCAGAGGGTCCTCTGTTAGTCTCCCAAAGCACTAAGGTGTAGATGGCATTTAAGAGAAGAAAACAGAGGTATATACACACACACTACATATATGTGCAAACATTTATCTAGGTATGTGACCTACATGTGTGTTTTGGTTTACAGATGTATCTATGCATTCCCCTATGTCTGTCTGTCTGTATGTGTGTCTTTTCTCTATGTCTATCGGTCTGTATGTGTGCTTTCTCAATAAGTAAGTCTCCAGTGTCTTGGAGATGCTGAGAGCCAGCAGCTGAGACATCTGAGTAACAGTGTGTTTTCTGATGCTTCTTGAATCTGTTGGCAACTTAACATCTTCCCTTCACAGGGACCACATGGAGCTAGGTTCCTTAGCGAAGCAAATAGTTAAGAGCCCTGGCCAGTCAGGAAATCGAATGAGGTGTGCTTGTGTGCCCTGAGATTAAACCCCAGGAGATGAAGAGGGGTTAGGGCTGCTCATCTGGAGGCATGGCTGCTTTGGGAAGCTAAAGTTGATGAAAACCCCAGAGTAAACACATTGCAAAGGAATCCATCTGTCGGTGTTGTCTGTCGTGATCACCCACATCCTTGGTGCCCAAAGTGCAGCTGGGATCACAGAGCATCTGTGTTGCCTGGGCACCTGTCAGAAGTGTGGAGTCGACATCCCAGTCTGGCTGCAGAGCCAGAACCTGCATTTTGACAAGGTCTTGGGAGAGCTCATGTGCACCCTAGAGTGGAGAAGGAAAGGCCCTAGCGACCATTGTGTGACTCGGGTTGGTACTGTGCATCCAGAGGATGTCACCGGCTTCCTTGGTGACGCCATCCTTTCATTCACTTTCATTCATCCGGCTGTTTTATTTGAAGATTTTTAAAACGTACATGGATGTGTGTGAGACTGCTTGTATGTATGTGTGCCATGTGAGTGTAGTTGCCTGACGTGTCAGAAGAGGGCATCGGAGCCCCTGGAACTGGAGTTACAGGTGGTTGTGAGCTGCCTTCTGTGGGTCCTGAAACCAAACCCAGGTCCTCTCCAAGAGCAGCAAGAATTCCTAACCACAGAGTCACCTCTCCAGCTACTTAAATCATTTATTTATATTGTGTGTGTGTGTGTGCGTGTGTGTGGAGAGAGAGCGAGAGAGAGCGAGAGAGAGATAGAGATAGAGATAGATAGAGAGAAAGAGAGAGGGAGAGAGAGAGAAAGAGAGAGAGAGAGAGAGAGAGAGAGAGAGAGAGAGAGAGAGATATTCCTCTATGTGGGTCTTGAGGTTAGAACTGGGCTGTTAGTCTTGTTAGACACCTTTTACCCAATGAGTCAGTCATCTTGATGGTAATCCTCACTCATCTATTTAAAAAAAAAAACAAACTAAAAATCTGTTGACTTCCAGACTTCAAGGATCTGGCTCTAAGGGAGAGAGGTGAGGTTCCTGACTTCGTGAAGCATGTTGCCGATGGGAGAAGACCTGAAGCAAGCAGTGAATTACTGTATATAGCACGATGAACAAACACAGCAGCCGAGGCTAAGGAAGGCCCTTGGCCTGCTTCTGTGAGGATGGTGTACTGGGCAGAAGGAACAACTTGATCCAATAAAACTTTATTCATAGAAGCAAGTGGTGGGCCACATGTGGCTGGTGGGTGGGTGGTGTTGGCTTTGGTGCAAAACATGTTCTAGAGGTGTTGTGTCTGAAGGGCAAGCATCCATGGTTCGTATGGACCTCTGACAAGAATAAAGCGGGGCTCTTAAGAGAACTGCCTTCCTGCCCTTTCTAGAATGCCTCAGATCACAGCTCTGCAGAGAAAGGAGAGCTTCGTGGGAAGCTGTGGGTGTGCATGCCATGGTGAGAGTCTAGGAGGATGCACACAGAAGACGGGGGGAGGGGAGCCAGGACACCCTCTGACAACCCAGAGAGGACTGTTTCACAGTGAGTGAAGTGAGGGTCGGAGAGGGCATGGACAAGCAGGGCCTGTGGTCACCTGTGCTGCTTGTGTGCTGTGACCTCTGAAGGAGTGGTATCTCCCATGAGAGTCCTTCATTGCATTTGAATACCTGGCAAGGAGCTGGGAACCTAAGGCACAGGGCTTAGAAACTGGGTCACCATGACTCTCTGAGGGAATTTGTGTTTGCTTTCTGAATGGTTCCAGGACACCAAAGGATCCAAGTGAAAACAAAGAGAGATGACTCAAGTTAGTCTCAAGAACCTTTTGAGACAGAACTTTTAAAAACATCAACAAAGCACAACAAGTCATCCAGTAGAAACAAAGGTATGACACACACTTAATTCCTATACGTGAAAAGTCAAGCTGATGATAAATACATAGTCCCTCCCTAGTCTGTTAGTCGCCGGGGCAGCACAGGAACAAAGAGGTGGCTTCACTGCGACTATACTTGTAAACATTTAAATGTCTTTAGTTTTTTTTTTAAATGTCCAATTAGGTGGATAGATGTGTGGATCTGTGCACAGAGGGTAGGTGCCCTCCGAGACCAGAAGTGGACATCAGATCCCTGGAGCTGGAGTTAAAGACGGTTGTGTGGATGCTGAAAACCAGACACTGGTCCTCTGCAAGAGCAGCAAGAGATACTGAGCTATCTCTCCAGCATCCTGTGTTTCCTTTGAGGCAGGATCTCCATATATGACCCATAACAGCTTGAAACCTGTGATCCTCTAGGCTCCTGGGAGTTTGGACTACCATGTTTTATTTAATGAAAGTAGTTATTTTCTGGTTCCAACATGGAAAGTTCCCTGAGACATTTAAAATGATGCAAAAATAAATGCACGTAACATAACTCATAACTCCATTAGTGAAGAAGAAAATAGGTGTGTATGTGTGTGCCTGCATACTCATGCATGCAATATGCACGTGTGTGTGTACATCTGGATGTCAAAGGTCAACTTGGGATTATGTCTATCACTTTTCATTAATTAATTAATTGAGACGGTTTCTTGCTGGATGTGGACCTTGTCATTTCAGCAAGGCTGGCTGGCCAGAGAGCACCAGAGACCCTCCTGTCTCCTCTTGACATGGCTAGCACTGGGGTTAGAGGCAGGCACCACTGTGCTCAACTTTGCTGTGGTTGCTGAGGGTCCAGACTCAGGTGACCATGAACGCTCAGCAAACACTTTACCCATCAGACCATCTTCCCAGTTCCCAGAAGAAAACAGTTCTAAAAGTAAAACCCGTGGAGGTCCTTACCTATGCATCCATACACCCATATGTCCATGCACCTATGCATCCATGCACTCATGTACCCATGCACCCATGCGTGCCCATGCACCTATGCATCCAGGCACTCATGTACACATGCACCTATGCATCCATGCACTCATGTACCCATGCACCCATGCGTGCCCATGCACCTATGCATCCATGCACTCATGTACACATGCACCTATGCATCTGTGCACCTATGCATCTATGCACCCACGTACCTATGTATCCATGCACTTCTGCATCCATGCATTCATGTACCCATGCACCTATGCATCCAGACACTCATGCACCCATGCACCTATACATCCATACACTCAGGCACCCATTCATTAATACACCCATGCATTCATGCACCCGTGCACCTATACATCCATGCACCTATGCTGAGGAGCTGCATCACATACACACATGAATATGCTTCCTGTGGGGAAGGGAGATGGACAGAAAACTCTAGTTAAGGGTTTTTCTTTTCCTTTTCTTTTTATTTTCTTTTCCTTTGAATAGCACTTTATCTTCTGGGCAGACAAATGGATGAATTTATGACTTCTGACACAAAAAAGTTCAGCAAGTTTCCCGCCTGCTCATTACAGAAAATACAGCAAGTGTCGGAAGGCATGAATGTATGTTTTGTTCAAACTGTGCAAGACAGGGTCTTTTGGGATGGGGGGACCCTCTATTGCAGGCCTCTGGGAAGCACAGAGTTCCCTAGCCCCTCACATGTCTTCTTGCATGTAGTGTGATGAACTTGAAAGGTGTGAGAGCAGCATCATTAGCAGTGGAGAGAGGGGACGATTGAGAAAAGAAAGGGAATTGGAGGAGGTAGGGGAACAGGGGTAGGTGGGGGTGGGTCTTAAAAGTGTGTCATGTGCTGTCTTAGGAAACCTGTCCTTAGTGCACTGCATACACACCAGTAAGATAATAGAATGCTTTAAACAGTTAACAGAACTGGGTTGGAATATAGCTCAGTCGGTAAAATGCTTGCCTAGTAAGCCTGCAGCCCTGTATTTCCCCAACACCTCATATCAGCTCACCTGGTGGCACGTGCTTATAATCCCAGCACCCAGATGGCAAAGGAAGGGGCAGCGGGCACTTACGATCACTCCAGTGCAGAGCCAGTTCAAATCTTATCAGACCCCCATTTCAAAACAAGAAAAAAATGCGAGAAAGGAAGGACAGGAGGGAAGGGAGAGAAAGAAAAAGCAGGGGGAAAAAGGCAGATTAGAGAGGAGAAGGAGAGGAGAGAGGGAGGGGAGAGAGGTGGGGGGGGCGCCCTTGCACAGAGCTCTGGAGATTTCTCCAGAGAAATATCAACCCCTGATTCTTTTTCCTCTAAGAGCTGGCACCATATGGACTTGACCTTCCAAAGGAGAGAGGCTTCTTCGAGATGCTTGGCTGGCAGTGACAGCAGTGGGCATGGACTGTGGTGTAATTGTGTTCCAGTTGTCACCTACATTTTTCTGGGTTGGGTACCATTTGTTTCAAAGCTCCCGTCGTATGGTCATTAAATCACTGTTTGCTCTGACAGGGCCATTTCTGAAACACCCTGGAGGGAGCATGCGGCACTGTCTCCGGATCTGGAAGGCAGCCACTTGGTCATTATGCACAACAGCCCTCGGATGCTGTCCCCAAAGACACTCCTTGGATGCGGCTGTACAATCAATGTCCCCCAGATAACAGCTCCTGGAGCCCACCAGCGCTCTGTGCATTTGCAAAGAGGAATTATCTCGGCCGGTGAGCGCATCCTCTAGCACTGAGGAGAGCAGGTCTGGCGAAAGGGAAACAAGGAGGCAAGAAAAATATGTTTCTTCCACCCCACCCTCCTCCCCCCAAAGATCAGAATAGATGTCCCCTCCTTGGTGAGAGATGGAAACAAAAAAATTTTCGGACAGGGTCTAATTGTCGTCTGCAAAGAATGGTTGAGAAGAGGGAAATTGGAGAGCGAGCAGCTGAGAGCTGGGAAATGCAGTGGGAGGGACAGTGCTCTAGATGGATTTCTTACAGCCCAACTGTGGGGCCGAGAGGAGCCATAGAGTATCGGATGGAGCCCTGCACAAGGCTTGTCCCTCTGAGCCCATTCATTCATTCATTCATTCAGCAAACACTGGTGGTCATCCTGTGTTGGGCTCCCTGCAAGGGGACCAACAATGAACAAGTAGGTTCAAATTGGGGATTCGAGGAGAATGGAACCAGGGGTTGTTTACAGAGGTGTGGGCAAGGCATGAGGACCCCTTCGGCAACAGAGCCTTTCCCAACCTCAGGCCTACAGAGGAGAGGGACCACGGCAGCTGAGACCTAAGGGTGGAGCTACAAGGAGAACACTGTGGGAACAAGGTGACCAGGAAACCATGGCCTCACCTCTGGACTCTCTCTTCCGCCTTTTACCTCTCTATGGTGTTTCTGTTGACTGAGTCCAGCTGGAATCAGAAGAACAAGGTGGAGGGGGGCTTAATTTTCCACACACACCACCAGCCACCAAGCAGGGCAAAGAGCGGCATGGGAACATGGAGGGGGCAGACAGAATTTTTCTAGAACCTTCTTAGTGCTCACTGGGGCTTGCATTCTAAGCCAAGCAAGCACTTTTATGCAAATTAGAAAAGACAGGATACGACCCTGGTCCAAGGAGTCAGGACACACGGGTTAGCTGGGAGCAGTGTGCGCACTTGATGTTTGGGTTAGTGGCCCATGCAGGACTCCGCCTACAAACGTGACATCCCTGACTGCAAATGTGACCTAGCTAGAGTGTCATGATGCAGAGAGGAAACTGGAGTGGGGGGTGATAGAGAACTCAGGCAAGAGGCAACAGGGAGAGTGGGGGCGTCCCCGTTTGAGTTCTCATTGTTCTTGGACCCCTCTGCCTGTCAGTCTTGCTGCCACAGAGGGTCACCACCATGACCCAGAATAAGCAGGTGACAGGTTTACACACACACACACACACACACACACACACACACACACACACACGCCCTTTTCAGAACCTTAGGCATCATGACAGTGACATGGTTTGTAACCTTTGTAAGGTGGCCATCAAGGGGCTCCACTAAAATCTGAATGGGCTGTTCCAGTAGACCCAGGCCTCTGCAAACCCCACAGGCAGGCAGGGACCAGGGTGGGTCCTCTGTGCACATCTGCCGCTGGTGGGAGCTGCCTGGAGTTTGCCAGGGACCGCACTGCTCTCTCCTCCCGGCTCTGGCTCCCTGAACTGTAATGAGCAATTTGTCTCTCAGCCTTGATCTGCTGTCAGCAGGGCTGACACTGACTCCGAGTATTAATTTCTCCTCAAGCTGTCTCACACTGCAGTCAGCAGAGGGACGGGAAATGAAGTTGATTTGCAGGGTCTGGAAGCCTGTCACCTTGCTGCTTTGATTCGTGGTGAAGCTGTGGGAAGAGATGAGACCTGAGCTGTGGTCGCTTCTTAGGCGGATGCTGAACCCCAAATGGAACTTTTGCACTTTGCAGCTCTGAGCCCAGCACCCTCCTCCTGTCACTCCCCTCCCTGCAGAGGCCTCCGCTCTGTCTCTTTAAAGCAACTGGGCAGAGGAATCACAGAGAGACCCAGGGGCACCCTGCATCCCTTTGACTGTCTTTGAGATGCTCAAGCATGTCTGATATCTTGAGGAATTTTCAGACTTCTATTTTATTTGGGGAATTTTGGTCCACAGGAAATCCATTTACCCAATTCAAGTTTGAAAAGAAGTAGAATGTTTCATAGAATCCAACGGTGGGAAACCACGAATCGTTTGTTTCTTCATACAACCCATCATGACTGTGCCAAAATGGCAGTTATGGTCTTGGGGTTTCTTGGACTCTCCATACTTGATGCTGTCTCTGTCAAGCTCCCAGGACCCGAAGTCCAAATTCTCAGCTTTGGACATCTTGTGTCATATGTTTCTCTCTGGTTCAGTTACCCAAGACCCAGAGGATGGAACATTTTCCCTGCCACCTGCTTCAGTTTCCCTCTGGAAGGCTGGAAATGAAGAGCCCTTGACGTGGGTTTCTGATTTGGGGTTCAGGCTGTGCTGCGTCCTGGCCCAGTTTTCTTCTCTTTAGAATGGGGTGTAGGTGGGAGTGAGAAGGTGGAAGGGGTGTTAGCTGCTTCTCTGCCTCTGTGCTAACACACCACGACCAAGGACAGCTTGGAAAGGGAAAGGTTTGTTCCTTCTTACAGGTGGCACTCTATAGTCGAGAAGCCAGGGCAGGGACTGAGGCACAGTCCGTGGAGGAACCACCACTTGCTGGCTTCTTCCTCACAGCTTGCTCAGTTTGCTTTCCTGTACAACCTAGGATCACCTGCACCCACTCAGGGCTAGCAGCTCCCATGGAGGGACTGGAGCAAACCAATCAGTCATTCACTAATCAGGAAGATGACCCATAGACACACCCGTAGGCCAAAAAGATGGAGACAATTCCTCCACCGAGTTTCCTACTTCCTGGGTGACTCTACCTTGTGGCACATTGACAAAAACCAAACAGCACACATGGGAAGCTTTCAGCTTGGTTCCTGGTGCAGAGCAAAGCCACAAAGGTAAAATCAACCACTATGGAGTCTGAACATTGGGACATCCCACCTCTGTGTGATTAGGTATTGGTTTTTCCAAGGTCGGAAGCTAGCTAGGTGTCCTCATATAAGGTACAGAGAAGTAACTTGTGGTGCTGGCTTGGCTTGTAGGCTATAAGCTCTGGCTCCTTCTGTGGAGAGGGCAGCCTCCTGAGGAGAGATGTATGCAGGCTAAAAGTCTGACCTTTAAGGCCTAATTATGGCTTGCTTCCTCATGAAGGCCAACAGCTAAGAAAGAGTGGGAGTCTTGAGAGAAACAGAAGGTTTTAGGGGTGAGTATTTTTGGTCCAGCAATGGAAGTATTATAGGAGGATGCACTTTATTTTAAAATGGAGATGGAGGAGAGGAAAATAAAATGAGCCTTTTGATTTGAAAGGGAAGTGTCACTGATTTCAGTAACGGGGATGGGGTACTTCTTCGCTGGGTGCAACCAAACCAAATTCACCTGTTCCAGGGCAAATCATTCACAAACCACTCTTGGGATCTTCCTCAAGTCTTTCACCATTCGTGTGACTAATTACTTTGTATTTGTCTTTAAGTGGAGTCATTTAAAACCACAAAGAACAAAATCCCGTCATCTTCAGGAAAATAGACACAACTGCAATGTCATCCTAAGCAAAATAATCCAGATCTAGAAAAAACAACCACGTTTTCTCTCACATGTGGAACCTAGAATTTGCACACATGCATATGCATGCACACGCATAAGCACACACACACACACACACACACACACACACACACACACACCATGAAGCAAGAGGACTACTGAGGAGACTAGAGAGGAAGCTAGAGAATACCCATGTCAGGTCACTACAACTGCCTGTAACTCCAGCTCCAGAGGATCTGATGCCCCCTTTTGGTGACCACGGGCACCTGCACTTACATGCCCATACCCATACACAGATACACATAAGAATTTCTAAAGTTCCTCATTTAAAATAAAGTAGACTGTTTAGGATGAGGAGCTGGAGAGGAGACTGGGGGTTGAATACATCCAAAACTTTGATATACTTGAGTTAACACATCATTATGAAACCCATAAAAAATAATTTAAAAACTGAGAGAAAGAAAACAATGCCACTACTGAATGGCTGTGAAGAAAGCCATTGTTGGCAGGAATAGAAAGTAAGTATAAAAGAAACCAAAACAGTAAGAGATAAAGAATGCCCTTCACATGCAGCCGAACACTGGCTCAAGGCCTGCTGGTGCATTGTTACGAGAGAGACAAGGGGAATAGGGTTTTGAAGATCAAACTGACTGCAAACGGAGATGCTCTGTTTTGGATCATGAAAGGGACAGAAGAGAATTTAAAGTCAAATACCTATGTGTTTACCCACTGTGAGATCCATGCTATAAATCTGTAGCACTGAAAATCCCCATGCCCATCGATATTGACTGTGCTGGGGATCCCTTGGCCCTGAGAAGAATACCATCACCCAGTTCCATCCTGGGTGAGGGAAGACCTGAAATCCTTGTCATTTCTTGAATTTTAGACCTCAAATTTTTGATGCATTTTTTCTTCCAGGAGTTGCTCAACCAATAAATCCTAATAAGTGTTCAACAACCTGCTTTCTGGAGGAGAAGAAAAAAAAAACCCGCTTTCTAGTGTTTGCCAATCCCCATGGTGTAAAGGCTCTTCTAGGCAGCTCTTGCTGTACCAACTGAGTGGATGCTGGGGGCTCATGTAAGTCAGGGGAGCAGGTTCCCTGACAGGCCTGCCCCAACAGTTCTGGTTATTCCCTTCAAGGCATAAAACAAATATGGCATCTGTCAAGATAGAATACTTGAAACATTGCCAGAAAGCTCCTGATGTCTTCAGCTATCTCTAGAAAATCTATGTGCCTAAGGAATGAGCTGGCAATCTCAGCAATCTCAGGCCTTGGCCACATTCTCTCCAGCCCATTTCAGAGTGGAGATGTTGACATCTGTGGCAGTTTGAATGCAATTGGCCCCCATAATCTCACAGGGAGTGGCACTATTAGGAGGTGTGGCTTTGTTGGAGGAAGTGTCTCGCTGTCCAGTGAGCTTTGAGCTTTCCTATTTTCAGGATACCGCCCAGTGTCTCAGTCAATGTCCTCTTGCCTGCAAGATGTAGGGCCCTCAGCTCTCTCTCCAGCACCATGTCTGCCTGCATGTTGCCATGTTCCATGCCATGATGATAATGCAGGAAACCTCTGAACTGTAAGCTGCCACCACAATTAAACGTTTTCATTTTAAGAGTTGTTGTGGTCATGGCCTCTCCACAGCAATAGAAACCCTGACTAAGACAACATCCCTTCTTACATGTTGGCAGTCACTGGGATGGAACCCCTACTTTTGATCTATGCAGGGAATTCAGACTCCCAAGGAGCCTGCTTGGTTTCAGAGTCGAGATACAGGTCCCCCACTCTGGTAGCTTTCCTGGGTTGGTTCAGATCAGTCATTATCCTGCGAGCTTCAGCAAACCAATGGGCATGCGTCTCTGTGCCTGGCTGTGGCAGGTTGATCTCCACCAGGGCTGTTTGCACAATTCAGTCCACATGTTTTCTAGAAAACTCTGTCTAAATATGATTTCTCTGAGGTCCCACTATATGTCAACAATTTAATGCTGGGCCCAGCATCCATTTCATGAAACCATAGTGAGGACTCAGTAAGACTTGCAATCACACTGCCATGCCAGGCCACGCTCATTCTTTGTTCATGGAACCCAGCAAAGCCCATGACGGCACTCTGTACCTGCTGGTCTCTCAGTCAACTCTTTGGTGGCCATTTCTAGATACGGACCCTGGCTATTCTTCAGTCCAGCACTGACCTCCTCAGACCTCCTAGGTACCTGAAGCACAAAGCATCTGAGTGTGTTCCACTTAACGCTTAATTTTGAATGACTTTCAGGACACCCTCATGGAGCGACTTTACAAAAGACTGTGATGCCGGTATACACATCTCATCATCTGTGGCCATGTGCAACAGCTATTTTTAGCATCCTAGCAAAGATTTGGCACGAGCTCTCATTGTGTACATGCTCATGATTTTATTTCCTTTCCTCTCCTGAATCCTGGAATTGGCACCCGTCTAAAACAACCAAGCTGGGCCGAGGTGGGGAGGAGCTGTTCTAGAAAAGTGGAGAACTGATGATCATTTAATATCCTACTTCCTGGTCTATGCTCACCAAAATGTGTTGGCTTTGGGCTATTGATTGTCACCAATGTCCCAGATCTGTGGCTTGTCAGGAGTGTGCAGAGCCAAGATTACACACATGGGTCTGGCACTCTGCACATGCCCAGCAGGGCTATGACCTGCTGTATGCTTTAAAGACTTGTCATTCATATTAGTCTAATAAAACATGGATTGGCCAGTAGCCAGGCAGGAAGTATAGGTGGGGCAACCAGACTAGGAGAATTCTAGGAAGAGGAAAGGCAGAGACACAGTCACCAGCCAGATGTAGAGGAAGCAAGATGAGAATGTCTCACTGAGAAAAGGTACCAACTACATGGCTAAACATAGACAAGAATTATGGGTTGATTTAAGTTGTAAGAGCTAGATAATAAGAAGCCTGAGCTATAGGCCAAACAGTTTATAATTAATATAAGCCTCTGTGTGTTTCTTTGGGACTGAATGGCTGCAGAACCAGGCAGGGCCAATCTTCTGTCTACAACTACCTTCTTTCTGGACAAACCTGTGGCCTGAGCAGAAGGCTCTTCAGGTCATGTGATCTAGCTTTGTGGCTTGAGGACTTGGGAGAGGAGATCAGTTTCAACACCTCTCTTGTCACTGGTTGGAGCAGAGCAAAGGTGGGCTTTGTCCTGGGAGGCTGGCACCATGTTTGATAAGAGCACGAGAAAGCATCTTAGATGCCAATTGGCCTTAGAGTTGTGGATAGTTCTGAGCTGCAGTGCATGTGTCTGAAGAACAGGATGGACGACAATGCCCTCAGAGACTCGTGCTGAGGTCAACGTGCATTTGCACAGCTCTGGCACAACGCAGGCTCTCGATGCTTCCTGGCGACATGCCTTGGAGCCATAGTTACATTTAGTGTGGGAGAAAATGGGGAGAGATAAAAATGGAGAGGCTTTGGAACCGAACTGTCCTGGGTTTGATCCTAAGCTCTCTTGTTGTGAATAAAAGCCAGGGTGCAGAGGAAGCCTCGCTGAGTAGTCAATATCATCACATCTACTTTGGGGGTGAGGGAGGGTTGGGGATGATACAGTGTTGATGAATACTTTTAGTTCTTGATGTTGTAATATGCTTATTTTTTTACAAGGCCAATGTATTTGTTGATATTTGTATTTGTTGACGTGTGTGTATGTATGCACATGTTTGGCTATGTGTGTTTCTACAAGTGGAGGACAGAGGTTGATGCCCCTCACCTTATTTTTTGAGAGAGGGTCTTTCATTGAATCTGGAGGGTACCAATTTACCTAAGCTGACTGGAGAGAAGCCCCAAGGATCCCCTCCCCGTTTCCCTCTCTAGTGCTGAGATTACAGGTGTGTGCTGCCACACCTGACCTTTGCATGACGGCTGGGGGATCTGAACTCAGGGCCTCAAGCTCGAACAACAAACATTTTATCGACTGCGCCATTTCCTCAGCTCTTACGTTATGACTGTGTGAGAATAAAAAGAGAATAGAACTGGTTATTTGATTAAATTTAGATATTAAGTGTCCTCCAAAGCCCTGTGTTAGAGTTGGTTACCAGCCGGTGGCACTCCTGGGAGGTGGTGCCCCTTCACCATGGCTCACAGTTCAGGGCACAGCCCACGGTGGTGGGGAAGGGAGGGAGAAATGCTTGTAGCAGCTGCCACACCTACTTCGGTCAGGGCCAGAGAGTGAGGAACTCACACTTATCAATTGTGTCCCTTCCCGAGCAGTCTAGAACCAACCCCTGGGGGGAAAGGATGTCACCCAGTCTAGTGAGGGCCTTCCCATCAAAGCACACAGTCCCCACAGGCGTGCCCAGAGGCCTGGCCCCTGGATGTCTCCGGACCCTGTCAAGGTGACAGTTACCAGTGACCATGACGCTATGCCGCGTACTGTGTCAGTCTTCTATTTGTAGCCGTTAATGTTTTCTTCCTGTCAGCACTAGACCAAAAGCAACAGCGTGCCTCACACTGGAGTTTCTCCCGTGTGCCATGGAACTGAACGCACATGGACAGTGTGAGGAAGAGTGGTGGTCCATCGAACTGTCATGTGTCCCCCGTGGCTCCTGCCGTGTGCTCTGTGGCCCAGAAGTTGCATGGAATTTCTCCTGATCTGTGGAAAGGTGGGGAAGGGGCCTGAGCCTCATGATCTCTGTGTGAGGAACCCTAAGACTACAGCACTTCGAAAGATGGTGTGACCCAAGGCACTGCCTGACTTCCGTCATATGGGACCTCCTCCAGAGGGCAACCAGCTTGCTTCTCTTCCGTCTGATGTTCACCTCTGCCTCAATTCCACGGTCCATTAGGCCTTCGGAGTCATAGTTACAGAAGGGCAGCCGCTGGTCACCTCGGTCCTACGCAACAACTCCAAACCTCATTGGTTCATCAGAAGATGGACATTCTATTCCATTTTCCAGGAGAGAGCTCAGAGAGGCAAACAGGATGGCAAGCAGGGGAGCCCGCTTCAAGCACAGGTTAACTCACATCAAAGCCCTGAAGATGACACCTCAGCCATCCCACCCTGACACCTGTCCTGATGCCACCTCTTGCCTCTGACCCCAGAACAAAACTGAGGGCTAGGGTCACTTGGGGAACTCAGAAGAGTTCCTTTGAATAGTGGTTGTGAGCCATGGCAGTTGGTGTCTTCCCAGGGGATTTCCAGATGCTACAGAATTCCAGAGTACTCTCTGACTCTCTGGTATTTTCGTGTGTGTGTGTGCGCGCGCGCGCGTACATATACATGTACAATCACACGAAGACCTTCTCAATATTTCTCCACCATATTTTCTGAGGCAGGCCCTCTCTCTGAACCAGAAGCTCACTGATTCAGCCCAGACTGGCTGGCCTGCAAGCCTGCAGCATTGCTGGCTTAACTGGCACGTGTCACTATGCCTCGCTTTTTATCTGGGTGCTGGGAGTCCAGATTCAGGTCCCTATGCTTGCAAAGAAAACGCTTTACCTACTGAGCCATCTCCACAGCCTTCTGTTGGCCTTGATCTCCTAATCCTCCTACCTCAGACTCCGGGTGGACGAGCACCAACACTCCTGGCATCAAGGCCTCTCTTCAGAAAAACTTATTCCCTGAGGAAGGAGCAACCCTGGGGCTGGAGTGCACAGCGCTCACCGATATGGGCACCTGCTGAGGTTTTTTTCACAGTCTAAACAATAGTTAGGAGCACCTCTGAGATTGAGGTGGGAAAACCTTCAGGCTCAGGAGGAACATGGGATTCTAAGTATCTCTGACTATAAGGACATCTGTGAGGCTGATATACAGACAGGTGGTTGGTCCATCCATCTATGCTCCACCCACTCACCCCTCCCTAACTCCCTCTCTCCATCCATCCATCTTCCATCCATCCATCCATCCACCCATCCATCCATCCGTCTATCCATCCATCCATCCATCCATCCACCCACCCACCCATCTATCCCTCCCTCCATCCATCCATGCCCAATCCACCTATCCCCCACCACCTAGAGCTCCTGTATGGTTTTTACGTGCAGTATCTTTAGCATCTCATTCCCACATAGAAAGAATCAGCGTGGCCACAATGGCTGCCCATGAACAAGTATAAGGATACACAACTTAAGGACTGGAATCAGGTAGGGAGAGCTGGTGTGCCCCAAGGCTGAGACTAAGGGGTTTCGTGGCTCACAGCAACAAAACCACTTACATGTTCCAAACCAGATCTCAAAGGAGCACTTTTGACACAAGTTCCTGCCCCTTGTGGTCTGCAGTTGTTCTTGTTGGCATGATATGTGAATGCCGCCCTAAGAGCTCTAGCTTGCTGGTGCAGGAGATGAGCCAGAAGGCTCCTCCCACTCACCCTCCAGTGCAGTCTGCAGAGCCATGAGAGGACTCTTTGTTACCCATCCAAATACATGTGACATGTGTTTGGGGATTGCTGCCTTGTAAATGAGGCAGGAGGTGTCACTGCTGTGAGGTACATCTCCTCTCTAGCCAATGTGGCGGGCGCTCTGTGCCCTTTCCTAAGCCCAAGTGAGCTTGGCAATTCATTATGGTGACAACCCGAGCTCTGTCCCAGATACCCAGTGTGTCACAGGCAGCGGACGACTTTGCCGAGAATTTAGCATCGAGGTGATTTTATTTGATATGCTTTCCTTAACTCATTATGGATTCTGTGGCTCGGCGAGGCACTGAACTTGAAAAATTGATTGTGTTCTTTGTGACGGACCGAGAGCAAGGGTGACCTGGGGGCTGAGTCGGATGTCCAACAGGCCCCAGCAGGTTGAGACAGGTCCAATGACTGCGTTTTCCAACTGACTTCAGAGCTGATCTAGGGGTTGACAAGCACGTTTGTGGCCTTGTCCCCTTCACTGACTTTGCTCATTCGCAGCCTTTCCTGACTGACTCTTACAGATATTTAAAATTGAAACTCTTGCATTTGGGAACCGGGTTCTAGGTGACTCACACACTTCCTACCCCCACTTAATCACACTCGTTCGCTCAACAACCATTGTCCTGAGCTACCCCTGTGCGGGGAGTCAGGATAGGCAGACATTACCCATCAACCCTGTGATGGCTACCACCAACCGGATTGCTCCATAGCCCCACTACAATGCCACAAGGGAAGCATTATTCCTGTTCTCAGTTCATGGGTGGGAACAAGGGGGCGCAGAGAGGCAGAGTAACCAGCCTGTGGTCACACAGTGAGTGGAAACTCACCCAGGGACTTTAAAAAAAATTTAGCTTTATGTGTAAGTGTCTCATGTGCGTGAGTGTCTGCCCGTTCTGTACATGTCTGTACCACCTGTGGGCCTGGCGCCCATGGAGGTAACATCCCCAGAACTGGAATTGCAAGTGGTTGGAAGCTGCCATGTGGGTGCTGGGACCTCCACCCAGGTCCTTTGTGACAACAAGTCTCTTAACTGCTGAGCCGTCTTCCCAGCCCTGCCCCGGTGCTCTTAATACCACACACGTCAGCTTTTGTCTGGCAAGCTTGATTCCCAGTTTGCAAGGACTGGGCTGGCTTTAAGTTCCTGTAGCCTCGGAGTCTCTCCCACTCTTTAGATTTAAGAAATGAAGTGAGCATTTAATTACATAAGTGTGTGAGCATGTGTGTGTGTGTGTGTGTATGAGTGTGTGTGAGCATGTGCATGTGTGTATGAGATTATGTGTGTGAGCATGTATGTATGTGTGCGAGCATGCACAAGGGAGAGAGGATATGTGTGAGTACATTGTGTGTAAGTGTGTGTGAGACAGTGTGTGTGTACATGCGTGAGTGTGTGTGTGTGTGTGAGTACATTGTGTGTAAGTGTGTGTGAGACAGAGTGTGTGTGTACATGCGTGAGTGTGTGTGTGTGTGTGTTTTCAACACAACAGAACTGGAAGGCTTCTTCCTGCTCCCCCAGCACTCCAGATGCCAAGTCTTTGCCTGCAGTTTTCCTCTTTCTAGGCGGCAGGGGGACGCACTAGGAGACAGCGTCAGCTCTCTGTGCACTGTAAATCTCTCTGGAAGTCTCCACCCCAAGCCCTTTCTCTCCAAATATGGTGACTTCTCAGACCCAGCTTTAGCCCTCGTTCCTCATTCTAGGCGAGGAGTGCCCCATATACGGTCAGGCTTGTGGCTTTCATCCTGTGCCAACCTGCCTGGCTGGGTTTCCTCTCTGGTGTCCCCGCTCTGTAGCGCCCATGGGCCAGACTGCCAGGAACCCCAGTGTAGGGACAGCACCAGTCCCATTACCTAGCTCCCCAAGAAAACAGGCCACTCTTTCCCCACTCTCTTCCCTTCCTCCTGGAATGAGAAGCAAGGTGGAGAAGAGGCTGAAAGTGATTAAAGGAACACCAGGGGGAGGCACGATTATTGCCAATTAAATTTGGGGCATTAAAAGTAAGATGGTGGGGAACCTACGCTCAGTCACTCTTCCTGGGGGGCTGTGTTCATTACGTGCAGGAGTCTCCATGGAAACCTAAGTTGCGTACATCTTTAAACTCCTGGTAATTATGTGGAAAGCTCCCCAGTACTGGAAAGGGGCAGGAGGGACTAGGCTTCGTGGACTCTGCTGGAGTTCAAAGTCAAGGCGGCCGATGCCGTCTGCCGTAGCAATGAGGACATACCTGATTCCAGGTGTATTTTCATGGTCACAGGCCCAGAGTTCGGAAGCCTGAAGGTGCATGCTGTAGTTTAACGTGAGTACTGCCCTCTGCCAGGCTCATGTGTTCGAAGAGAGGTCCCTAGTCAGCTATGCTGGGTAATTTTGTCAACTTGATGCAAATTGGAGTCACGGGAGAAGAGGGAACCTCAGTGGAGAGAATGTCTCCCTCAGACTGGCCTGTGGGCGAGTGTGTCACGGGATTTCCTTGATTAACAATTGATGTATGAGTGTGTGAGTGTCCAGTCCACCATGGGTGGTGCCGCCCCCGGGAAGGTGATCCTGGGGTATATACGAAACCAAGTTGATCAGGACACAGGGAGCAAGCCGGTAACTGCGCCATTCCTCCATCCCGCTTCTGTTCCCGCTTCCAAGTTCCTGCCTTGACCTCCCTCGGCAACGGCGATGAACTCTTTTCTCCAGTGTTCAGCACAGCTGTAGAAAGCACACTGGACACTGGTGGGGGTGGGGATGCTTCTAAAGGCTTTGGAAGCTTTAGCACGTGGAATCTCAATGGAGCAAGAGGCTCGCTGGGAGTGGGTCCCGAGCTTCTTAAGTTGGGCCCACTTCCTGCCACCTCTCAGCTTCCTGTTCCTGGAACATGTGAGGGGACAGAGTCCCTGCTGCACACAGCAGTAGCTATGGAGTTGCACATGCGTGCACGCGTGCATTTGTGTGTGTGTGTGCACGCGCGCGCAGGTGTACTCAGGAGACATTCACTTTGATTTTTAGACAGGATCTCTCACTGGGACTGGGTGGGAGCTAGCTGACTCTGCTAACCAGCGAGCCCCAGGGACCTTTCTGCCTGTGCCTCCCCAGCACTGGGATTTCGAGCCTGTGCAGGGACCCAAACTCAGGTCCTAAGACTTGTTACTGGCTGAGCCGTTTCCCAGTCCCTCTGATTCCACTTTAACCCTTTTTTTCGTTTAACCCTTGCCTTTGCCCGTGAGATGAAAGCAAAACCAGCAAAAGCCAAATGCTACATTTGCAGATGTCGATTGCAGATGGACCAATGCCTGTCTTTTTAGTTTTTCTTCCAGTGACTTAACTACAAGTGAGAACATACCGACGCTCTGCTGAGGTGTTTTCTTGACTGTTACTAGTTAATCCAGCAAATGCTGTCTGTATATCAGAGTGTTAAATCATAATTCAGGGCCTGCTACTCTGCCGCTATGCTGCTCCACCCCAGCCCCAATGAGCCTACTCAGGATTGGCCTCTGGTCGGAGAGAAAGCGTGAACACGGGACAGGGAAAGTTTGAATCCTGCTGTTACTACCCACGGCATCACCTGGGATGCGTCGCCTCATCTTCCCGAGTCTGACTCCTTGATTATCAAATGAAGCTTAATACAGTTCTTGCAATTGTTCTGCGGATTAAATAAAATAGTATGCTTAGATCTGTCCGTCACCATGCCTGCCTCGCCGTGGGGACACTCCGCGAACTGTCAGCTCCCATCTGTCTTCCGCAGCGGCAGAGCTTTCGACGCTCACCCCGGGGGCCTGCCTTCATCTTCACCTCATTCTCCCCATGTCATCCCTGATTCTCATTTGCAGGCTCCTCCCCAGCCCTCCCCAGCCCTCCCCAGCCCTCCCCAGCCCTCCCCAGCCCTCCTGAGCCACTGGCTGGAGTCACTCCTGCAGCTGTTTGCTCCCCTGGCAGGCTGTGCCTGCTCTTTCTGCCAGGCTCATTTATACGACAGGAGTCCCCACCCCCTCCCGCCCCCCTTCTGGTTTACATCAGGGCTGAGACCCTGTTCTGCTCACTAGTGTGAGTGTCCTGTATAGGATGTGCCGGCAAATAGCTCTGAGCAATTCTGGATTCTTTTTAAAAGGAAGGGCATAGGAAGGGACTCAAAGCCAATCAACAGGCAAATGGAGGAAGGCCATAGCATCTGTGACACTGAGCATGACTCAGAAATAGAAGCGAGCACGTTTTGACACGCTTGGTCATGTGGATGAGGTCCAAACACTTGTGGGATCAGAGAGGGAGGCCGCCACAGAAATGCATGGACCATAACAATCTCGCCACTGGAAGTAACCAGCCCACAACCACACAGCATGGATGGTGTCTGGCTGGGGGCCAGGGGAGGGGACCTGGAGGTTTAAGGTACTCTGTGTTGAGTTTGCTCGCAGTCACATGGCACAACATGGCCAACGTGTTCGCCATCCCATAGTAAGCTGCAGAAGGTTGTATTGTCTATAGAGCATTGAATGGAAGCCGAGAGTTCAAAAAGATGGTTAAAAATGAATGGGTCGGAGCTAGGGAGATAGCCCAGTGGGAAAGTGCCTGCTACATAGGTGTGGAGACCTGGAGTAAGATCCCCAACACCCACATAAGAGCTGTGCATGGCAGCACAAGCCTGTAGTCTCACCGTGATGGGGTGGAGGTGGACGATCCCTGGGATTTGCTGGTCAGTCCATGTCTTGCCAAACTGGGGAGTTTAGACTCAAGTGAGAGACCTGTCCTCTCCCCCAAATTTAAAAAGATAAAGAAAGACACTTGGTGGTGACTTCTGGCCTCCACATATGCATGTACACCTGTGTGCATGTGAGCACACACACACAAACATGTGAATACCACACACGCATATACACCTGTGTATATACAGGCACACTCACATGAATATGTGCATACCACACATGCATGCACACCGGTGTGCATATGAGCATATACATGCAAACATGTGAATACCACACATGCATATGCACCTGTGTGCACACAAGCATACACACATGAACATATGTGCATACTACATAAGCATGTGCACCTGTGTGCACACAAGCATACACACATGAACATGTACACTCCCCCCGATGAAACAGACTAATAAAACAGGTAAGGGACTACTGGGAAACAGGGAGCCAGGGGGATGCACTCATACGAAATCCCTGGCAGGTAAGCACTGCCAGTTTCTAAGGAAGAGGTGTGTGTGTAGGGGGGGGGGGGAGCTTGTTTTCCTGTAAGACAGAAGAAAAAAAGATCAATAGTAAAGATTGCAATTTCAAAGTTTCTGGAGAGTCATGGAGCCAAAAGACCAAAGGAGAGAAAATTCCAGAACGAAGAGTACTTATGGGAGCTCTAAGATGCACAAGACAACAGAATGGCGCCATTAAAGAAACACAAAGAAACATCACACAACAAAGCCCCCTCTATAGTCCGGCAGCAGAGAAAATGCCCCTTGCAGCTGTGAGCAAAGGGGCACCATTTTCAGACAGGCCACACACACACACACACACACACACACACACACTCACACACAAATGGCCGAGGTGACTTTCTCAACATTGTACTAAAGGGACACACACGCACACATGGGCCTGGTTAGCCCTGTCAGGGCTGTGACTGACCTCTCTCTCTGTGCATTCACGCTGTCACCACACTGTCCCTGCCTTTGTGGACACCACGGTCCCTCCATGTGCTGAGCTGTGGGCTGATAGGTCCGTTCCCACCAGCGGCTCTGTGGCTACTTTGCCGTAACCACCGACACGGCTAGTGACCAGCAACCGTGATACGGCCTCTGTGGATGGCCAGAAGCACCTACCAGAGGGGGACATGGGTGTGTCTTCGGAGAAACCAAATGCCCAAACCACCTTTAGCAATTTTTGTGATTGCTTTAGCACCTCCACCCTTCCTCTTCTATGCAAACACCACGAGCCTCAAAGTCCTTTAACAGGAAACAAATGGACTCACAGTGGCACATTCTTGCAGTCCAAAACCAAACAGCAACAACAAGGAGCGGGAATCATTACACCCGAGCTCCCCCAGTGAGCCCCATAGACACAGCATCATAAATTGGAATGCCTCCAGGATGGCTCAGGTAGATGAAAGTCAGAGCCAGGCAAACCTATTAATAGCAGAGGGGCGGGGCAGTGACTGAGAAGAAGAGGGTTCAGCTCTCAGAGTCTGAGAGTTCTGGGGGCCCAGGTGATTCTCTGTATCTCGGTTTTGTATGCTTGCTGCAAAAAAAAAAAAAAAAAAAATCCCTATAAGTATACATTGCTCGGTGTCTATTTTTCTACCTACATGATATTTACTTCAATAAAATTGATGTAATTTCAGAGAGCATTTGGAGGAAAATAAGGTAATTTGGGGAAAACTTTCAAGGGGGAAGGCTTCAGAACACAGGCAAGTGCAAGAAATTGTGGAATTGTTCCTGATGTGAGAGACGGCCACGAAGAAAGGCTGGCTCTCTGGCCATGGCTGTGAATCTGATGAGGATCTCTTTTGTTTGCATTTCTGGAGAAACGTTGGTCTCTGGATGGACACCGGAATAAAGCAAGACAGGTAACGGACAGAGCAGGGCCGAGTCCAGAGGACCCCCACCTTGCTGTAAAGACGGCACAGCACGGGTGCTGGAAACTGCACCTGGCGTTCAGGGACCGTCCTGTCCTAGACCCGTGTGGGAAAGGGTCTAAAATTCAGCGAGATTGTGACAGGAGTTCATAGTCGGGGTCTCAAAAAGGAAATCTAGCTTTAGAAAGACTCTAGACATGAAATTCTAAATGGAACAAATCTGTGTAAAGATGTGAATCTGAAAGAAAATGGAACAAAAGAAACAAATCTCTATGCAGGGTTTGAACAACAAAGCAAAAGAGATGTGTCTAAGGGAACTTTGGCTCCTTCAGAAGTCTGTTGTGTTGAGCTCATGTGTTCAAAGTAGTTTCACTGTCTATGGCTGGGAGAGCATGGCCAAAGTGAATGGATCTCTAGAATATTCTAGAACAATCCATGTTGCCTAGAAGGTACGAATAAATGGAAACATTAAAAAAAAAATCATTCCCAAAAGGAATTGTACAACTTGAGAGACAAGGAAGTCACAGGCCCACTAGTTGGGGAAGATGAAGGACTTATTGATCCAGCATTCACTGTGTCTCTTTCATGAAGCTTTTCCAATGCAGTGATGGGCATCCACGTTATGGTCTGAATCTCCAGTGTCCTCTACAGGATGGGGCTTTGAATGCTTGTTTCCTGCTGTCGCTCCTGTGTTGGGAGGCTTGGGCAAGCACCCTAAGCCTGTGCTGGTCCTCTTGCTCTTTCTGGTCCACCATGGTGTGAAGTTTCTCCTTCTCATGCTCCCACTGTCACAGGTGGGGCTTCTCCATCCTGCCCTCTGCCTTGATTAGAATCCACGCCCCCCCAAAGCCACCAGTCCAAGCAAACACCTCCTCTCAGAAGCCATGTCTGTCAGTGTTCAGTTACAGCAACAGAAAGGTAACCAACTAACATGGTGAGTAGCCAAGAGATGGCTGTGGGAAGATGGTCATGAGCGGCAGTGTCTATTCCAGAGGATCCACTGGTGGCTACAGCAGACAGGAAGGCAGTGTGTGGTGAGGTCCATGACTAGGGAGCCCCAAGGGCTGGAGAGAGAGGAGACAGTGATAGCCTCTTCAAGACATCTTGCATTAGCTGTGGTGGCATACTCCTTTAATCCCAGGACTCGGGAGCCAGAGGCAGGTGGATTTATGTGACTTCAAGGCCAGCCTGGTCTACACAGTGAGCTCCAGGACAGTCAGGGCTACATAGTGACATCCTGTCTTGAAGAAGAAAATGAAAGAAAAGAACTTGCTGATCTATCTTGTTTCTGGACCCAATAAAATAACCCGGTGCTCAGAGCACATAAAAGTACCAACGCTGAGCCCGGACACCCACCTTGAATCCTCAGAAGGACCAGGGTGTCCTGGCTACCCTAGTAGCAAGGCTACCTCAGGTAAGGACTAACTTTAGCCCCATTTTGCAGGTAAGGAGACTGAGATTCTGAGAGGTGATTTATTCATTGGAGAGATGGCACAGGCAGAACTCCTGGTGTGCCAAACTCATGCCCTTAATTCCTTCTGTGTTAGGTAGGAAGCGGGCCAAGTGCCCTTTAAGGTTGTTTTATGGCTTTAAGGTTGTTTAATGGGTTAGAATCAAACTGCCCCCGCACCATCTCAGCTCCTGTTTTGAATGCTGGACGCCCGCCCCCTCCCAAAAGAAGCTTGTAGATCTGCTTTAGGGACTGTGGAGCCTTTAGGAAGTAGGGCCTGGCTGGTGGAAGGGTTTCACTGAGGGTGGGCACAGTTCTGAGGGCACCGCTCTCTTGTCTTTCTACCATGTCTTCCCCGCTGTGGTGGGCAAAATCTCTCTGAATCTGTGAGCCAAAAATCTTTCCATCCCCTTATATTGATTCTGTCTGGGATTAGGCCAAAACAAAATGCTGAAGTAACTCAATCCCCATTGAAGTGAGAACCAGGGAACAGACCAGTTTAGACTGCTTTCATAACTCATTAACCCATGAAAAAAATTCTTTACCTTGGTCTCTGTTGGCTTCTATTCTGCCTCGACCTGAGCCCAGAGCCAGAGTCTGCAAACATACTGACCCTGAGGAGAGGCCCCCGGGTGAGCTTCTACCCAACCCCAAGAGTTTAAGTTTTGCTTTGAACCCACTGGGGCTGTGGTGTATACGCTCCCACCCCCAAAGTCAGTAATCTGCTTTGCTGGGAACCAGGCTGTAGAAAATGAAGGAATTATGTGCAATAACATTGCCCGGGCTCCTTTAATGCCTTGTAACCCCAGTCCATCCCAGGCAGGTAGTAAGGTGGGGAGTCCTGTGCTCCCTGTGGGCTCAGAAGGAATTCTTTCCTTTTGTCCTTTGTAAAAGGAGAAAGGGCAAATCTTCAGCAAAGGATCAATGTTGCGGAGAAACAGGCCAGGCCTCTCCCTGAGATCACAGGACTTGGGATCCTGCCATTCACCACTGAGGCACCCTCATGGTCTGCTGCATTTGGTTTAAAACATCATCCAGACCGCTGTTATCAATCTTACCTAATGATCTATTTACCTGAGGTACACAGTTACAGACAGATGCACACCACAACCCCCGCCAGCCCACCATAGCCCACCACAGCCCACCACAACCCTGGGCAGACATTCACGTATCTGAGAGATGGGGCAGAATTGCTTAGCAGTTGGTCTGAAAGCCGTTTCCTTTGTCCAAGCAGTGAGCATGGCTTTTGTCTTTCCTCTTTTTAAGCATAGGAAATTGGTGGAATCATTAATTAAGCTAATTAAGTGAAAAGAAGGAAAGGAATAATTAACGTATTGTTCTTCACTATTATAATGACAAAGGAGGAGTAGGGAGGGAGAGAAGGGACAGAGAGAAAGGAGAGAGAGAGGGAGGGAGGGAGAGAAGAGGGAAGGAGAAAGGGAGGGAGGGGGAGAGAGAGAGAGAGAGAGAGAGAGAGAGAGAGAGAGAGAGAGAGAGAGAGAGAGAGAGATTTAAGATTGATTGAAGGCACAGTTCTCACAGTCTAGGGAAATAAACACTGCTTTTTGCCTCCTGAGAAGCAGCTTTTTCCTTCTCCTCTGGCTGGAGGCTGGCTGCTTAGCTGGCACTTGACCCTGGCCCAGCATCCCCACTCTCCCATCCAGTCCCCTACTGTGGATTAAACTCAGGTCCTTTAAGCCCCGGAAGAGGCTGTTATCCTTCACCAGCAGACAAAGGCCGGATGAAGAGCCAGAGGGGAAGGAAGGAGTCAATGCATGAGCGGCCACAACCTGGCCACCTATGGAGGAAGTTCTGTGGACAGGGCCGTTTCTTTCTACACATGCCTGCCACTTCTCAGGAGGACGACACAGGCTGTGTAAGCAAAGTCGGAAACTGAATTTGGAGAAACTCAACAAAATGAAGCCAAGCCTCCACCCCCAAAAAGGACCAGTGACCATGAACATCACTGGGCATGGGCATGGTCAGGTGGACCTTTGGGGACAGATAGGCCTGGTTTTGAGGGTTGTTTCTCCATGAGTGGTAAGTCTTAGTCAGTGTTCTATTGCTGTGAAGAGACCCCATGGCCACAGCAATTCTTATATATGAAAGCATTTAACTGGGGCTGGATTACAGTTTCAGAGATTGAGTCCATTGTCATCATGGCATGACATGGTGCTGGAGAGGCAACCGTGAGTTCTTCATCTGGACCCACAGGCAGCAGGGAGAGGCAGGCACTGGGCCTGACTTGGGCTTCTGAAACCTCAAAGCCCACTCCTAGTGGCACACTTCCTCCAACAAGGCCACACCTCCTAATCCTTCTCAAATAGTGCCATTCCCTGATGACTAAGGCTTCTAATATAAGGAGCCTATGGGGTCTTTCTTATTCAAACCACCACTGCTTCCATTCAGGTCCCCTTTGATTCTATCTACAAAACAGAAGTGATACTACCCCCCTCCTAGCATTATCCTGTGGCCTGGAGGCAATGTCTGTTATTCTCATGGTCTGCTGCAATATCTTCTTATACACAGGGAGATTAAGGGCAGGCTCTGGTACAGACTACAGTGTCAGGTGCCACAGACACAACGAGACAGACTCGCTTCACAGGAGTCTCCAGGGTTGCTGCAGAAGAATGGGCCCAAGGACCTAAGCCGAGAGGGAGGGAGGGATTGTGAATTGATTGCCTCCACACCAGCTTCTGTGATGTAGGGCTGTGATCACAAAGGGAAGGAGGCAGAGACCACACAGGAGGAGCATGGCAACTGGGGTCCGGTGGGGTCTCCCAACACCTCCCTGGAAAGCCTAGGGGACAGAGAGGCTAGAGAGTCTTCTGGGGCAAGGTAGGGAATGAAGAGTGGATGCTGTTGGGCCATGGAGTGGCCCTTGTCCTCAGTGGTATATGTCAATGAGTGTGTACCAATATGTTTCCTTACGGCCAAGGGTTTCTCTATAGGGACGTGCACCTTACCAAAGGCTACAATACTGAGGAAAATGTCTCTACCACCCACATAAATGATTAACTCTATAAATCCCCCAGGTGAGGTGGTACTTCATCACCAGTTTCCCTTACTAGGGTGTCGATGGGCTCAGTCTCGTGGCAATCATGTACAGTTCCCTGGGACACACACACACACACACACACACACACGCATGCACACATGCACACACACACACACACGAAAGTAGAAGTGGTAGGAACTCTTAGGCAATACAGGAAAGGGACTCAACAAGAGAGAGTAACATGGATGAAATACATTATGTATATATATATGAATATGTCATAATGAAGCCCATTATTGTTTATACTTAACGTATGCTAATATAGCATTATAAATAAGGAGGAACCAAGACTTCAAGTTTCTGTTCTCATAAGTCCTTCAAACTGCTCCCCAACTCCCACCGTCATTCCACCTCGCCATGAGGAAGCCAAGTTGGTATTCCCTCAAGTTTCATGGCGCCTTTCCTGAGCCTTGACACGGCTCCTTGATAAGGTCTAAAAATAGCGGAGAGCAGCTTGATTAGCAGGCAACAAGATCTGCTAATAAGCAAGGGAACATAGGGGACAATCGTGTGCTAATTGCCTTTTGGGCATTTGCTTCAAGGGCTCTTGGGAAGGAAACATTGTGACTGCATTACCCTTTTGGTGCCTTCCCTGAATACATATAAAATAATCAGCTGGAGAGCCATCATTTATGGAAATGTCAGCATTTAAATGTTTTAATTCTTGATATCTGGGGTCACTGGCTTTGATCCCTACACGGCAATAGAAAGATGATTATCCTCAGTGAGCACTTCCTTATATATCAGGGACACTTCCGGACATTGTGACACCAATCCTTCCCACAACCCCATCAAGTAGGAACTGTTACTGTTTACACAGGAGAGAGAAGGAAACTGAGGCACAGAGAGGAACTCATCCGTGATTACTGGTCTGGTAAGCGTAGGGTGGTGATGGTTCACCTTGACTGGAATCACCTGGGAGACACACTTCTGGGTATTCTGTGAGAGTTGTCTCCAGAGAGGAGCAGCAGGGGGGGGGAAGGCCTCTCTTCACAGTGGGTGGTACTTTTAGTGGTCTGAGCTATATTAAAGGCCTTGGCAGGGTTACAGAGAGGGTAGTTTTTGCCTCTCATGAATGAGGCCCTGGGCTTCATCTCCAGCACCCTCCCCCTCCCAAAAAGAGGTCCAAGGAAAAAGCAGTGTCCCTTGCCTGCCTTTGCTTCCTCCTGAGTGAGGGCCTCCATCACACTTGGCTACCAACACACTTGTTTCTTCGGCCTTCTAACATGGGAGGAATACCAGCAGCACCCCACCCCCAGGGAGTTTCTGGACCTTCACAGACGGATTGGGATGGTTGAAGCACCCAGCTGTGTGGTCAGAACTGAACTGGGTGCTTGCTTCTCCAGCACGCAGATAGTCATCCTGGGTTTGCCAGGCCCTGTTTGGTAACAGCTACTTGAATAAATCCCTTTTTATAGTCATTATCCTGGGCCCTGAGAGATGGTTCAGCTGCTAAGAGCACTTACTGCTCTTGCAGAGGACCTGCACTCAGTTCCTGGTACCCACAGCTGCTTACAGGGGACTCGATGCCCTCTTCTGCTCTCAAAGGGCTCCTGCATATATGTGGTATGCATAAATACACACGGCACATAAACGCACAAGTAGAACAGCCAGTCTTAGACTCTACGCCCCTCCTGTTGGCTCTGCTTCTCTAGAGAATCCTAGGTACCCATCTCTGGAAGACTCTGGTAGGTTGGGGTACAGATGGATGGGACACTCAAGTGGGAAAGACAGCTGCCTGAGGAAGAGTGTGCAGATGCGGAGCTCTCCCTGGCTCCCCCAAACAGCTCTCGGGGTTCTGCCCCTGTGCACAGGCACTTTCGGAACATTCTAATAAGTGCTCAGATATCAGGAAAGTGAGAAAATTTACAATGCAGAGGTTTTTTGTGTTTTTTTGGTTTTTTTTTTTTTTTTTTTAAGAAAACAAACAGAAATCCTACAGGTCAGAGCTTAGATTCAGAGGGAATCCATTTAACGGGATATACCTAAATTATTCAACCCAATTAAGCAGTTTAAATGATCAACATTTCTGCTCTCCCTCCCAACCCCAGTCTTTATTAATTGGGACTATTGCCTCCCCCCCCCCCCGCACCCCTCCCACTTTAGCTAGCAGGCCGTGGCAGTGCATTGACCTGGAATCAAAACATGCCTCTCTTAGAAACGTGGCTCTAATTAGAAACAGCGTCTATGCCTTGCATCGAAAGGGCTCTGTTTGGGAAGCTGTGGCTAAGCCATGCTTGTCCCTTCTTTTCTTGCTTCCTCCTCCAACTCTAGTTCTGCTCTGTACCAGGAGCCTGACAGCATATTTTAGCGACATCTCAAGAAAATGCAAATGTCCTTGCCTGTGGTCACGGGCACAGTCAGATTCTCGTGTGTGTCACCTAAAGCTAAAACTGGCATTCTCCTTTCTCTGTCACGACTTTCTGAATATCCCCCTTGGAAACTTGCTCCAACAGACAGCTCTCTGAGAGAGGTGGTTGCCTCCTGCTCGGCATCACCACGGCCTGTAAGCTCCGCTTAGCAACACGGGCTCTCTGAATTTATTTATTTGGGGATTAAAACCTCAACTCCATCAACCTCTTATCCGTGTGATGGATATTGCCAATGAGACAGAATGGAGGATCACCTAGGAGGCACACCTCTGGGCACATCTGTGAGGGATTATCTAGAGTGGATTGACAGAGGTGGGAAAACACACTGTGAATGTGGGTGGCACCGCTCCCTGGCTGGGGTCCTGGGCTGCCTAGAAAGGTAAGAGTGAGCCCCAGAATGAATCACTCTCTGTTTTCTGATTGGAGATCCAGTGAGACCAGTCACTTCAAGGTCTAGTCAAGATAACCATTCCACACCCTGTAACTGTGAGCCGAGATAAACTCTTCCTTTTTTGAGCTGTTGTCTGGATATTTATATCATGACAACAGGAAAAGCAGTGAGTACATCTGGTCTACCTGAGCAGGAACTCTCTAAGGTTCAGGTTTCTGTCTCTGCGCATATGACCTCATCTGCTGCACAGGGGTGAGGTGTTTGTGTCAGTCACACATGCGAACCAGCTGCTGTGTGAGGGATAAATAGAAGTGAGTTCTTTCTCTCTCGGTGGTCATGTTACAACAACAGAGGCCAGGAAATTCCAATTAGATTCTTAGGTAATTCCAGGTTAGAAGCTTAATGAAGATGAAGGAACTGGAGGGCCATATAGTTCCCTCAGAGTCATCCTGATGGGCAGCAAGAGAACTGGGAGCCAGGAGTCCCAACTCTGGGGAAAGGGCTGTGGGTGTTTTGTCATCATTTGGATCCCTGGGAACATCCGTGGATATGGATGAACCATGACGGGTTTGACTGTTTCTGGGGACGGTGTTGAAAGCTGTTCCCTTCACGTGTTCCACCTAGAACTCTGGCTCTTCTTTCTATCCCAAGCAGAGTTGATTTGCCTTTAAAACTGATGAGTGGCTGACTATGAACCATACAGGTCCGGGACAGGTTGATCTGCATCAACCAAAGCTTACCTGCATGTCTAGCATGCGGCAGGTCCTGCTGGATGCTGCAGCTACAGTGGCAGACAAAGCCAACCTTTGCTTTTGAGAATTTGCGAGTTTGCCAAGGGAGAGGGTGTTAAGTCAGAGAAACCAAACAGGAACCTGTGATCTGGTTTGGGAAGGGATACTCAGGGAAGCCTTGTCTAAAAGGCGACCATCAAGCTAATACTGAAACCTATTCTGGAGGACATGGCATATTACAAAGCCACAGATGAGGTAAACTTGGTGGGCTTGTACAGTACCTTCTAAACCCCATTAAAGATAAAACCCTCATCCTGGATTTTGTGTGTGTGTGTGTGTGTGTGTGTGTGTGTGTGTGAGAGAGAGAGAGAGAGAGAGAGAGAGAGAGAGAGAGAGAGAGAGAGGTGAGTGTCCCTCTGTATGTGCTTACATTTGTATTTGTGTCTGTGAGTCTGGGTGCGTGTGTGTGTGTGTGTGCGCGCGCGCACGCGCGCGCGCATGTGTGGATATCAGAAGACAACCACTCTGGGATTCCCCTCTGTATGCTGTGAATATGTTTTATTACCATTGGTTAATTTAAAAAAGCTGCTTTGACCTATGGCGGGGCAGAATATAGCAAGACAGGAATTCCAAGTAGAGACAGAGGAGGAAAGAAGGTGGAGTCAGAGAGATGCCATGTAGCTGCCAAAGGAGAAAGACACTGGAACCTTACCAGTAGGCCACAGCCTCATGGTGATACACAGATTAATAGACATTTGTGTGTGCAGGGTCTCTTTGTTTTTTCATCCCAGCTTCTAGGGATCTTTCCTACCTCTGCCTCCCATCTTGCTGCAGGATCAGTCAGGGTCCAGATGTTTACTACATTCCCAGCTTCATGTGCATCTTGGGGATTCGAACTCTGGTCTTCATGCTTACACAGAAGATGCTTTACCCGCTGTGCCCTCTCCGCAGGACACTCACACTGCTTTCACCGGGGGAAGAACAGTATCGTGTGTTCATGGAAATGAGTAAGCTGGAAGGGGGCCGCATGGAGGGTGAAGAGTGATAGAAAGACCCGACAGAACTGTCCAGGCAGGTGTTGGGTCTGTGAGGCACTGACAGGATAGGAGGTGGTATCTACAGAACACATCCTCTGGGCCAGTGATTGGCATATAAAGTGGTGGACAGGGACCTAGAGCTGGTACACAATGGCGTCATTCATTCAGACAGGAGACGATTCTTAAGGCTTTGGGGGCCTTCTAGTGTAGCTCACTCAAGGGTGGCTCTGCCTCCTGATGATACTGGGCAGCACTTAGACATTCATGGTTGATGTAACTGGAGGGTTGTTACTAGCATCTGCTGAGTAGGGATGGGGCTGCTGCTCAGCAGCCTACAGCACACAGGTTGGTCTAACTGATCCCAAGAGCCAGTGGTGCTAAGTTTGAGAGACAGTTATGCTGAGATGCAGATGAAGTGGAACCTTAGACCACTGTAGCCACTGGAGGCCTTGCTGAGGATTCATGGGGTGAAATCCCACCTAGCTTGACAACCCTTTGGGACAGAACTTGTTGTTGGGGGATTTTGGAGTGTGTATATAATAACATGTTTGCATATGCACACACAGTTATGAAGGAAGGAGGCCATCCTTCTGGGAGACTAGAAAGAAGAGAATCTCTAACTCTTGGGAAGGGGAGGATTGAACCACGAGGCAGGGTGCTATGAAGGAATTTGTTCCTTTGAACATAGCAGTAATTGATGTCTCTGCTCGACTCCTGTGTATGAGGAAATTAGTCTTTGCTTTGTCCCAGTGTCTCATGTCACCCAAGTCTGTATCCAGCTGACATTCAAGATTCGGATCACTGAAAGCCTCCTTTCCGAGAACTAACTTATGGTACCAGAAGGCATCATGCAAGCTTCCAAAAGAGGGAGACAACCAATAGTCCTGCCAGAGATGGTGCCTCTGAGCCACGTCAATGACCGGCGTGGCGTTATGGCGTGGGCGCCGTGGTGGCACAAATACCTTGAAGACCCACTCAGCAAGAGCAAGGTTGTGACTGGTTCTAGAAACCTCGCTGACTGCCCAGCACTAATGAAGTCACGGTTTTTTAGAGGCGATTCTACAGCCACTAATTCACTAAACCAGCACAATCCCTAACAACGGTCTGTGAACATCTATCCTTAGACCCACAAAGAAGTGTGGTTCAGCTTGCAACAAAGATGGAGACCGTTACAGAAAACCGCAGACCATCAATGCACGGTTGTGGAGGCCAGTCACCGTGGAGACATCTACAAAACACTCCTGCAGAGGAGGCTCAGGGAGCCTTACAGAAGAGGGGCAGAAAGGTTCTAGGAGGCTGAGGATCGGGGAGTTTGCTGTGTGTGAGATCATGTCTCCTAGTAATGTTAGAAGATACACCTGCAAGTCCCATCAATGTGTTCAGCTCAAATGTGAGCACAAGGAGGACAGCAAGGAACAGGCCACACTGGATGGAGAGAAGCCCATGGGGCCTTAACCGTAACAGAGAAGCACAGACAACTGAGGGAGGCTGGGAGTTGGGGAGGGGATCGTCCCCAGGGAGGGCACACCAACTGGTAGTACAGTTTCAAATGGTCAGACCGGGAAACAAACATGCAGGAAGTGTTACAGTAGCTGAAGAGGTTACAGTTAGGAATATATGTAAGTATATATACACCTATGCATGAGCTAACAGAGGCCATGCTTTTGAAGATGAGCACGGATGGGCTACCACATGGGAGGGTTTAGAGGGAAGAAAGGGAAGCGAGGGAAAAATGTGAGTAAATTATAATCTCAAAAAATTAAAAAAAAAAAAAAGGAACAGAAACCACGTGCTTCTCGATCTAGCCAGCCCTCGGTAGCCACGGCTTCCACTTCCGGGCATTCCACCAACCAGAGAGTATCGGAACCAGTTCAAACTCTTCCACTTCTACTGAGCATGCGTGCAACTGCCCCCCCCTCCCCCCCAACTACACGGTACCGCGGTGACTCCCACAGAGTTTGCATTGCGTTGGGTGTTCATGAAGGCCCTGAAGATGAATTCGAGCCCACAGGAGGTGTATCCAAGTTCTGTGCAGATACCGTCCCTGTCACTTACGTAAGGGATGTGGGTAGTTAGTTGTGGGTTTGTGCTGTGAAGAAGCTCTGGTAACATCCCTCACCGTTACCCGGGGACAAATTTGTTTTTTGCCTTTTGGGGTATTTGTTATTAGCCCCTTTGATTAATAGTCATTTGTGAGTTTCTCTCCAACAGAACTGTGGGGGATCCTTCCGAGAAGACTCTGGGTTTGGCTCATTTTAGTATCCTTCAAATATCTGTCACAGGGTAGGTAGGTGTCTGGTGTAACCTCAAAAGGTGGTGCTGACAATGCCCCAGACGACAGTGCGGGCAGGCTGCCTGGTCTTCCTGCCTCTGAGCTAAGGCACATAAACCCTTGGTAACCTTGCACTTGCCCGGCGAAGCATCCCAGCTCCGCGGTCTTCGGAGAACTCTCAGGCTATCTCCAGCCCGGCAGTGCGCGCCACCAGACACAGCTGCCTCGTAGAGTTATTACATAAGCCACCGACTGCATACATTCCGGTTTGGGCAGAAACCTTTCAGATCTGAACCAAGCCCTGAAAGATATCCTCAGCCGAGTTTGAAAACAGGAATTTAGAACGGGAAAATGCCAACGTCTCATGATAGACGGTGTCCCATTACTGGCGATTATGGTTTTGAATTTAGCTGTCAGGAAGATCTCTGAGGGGAAAAAAAATGTTGGTTTGTTCAGCCCGAGAAACATTTAATTGGCTTCTTCCAGATTTTATGTAAGTGCCCCTTGCTGCTGAAGCCCATACGCATTTATGCAACATTTGGATTCAGCCGAATGACGAGGTTTGGAGAATGTGCAGATGCAGGGAGGAGGTCCAGACGGGGTGCCCTAACAGCTGTGTGGTGGGCCAGCTAAGCAGCCCCTGCATTTCTCACGGTTCTGGCTCTCCCCTTAAGCTGTGAGTGCACTCCTCAGCTCCCAGAATGACACCGCCGTTGGCACCCAGCATTCACTGCCATTGGGACGCGCTTGGGGTCCTGTAGTAGTTGGGCGGCACCTGCTCCCACAGGGAGACTCTTTCCTTCCCCTGTGCGTTAGTTTATCTTTCTGTCACCGTGCCTGCAGTCTCTTATGGAGATGACCTGGCAAGGACAGCTTTACCATGGCTGGGGGAATGTCCTCAGATCTCATCATGGTGGTCAGGAAGCTGAGGGAAGCAGAAGTTCAGATTTAGGTAGCTTTCTCCCTTTTCTCTGTGTGTGCTATCGAGGCCCTTGGCCCCTGGGATGGTGCAAACCACATCCAGAGTGGCTCTTCCCGATTCAGTTCATCTCCTGGGAATGCGCTCACACTTGCAGCAGTGTGCTGCCCCAGTCTCCGGGGAGATCCTAAACCCAGGCAAGTCAATGACAAAGACTGAAGATCACCTGGGCCTTCTGATGGGTTCCTAAGACACCCATCTGAGCCAGTACAGTTGTTGGGTAGGGCTAGGACAGGCCCCAGCCTGTGAGTCGCCACCCCTTTGACAAACCTCTACCTCCAAAAACATTTACATTACAATTAATAACAGCAGCAAAATTACAGTTACGAAATAGCAACAAAAATTTTATATTTGGGGGTCCCACAACATGATGAACTATATTAAAGGATCACAGCGTCAGGAAGGCTGAGAACCACTGGGTTAAGACAAGAATGCCTTTCTTTTTTAAGATCCACCTGTCAGTGCGTGCCTCGGGACTCCCAGTGTTGGAAGTTTTATGAGCTCATTTGTATCAGCTGCCACTGACCGGTCAACCCAGTGCAATCGCCATCCCCAACACCGACATGGACGCCATGCCCAGCACAACCCTCTGCCCCTTACCCTGCTTTCTGTGTCAGTGTTAGCCAAGCCTCAGTCGCTCTTACCCTAGCCAAGAGTGGCGGCAACAACACTATCGGGCAGTGAGACTCTGGTGGACAGAAGCGGGGAGGGTCCTTTGGCGTGTTTCATCCAAGGGAGGCCTGGAGCTGGGGTGGCCATTTTGGAGCTGCGGGAAGAAGCTCCGGCATTCTAGAATGATCGAATCAGTACAGCAACTGCCTACCTCCAGACTTCTTACCACGAGAGAAACAAATTCGTGTTGTGTTTGCAGCCTGCAAGGGTCCTGATCAATACACAGTGTTTCCTTTCTCTTATTCTCAATAGCTTCTGGTCCTCCATGGGATTTCACTGTGAGTGATGGGACCGGACTGAGAATTAAATCCAAGGGACCTGAGCTACACTCATGGCCACTCTTTTTTTTTTTTTAAATTAACTAACTAATTAAAATAATTATTTTGAGACAGAGTCTGGTTATATAGCCCAGGCTGGCCTCAAATTCATGATCTTTCTAGCCACAGCTTCCAAGAAGCTGGAAATACAGGCCTGAGTCATCTGCCACGGCTGCTCCCGCCTCTACAACCTTAAGGCTTCAATGGGTCGGGAGTTTCTGCCGCCAGGTGAACTCCTGAAAGGCGGTTCAGCTTCTGTGTAACTCTAAAACGGGCCCAGACCTGCTTTCTATGCCTTTCCCTGAGCCGGGTTCTGGCCTTGCTCATGATGGGGCCCCTCCTAGACTTTGCACTGATGAGTGTAGCCTCAGACTGCTGGTGACATTCACGGGCAGGGCAGCCAGAGGAGAGCGGGATCCGGAACTGTCTCAGCCCCTCCCAGGCACCACTTTATCTCACCCCTTAAGACATCCACATCATGGACCTGAGGCCATTCAGTTCCGTTCACAGACCTGCACCTCGATAGGTCCAAAGGGGGAAGCTGAACTCGGATTTGTCTGGCTTCAAAGGCAGGGCCCCTCATGGTGTGTGGGGGGGGTCTCTATTGTTTATGTCATTGCAGGAAGACTCTGCTCTGTCTTTCCCATCCTCCCACTGCCCCCTCCTCACAATGAGGGACAAAGAACTGCCTCGGTCTGTTCAGCGCATGCCTATCATTCTTCCTGCACCAGGAGGTAATGGAGCAGCACCTTCCTGCCTGCTGATTGATCATGGAGCCGAGTCGCTGTCAGGGGCTCTGCAATTAGATACAGTGAAGGTTCACTCTGGCGAGTAGTACCGGCTCAGAGCATTAGGACGTGAGGAAAGAAAGAGAGGGAGGGAGGAAGGAAGGAAGGAAGGAAGGGAGGAAGGACATAAACCAAGCCTGTGAATTGCAACTGGACCGTGCAGTCACCACAGGACCCCTTGGAGCGAGAAATGGCTCCCTGCTATTTTCTGGCCTAAATCATGCCTGGCACACAGGACTCTGGCGGCCTACATTTCCCCCCACCCCCAGCATTAAATCACAAGTGGTCATTAGATAATTTACTACTTTTTCAGTGTAATCAGTGATCCAGCGCAGGGGGTGTGGCAGCCCTGATTAGGGGTCTGGAGAGCGCCTGGCTCCAGGTTTGCTTTCAACCAAACGGCCATGACTCATCTGGCCTTTTCCTCTGCAGGCGGCCGCTCCTACTCCAGTCTGCCACAGTGGAGCAGGCTGTCCTGCTAGGGGGCTTCCTCTGGCAGAAGAGAATCTTTCTAAGACATCTTGTTAGATTCCAGGCACCTGAACGCAGAGTGAGCCGAGGCTCTGCAGACTCCTGGCCATGAATGCTCAGGCTCAGGCGTGTTCAGTATCAGGCGTCCTACCTGGCTTCCCTTTTCCTTCCCTCATCACCTGCCTGCCTGGTTCCCAGCGGAGAACTGGACCTCGGGGCTCCATGGGCCTGCTCGGTTCTCAGCAGAGAACTGGACCTTGGGGCTCCGAGGGCCCCAGTGCACCCAGCGATAAGACCTTAACCCTCTGGTCATTAATGAGATTTAACACCACCATAATGACAGCTGATGCTCAGTTGGCTTACACTGTGCCAAGCTCAGTTTGAATTTTACTCCCCCACACCCCTCTGTTTCTAGAAGCCGTATTATCAAGGTAGAGCCATTTAGCCAAACTTCCTCTGCAGTAAGATGCAGCTGATATTTCATATTTTAACGTCTCTGGAGCAGGGCTAGCATCCCCTTAACTTGTATAGCAAAATAAATAAATAATAATTTATTTAATAATAAATAAATAAACAAAAGCAAAAGCCATCCTAAAACAGACGATGCACCATGAAAGAGAAGAGGTCCTAGTTTTCAAAACAAATGGGGATTGGGGAGGTGGCTCAGCAGGTAAAGGGGCTTGCTGCAAAAATCTGCTGACCTGAGTTCTGGTCTCAGAACCCATGTTAAAGGTGTAAGGAAAGGATTTCCTCAGACCTCACTGTGGGTACTGAGGGACACGTGCCCTCCGACCTTGCACCCCCTCGATAATAATAATAGATATAGATATAAATTTAAAAGTGATGTGCATACTTCACAGAATTGCAAAGCGGGGCATGGAGAGGAAGTGATCTGCCTAAGATCACGGGACCTCTCGGGTGGAAACCTACTTGGCCTACTGGAGAATCTGCTCACTCTTTGGGCCACTTGTTGAGTTAGAAGAGACTCCTCTAGAATGTCATTCTAAAAGTTTTAGGATCTGGCCAACTTAAGGCCATTCTTTTCTATCCTGGGGTTTAATGACGGCAAGGTAGGAAGTCCAGGCACCGAGAGCCGATGTCATCACTTTTCTAGAATATGGAGGGGACGTTTGTTTGATATGGCCCCTAGCCTTTTCTGAGTCAGAAACTGTGGGTTCCCTGCAATCCCCCACAGGAAACCTCCCTCTACTGTGATTGCTCTGTTAGGGCTCCCTCCAGCTTCCTGTGGAAAAGGAAACAGAACCACTAAACAGATTAGGGAGCAGGAAGGTTTTGTGGAATATTCCTTTACACTGTGTGAATAGATGTTGCTTGATTGGTTTAGTAAAGAAGCTGACTGGTCAATAACTGGACAGGATAAGTCTAGGTGGGAGAGCCAAACTAAGGACCCTGGGAAGATGAAGGGCAGAGCGAGAGGGTCATCAGCCAGAGGAAGAGGAGATGAGCATGCCATGCTAATAGCACCACGTGACAGAGGGTAGGTAAGAGATATGGGTTAACTTCAAATGTAAGGGCTTGTTAGTAATAAGCCTGAGCTATTGGCCAAATGTTTATAATTAATAACAAAACTCTCTGGCTATTTGAGAGTGATCTGGTGGGAAAGGAAAATTCCATCTACAAGGTTTCTTCAACAAAAGATTTCAACCAGGGGATTTACATGCCTATATTCTGTTGGGAGAAACAAAACTAAACAAAAAACTGACACAAACCCCAGCAGAACAGAGGTACATGAAGTGGCTGCACATGAAAGGCATCTGTGTAACATTAATTCTGACCTCACAACCTTTCTCCCTGTGAGAAGGAGAAATGGCAAGCCTCAGAGACTTTGGAGTCATCTGTGGCTATGCCAGCAGCTGGCAATTATGGCCATGTGGTGGATGCAGGATGGCCCCATCTTCCTCCTGGGGATGCCTAATCACCCATGGGAGCTATCCCTCCTACACTCCTCCTCCAGTACGGCATTTTGAAATTCTCTTTTCATACATCTTTCCCTTCCCTCTCCAAAACAGGCCTAGAAAACCATCTGACTGTTTTTGTGCCACTTACATGCTGGGCACCAAGTAGGACAACCTCTGAGTCAGCATAGGGATACAGAGAAGGACTGAACTTTGGAGTACGCGGGATTCCAGTTCGAATCCCAGCTCTGCCCCTTGCCTGGGTCCTGTCCTCTCTGAGCCTTGGTACTTCTTGCATCTACAGGTCTCGACAGACTGTAGAAGTCTATGGGAATTTCATGCCTGCTGACGCTTTGGCTCTGAATGTGACATCTGGTAGACGCTCAGTACAGGCTAGTCACCACCATGGTGGTGAAAACTGACATTATTATTAGTTTTATTGGCCCCAGGATCTGTCTTTAGAGCCACATATTTCCCTGTAGTTTGTCTTAGCCAAGGTGGGGTTAATCAGTGCATTCCAGTAGCTCTAAAATGTTGATGTTCAGAAGGTATGATCTTGGAATGATGGCCAGAGAACCCGGGGGCCATCATATGTCTTAGGAAGAGAACAGCAATGAAGAGATGTCTTTAAAAAATACAATAAATTTTACTTATTTATTTTATGTGTGTGCTGTGGTGTGTATGAGGAGGTCATATGAGAAATGCAAACAAAATATATGTATTGTCTTTCCTAGCAAAGTTAAATAAGACAAACTCCATCAAAAAAAATTGTAAAGCATCCACTTACTAGAAACTCAAATTCCTCCAGGGTCAGCACTTGTTAGGATCAAAATATGTGCAGAGCTTTCCTTTCTTCTAGAAACTGATGCTCTGTATTAGCCAATGGCATGGGAATTTGATGCAGAGCTCACATCACTTAAGAGTGAGATACAGGGCTGGAGGGATGGCTCATCAGTTAAGAGCCCTGGCTGTTCTTTCAGAGGATCCAGGTTTGGTTCCCATCACCCATATAGCAGCTCACAACTGTCTGTAACTCCAGTTCCAGGGGATCTGGCACACTCACACCAATGCACATAAAATAAAATAATAATAATAGTAATAATAAAAGGAGTGAGATACAGGACCCCTCTGCATTAGGAAAAACAACTCGAATGGACCCCCCCCCCCCCCCGGGTATGTTTGCTTGCTTGCTGGGCACCCTCTGGAAAAAGTAAGGCTATTAACCTCTCCAAAATTCTTTGGACTATGTGATCATCTTCTCGAGACCCACTTCCTATAGTCAGAGAACACCTTATGGGAGTCAGGCAGCCATGTGGGGGGGTCCCTTGAACCCACTCCTGCGACAAGCATCTCACACACCGTCCCCCTTCCTCCCCTTCTTGCTCTGCCTTGAAGTTTGATTCCAGGGAGGAAGCTCTGGGTCAAACTACTCAGTGAAGCAATTAGAGATGACAGGAGAAACACATGGCAGAACCTCATCCCCAGCGGGCACAGAAAGGTTGGGTGAGTAAAGATGCATCACCGGTTCAAGAGTAGCAGCCTTGGGGCTGGGGAGATGGCTCAGAGGTTAAGAGCACTCGCTATTCTTGCAGGGGACCAGGGTTTGAGTCCTTGTACATACACGGCAACTCGGTCATCCTTAGCTCCAGTTCTGGGGTATCAGGCACACAGTGGCAAAACACTCATAAGCATAATACAAAAATAATAAAATCTTAACGAAAAAAACCAGAAGAAGCTGCCTTGGAATTTTCTGGACCATGTGTAAAGTCCTAGAGAGTTTAAAGATTCCTTCACCACAGGTCCTCCTTCCTGGGGCATGACTCTGAGTACCCCTGAATCCCTGCGGGTGGACCAGAGTGGGCTGGCAACCACCCTCCCTACCACCCTCCATTAGCTAACGGAGGCGGAGTAAGACGTTTAAGACATCAAAGTTACACTGCTTAAAACATCATCTACCCAGCTCTGACATTTGCATCTAAGAGCCCTGGACGCCGTACCAAAGACAAGATAGCCTGTCCCAGACCCACCTCACACACACATGGAGATAGACCAGCTACCGTTTTGGACTTCTCTCACCTTCGTCCTGTTTTAGGCCTAGTTTACATTCCCATCTCAGCAGGCAGGAGGAGAGGAAGGCTCAGAGATGCTAAGAAACTCACCTGATGACTACAGCAGATGCTGCAACCAGCCCAATCAACCCCAAGTGTGACACCCCACAGCCAGTCTCTCCACAAAGTAAGAGGGAGGGCCTGTCTCTTCCCTGGCAGATCTCTGGAGCTAAGTTCTGTGATCCCAGCCTACAATTCATCTTCATTTTCCCCTGATGCTCTACAGTCTCTGTCGATTTAGCCCATCATTTTGGAATTACTGGCTAATGGGATGGGCCCAGCTCACAGTTCTGATCCGTGTTTTCATTCTCTGTGAGAAACCAACCATCCAGAACGACGGGGATGTCTGGACAATTTAATTATACCTAGGTCCTCATCCCTTCCCCTCTCCCAGGCAGGCGAACCAGATCCATTTCTCTGGTTCAGCAGAGAGGTGACTCACCTGGGTCTGTTGATCTGAGGCATAAGAAGGCCAAAGGGCTTTCTTGTTGGGGGCACTCTGTAACTTTTTGGTGGCTGGTACTTTGGTCATCTTTAAAATACTTCGGGCTTAACCCGTGCCTCCACGAGAGCGGTTTTGGTTGCCCTTTCCAGAATCTTTGACTTCAGCATTCACTGGTGTGAAAAAATCCAGAAGAGTCTCCCAGCCCTCCAAGTCCAAGTCCGGGGACAGTAAAGAGGTCTCTCCAAGGACTAGTTAGAAAGCTGACCATCTGGTGTCTCGGGCCTGGACCGTTCATGTGCACAAAACTCACTTTGTAAGTCTCCTCTCTTTCTAAGGAGTGAATAACTTTCTTTATAAGCAAAATAAAATGTGAGCTGAAAAATATAAAACTCTACAGACCAAAGTCCCAACGTCACCGCCTGGCCAGCGAGCCAAGGGAGCAAGACAGACCCACCTCCAGGCTCAACCTTGGGGCCTAACTGCCAGGTAGGGTTAGCTCGGTTACCTGGCAACGGGACGCCCTGAGAGCTTCCTCCTTGGCTGGGATTGGTGGAGATGAGGGCAGGAAAGCTTCCTGGTTGTCAGACGTGGGCTGTGAGCAGGTGGCTGGCGGGGAGCCACGTTGTCCAAACTCATTTTGGGGGGTAGGAATGGAGGAGGTGTTTTTTGTTTGTTTGCTTTTTTCTGGTCAGGCCCGAGGATTCCAGCCTCCTCTCTACTCACCTATGAGATTTCTTCCTTTCAAAGTCAGTTTCCTCCTGTTTCTCATCTAAGAGCATTTTCTCAGGCTTTGTACTGAAGGCTCAAATGTGTGCCTCTGCAATTATCATCTACAGGTGCCCATTGCCCTTCGCATATGAAAACCCCTGCATGTCCTTTAAAACGCATGTACAGATAAAGATTTGTGTGTGTGTGTGTGTGTGTGTGTGTGTGTGTGTGTGTACGTGTGCAGGTATGCCATTTACTGGGAGCCTACAATATACAATGTGCTGTTTGTATGAACTGGCTAACATTCCAGCCCAAAACTGTTTGGTTCTAAACCCCAAGGTTTTTTACTCACTGAGGTAAGAAACCTAACTTTGTGAGTTTCGGATTTCCGGGTCTTTAAATTGGGGGCTGCAGGATTACTGCCGGCAGCTAAGGATTAAAGAAATAACACACGTGGCTAGCCCAGGTGGAGAGGTACTGCTAGGGACGCTGGGAAGCGCCAACCTTCTTGCTGCTCTGGGCTCACGGCCGAGCAGATGTTAATGCCGGCCGATATTTATTGATCACCTGCTCTGTGCCAGCCCGCAGCAATTTAACCCGTATATTTTGATTCGCACGCACGCCTTCTCCTTGGCTGTATTTTATTCCGCACCCGCTGTGAGGGTTCTGATCTCACCACCGCTCCGTCTTCCTTCGGCCCCCTCCCACTGCAGGATGACTCTCTTCGGAAAGCAAGCTGCCTCCCCCCAACAGCGCTATTTTCTCTCCGTTGTCTGAAGACCGAATCTGACCTCCTCTCCACAGGAAGTCTGGGTCTGCCTGCTTCCTCTGCAGTCAGCAACCATGGAGTGTTTTCTGAAGGTTGAAGATAGACAAAGCCATGTTTAGAGGGCCGGGCTGGGCATGAGAAAGCAGAGTAGGCTAGGAATTGTTGAGCCAGGAGGAGCAGAGCGGGGGCGGCTTTCAGGGCATTGTGGGTCGGAGTGGTGAGTGGACTAGACTAACCCTGCAGGGGGAAAAGGGTTTGAGCTCAGCTTGAGGAAATCCACACACAAGCAAACCATCATTGTTTACTAGTGTTAATTGTGCAGTGTACTGGGTTCCCTTAGAGTATCTCTACGTATGTGTATAATGTAGTTCCATCAGTTCACTTCTTGTGCCCCCCCCCTCCACAGCTCCTAATATTTTCTTCCCCTTGATTCTAACATAGAAGAGAAAACTAGTCTGCCTTATTTCACCTAACACGACAGTTTCCATTTCTAACCGTTTCCTTGAAACTGAGTAATTTCATTCTTCATGGTGGAGTAAACCTCTATTGTGAATGAGGACAGTGTTTCCTTTTAAGATTACGTGTATATGTTTGTGCATGTGTGTTTATTAGCGCATGCCTCTCTCTCTCTCTCTCTCTCTCTCTCTCTCCTCTCTCTCTCTCTCCTCTCTCTCTCTCTCTCTCTCTCTCTCTCTCTCTCTCTCTCTCTCTCTCTCTCTCTCTCTCTCTCCTCCTCTCTCTCTCTCTCTCTCTCTCTCTCTCTCTCTCTGTGTGTGTGTGTGTGTGTAGTATTCATGGAAGCCAGAAAAGGGTGTTGGATTCCCCTGGAGTTGGGTCACATACATTGTGACCTGCCCTGTGTGGGTCCTGACAACCAAATTAGCAGGCAGTGTTAAGCATGGAGCCATCTCTCCAGCCTTGAGGTCATGTTTTCTTTCTTCGTTCATTTGCTGAGGGGCATTTAGGAGATGCTATGACCCAGTCCTGTGGATACTGATGGGAAATGACTCAGGCTCTGTCCTCAGCTGGGTCACTGAACAGCCTCAGTGGTGACAATCTGGCATAGACTGACACCAAGGGGCCAGTCCACGTGACACGGGGGTGGTCTAGACAAAGGAAGTGCTCAATGAGGCCAGTACTCATTGCTAGTCACTGTTGCTAGTCACCTGTTTGAATCAATTGAAAACTGGGAAATCAGAAAGGCTTTGGAACAAGAACACCTGTGTTCAAATCCTGGTTCTGCTGCTGACTGGTCATAAGACATAAGTGAAGTTCTTCCGATTTCCCCAACTTTAGTTTTTAATCGTGTGTGTGACAATCACGTGCACTGGGAGTTCATCCATTTTATCCCTGCCATTGAGAACTAAGAGACAAGTACACAAGAGCTCTGGTCCCTTCTCTGGTCACGGGTTATACAGCTTAAAGCAACACGTGCGCTCCCCAGTACTCAAGGCACACAAGCAAATGCTATTTGTTTCTTAGCAGGCATGCGGTTCATGACTTACACCAGTGTTTAAATCCCAACCCACAATTACCAGCTGTGCAACTCTACCCAAATAATTTCTCCCAGAGCCTTAATTTTCTCCTTAGAGAGTGGGGGAAATTGTGCACTCATGAAAATGATATAATGTCCAGAAAGCATCTAGTCCACTGGCTGGCATGCAATAAACACGTCAAATGTTAGCTGTTTTTATTTTATAGCCATGTGAGCCAAAGCACTTCTGAGATCAACTTGTTCATTTGGGGATCAAATACTTAAGAAAGAAAAGTTCCCTGATCTTTTTTTCCAGGTTTTATAATGATATAATTTCAAACAGCGTAAATGTGTCATTTTGTTGATTTCAGCTCTCAATTTGATTATTTCTTGCTGTCTAGTCTTCCTGGGTGAGTTTGCTTCTTTTTGTTCTAGAGTTTTCAGGTGTTCTGTAAACTCACCAGTGTGGGATTTTTCCATCTTCTTTAAGTAGGCATTAAGTGCTATAAATTTTTCTCTTAACGCTACTTCCATTGTGTCCCATAAATTTGGGTGTGTTGTGTGGTCATTTTTGTTGAAATTTAGGAAGTCTTTCATTTTTTTCATTTCTTTCTTCCCTGACTCATTGATGATTTAAGTGAGCATTTTTTAAAATTTCCCTGAGTTTGTGGACTTTCTGAAATTAGTGTTGCTGTTGAAATCTAATTTTAAGCCGTGGTGATCCAATAAGATACATGAGGTTATTCCAATCTATAGATGTTTGCTTTGTTACCTAGTATGTGTTCAGTTTTTTTGAAAGTTCCATGAGGTGCTGAGAGGAAGGTATATTCTTTTATGTTTGGATAGAATGTTCTATAGATGTCTATTAAGTCCATTTGAGTCATAACATCTGTTAGTTCCCTTATTTCTCTGTTTATTTTTTGTCTGACTGACTTGTCCAGTGGTGAGAGAGGAGTGTTGAAGTCTCCAACTATTAGTGTGTGGGGTTTAATATGTGATTTAAGCTTTAGTAGTGTTTCTTTTACATATGAGGGTGCCCTTGTATTAGGAGCATAGAGCTCAGTATTGAGATTTTTTCTTGATGGATTTTTCCTGTGACTAATATGAAATGTCCTTTTTCTGTCTCTTTTGATGGATTTTAGTTTGGAGTCTGTTTTATTAGATATTAGGATAGCTACACCAGCTTGTTTCTTAGATCCATTTGAATGGAAAAATTTCCCCCAACCTTTTACTCTGAGGTGATGTCTGTCTTTGAGGTTGAGGTGTGTTTCTTGTATGCAGCACAAGGATAGATTCTGTTTCTGTATCCAATCTACTAACCTGTGCTTTTTTTATAGGTGAGTTGAGTCCATTTATATTAAGGGATATTAATGACCAGTGATTGCTAGTTCACATTATTTTAGTTTTCATTGTTAGTGATGTTAGTTTGTGTGTTCTTCCCTTCTTTGGGATTTGCTTCTGTGAGATCGTTTATTGTCTGTGTTTTTGTGGATGTAGCTAACTTCCTTAGGTTGGAGTTTTCCTTCTAGTACTTTCTGTAGGGCTGGGTTTGTGGCTAGGTATTGGTTAAATCTGGTTCTGTCATGGAATATCTTGTTTTGTCCTTCTATGGTGATTGAAGGCTTTCTGGGTATAGGAGTCTGGGTTGGCATCCGTGGTCTCCTAATGTCTGCAAAGCACTTGAGCAGGACTTTCTGGCTTTCATTGTTTCCATTGAGAAGTCAGGTGTAATTCGGGTAGGTCTGCCTTTATATCTTACTTGGTCTTTTTCCTTTGCTGCTCTTAATATTCTTTCTTTATTCTGTCTGTTTAGTGTTTTCATTATTATGTGGCATGGGGACTTTTTTTCTTCCAGTCTATTTGGTGTTCTGTAAGCTTCTTGTATCTTCATATGAATATCTTTCTTTAGAATGGAAAAGTTTTCTTCTAGGATTTTATTGAATATATTTTCTATGCTTTTAAGTTGGACTTCGCCGCCTTCTATCCCTATTATTCTTAGGTTTGGTCTTTACATGGTGTCCCACATTTCCTGGATATTTTATGTTATGCTTCTGTTAGATATAATGTTTTCGTTGACTGATGAGTCTATTTCCTCTATTGTATCTTCAGTGCTTGAGATTCTCTCTTCTATCTCTTTTATTCTGTTGTTTATGCTTGCATTTGTGGTTCCTGATCATTTTATTATAATTTCCACTTTTATAATTCCATTGATTTATGTTTTCTTTATTGTGTCTATTTTGGTTTTTGAGTTTTGAATAGTTTCTTTCATCTGTTTGATTGCTTTTTCTTGGTTTTCTTTAAGGGATTTGTTGATTTCTTCCAATTTTTTTTTGTTTGTCTTTTCCTCCATTTCTTTGAATTTTTCATTTCCTCTTTAAGGGCCTCAAACTTTCTTCTGAAGTTATTTTTGGGTCATTTTCCTCTGCTTCATCTATATTTGGGTGTTCAAGTCTTGCTGTTGTAGGGCGACTAGTTTTTATTGGTGTTGTGCGGCTCTTTGTGGTGTTGAGTGTGTTCTTACGTTGTCTACCCATCTATTCCTCTGATTGGTATAATTGGGGCTGTGTCTCTGGTGATCAATCTTCCAGGTGCCAGTGGATCCAAGGTTCAGATGGTTAGTCTTCGTGGTGCAGTCAGGGCCATGGATCCAGTAACCCCAGAGGTCACTTGGTGTTCCCAGAAGTCACTCAGTGCTCCTGGGGGTCACTCTGCAATCCTGGGAGTTGTTCTGGCCTGCTTCCACTTTAAGAGGCAGTGTCTATTTGGTAGTAATTGGGTCATCAAGAGTGCCTCCCAGGGAAGAATTTAATGCAGTTCTCCCGGGATCCTGGTTGGTTCTATGAGAAGGTTATTACAAGTAACGAGCCTCCCCAATCCTCTAATTTCCTGCCTCTGTATGTGATCTTTCTTTCTCTGGTACTCTTCCACCATGATGTCATCTGCCATGATGAAGCTAGTGGGCCCTCACTAGAGCCCACAGCATGCTGTTTGGACTTCCAGTCTCCCAAACTATAAGCCAAGTAAACCTCTTTTCTTCAAAAGTTATGTGGTCTCAGGTATCCTGTTATGTTAATGGAGATTAGTGTAGTTGGTGACTGCTCTTTCATTCCCAGCCACCCAGACCCAAATAATCACACAGCTATATTAATTGTAACACTGCTTGGTCAATTATCTCAGGCTTATAAGATAACTGTTACATTAACCCATTTCTATTAATCTATGTATCACCACAAAGTTGTGGCCTACCAGTAAGATTCTAGTGTCCTTCTTCTTTGGCAGCTCCATGGTGTCTCCTTGACTCTGCCTACTCTCTCTATTTCTTTTCGGATTTCCCACCTGGTTTTACTCTGCTAAACCATTGACCAGAGCACCTTTATTAGTAACCAATAAAAGCAACACATATACAGAAGGACATCCCACATCATCTCCCCTTTTCTGTCTAAATAGAAAGGAAGGTTTTAACTTTAATATAGTAAAATTACATATAACAAAACAGGTATCAAGCAAGAATTGCAATATTTCTTTGTGTGTCTAAAGTTTTACATCTAATGATGTGGGAGAGTCTTCTGTTTATGTTGATTTCATTCGTTAATAAAGAAACTGACTTGGCCCATTTAATAGGCCAGCCCTTAGGTGGGTGGAGTAGACAGAACAGGAAGAAGGAAGTGAGGTAGATGGCTCAGACAGATGCCATGCCTCTCCTCTCTGAGCCAGATGCGATGAAGCTCTGGCCCAAGATGGACGTATGCTAGAATCTTCCCGGTAAGGCACCACTTTGTGGTGCTACACAGATTATTAGATATGGGTTAATCAAGATGTGAGTAAGAGGCTGAAACTAATGGGCCAGGCAGTGTTTAAATGAATACAGTTTGTGTGTTGTTATTTCGGGGCATAAGCTAGCCAGGCGGCTGTGAGCCTGGTGGGACGAAAAACAGGCCTGCCCACAGCTCCTCACTATAATCTAATTTATCTCTTATGATAACTAAGGACTTTAGTCACATATGGCTGCCTTTTCTCTGTGTATCTTTGCATAGTCTTCCCTTGGGTATCTATGTCCACATTTCTTAAGATGACATTGGCTATAACATATTAATGTGTACCCTTACTTAATCACCTCTACAAAGAATCTGCTGTCAAAGAGGGTCACACCCTGAGACACAGAAAGTTAGGACTTCCATGTAAGTCTCTGAGGACAGGGTTTGAAATTCAAATTTTCAGCTAACCAACTAAATTCAAAAATTCAAACTAACATATGAACTTAGGACTTCCATATAAGTCTTTGAGGACATAGGTTTGTAGCACAAATTCTAATTGTTCTTAATAAAAACCCAGAGTCAGATATTAGTGCTGCAGGAAGGTTTACAGCTAGTAATTACCCGCCTACTGGAGCATGGCCTCTTACACTATATACCTGGATGCTGCTGCAGAGTCTGCTCCTTTGGTCCTCCCCCCTGGTTCCCATTTTCTCGTTCAGATTGTTTTGGATCTCATCTCCATCCAGTGTTCAAGCAGAGAATCCTGATTTGTAAGTTTTCCCCCTAAATAAATAACTATCTATCTCTTAGTTCTGAGCTAGCATGGGATTTCTTTTAAGCGTCTGATCTCTCCACCATCATATTAGGAGGTAAAAGCTGAAGGATCAGAGAAGCTTACCTCTACAAATGCTCATGCCGAGAGAGTGATCCTGTCCTCAGATTGCAACTGTCTCCACCAAACCTCAGACTGCAGGGATGATCCTCAGACTGCTTGCTCAGACTACACTCCAGAATGCACCTGTCTCCACCAAACCTTAGACTTCCTGAGAGCCTGTCTTTTCCCACCTTATATTCTTCTCTCCACCCAACCATATCACTCCTGTCTCCACCTCCCTAGTTCTGAGATTAAAGGCATGGGATCCCAAGTGCTGGGATCACCTTTGTGTGAGCTCTATTTCTCTCTAAGAAAGAGTCAATCTTGTGTAGCCCAGGGTGGCCTTGAACTAACAGAGATCCCTCTACCTCTGTCTCCCGAGCCCTGGGATTTAAGGCGTGTGCCACCACTTCCTGGCATCTAGTGGCTTAGCTGTGCACTCTGATCTTCAGGCAAGCTTTATTTCTTAAAACACAAACAAAATATCACTACAGAGATTGAGAATTTAATTTCTATGACAAGCATTAGCATTGAACTCATAATTTGCATGAGTTCAATAGATGTCATTGTGTTTTCCTGTCATATTTAGACAGTCCCCATCTGTTCTGTGCATTTGTGGTGGTTCCCAAAGGCATCTTTGTGGACACTCTGGGAACAGGGCTGTGGGAACATATTCTGACATGATGCTGAGCAAACTCTTGAGTGCGAGAATTGAGCACCCATTAAGAAGAGCTTCAAGGCAATGACCAAAGGGAGCTGGTGGGTAAAGGCCCACCCTTTCTTCCTCTCAGTTATTGTAGCCCCTGTTCACCAGCATAGGTACCCCCCAGACTGGCTTTTGTACTTTTCCACTCTCTTCTCCCCTGCTGGTGCTTCCTTGGGTAGCCTCTCAGATGAACCACATATTTCCAAACTCCTCTCTTGGGTTTTGAGGAGCCTAGTCTGGGTAAGTGTCAATGGTGCCATCACGGAGGCGAGACTTGAGTCGTTCGTCGTTGGGCAGCTCCTGTGCCTCTGCTCACTCATTCCATTCCATGAGATTCCTGCCATCTTGATCAGCTGTCCTGTTCATCTCCTTTGACTCATGGTCTCACTGATACTTGAAGGAAGCCGGTGTTCTTCCGTAGATCTCTGAACACCGAGAGACCAACGTGTTTCCTGATATGTGAGCACATCTCACACAGGAAATATTTGACAACTGTGATACAAAGTGATACTTTAATTCTTAATTCCTTCTTGACTTATGCAAAATATGAACTGAAGGGCATCGAGTGGTGGTGGGCATCTTCTCCTCCCCGCTTTGCCTAAAGGAAAAGGCATCTAGAAGGATTAAAAATAGATGTATCAAGTAGAATGAAAACTTCAGAAATGTGTCAGACACCAGCTGGGGGAGCTGAATTGAAATCTCAAGATCTGGTAAACACTTGGATTTCCGTGACTAATACATATGTTTGGCATTAAAACCCGTTTTAAAAAAGCCATCATTTTGGTAGGCAATACCTTTAATATGCTTACTGTGTTGAATCTAGTGCCACTGTGAACTCCTTCTGGGTGTTTTTACTGAAATGTCAGCACAGGAGTTACAAATTATGGGGCCCAGGGCAAGAATAAAACTTGGGTCTCCCTTGACACCTGGTAGCTGGCAATCTGTTGATGTAGAGCCTCCAGGATAAATGCCACTGGATAATGTGTATTTGGGTCCCTTCCATGAATCCTGGGACTTCATTAAATTAAAGGAGGATTACATCATGCTCCCTTGCCCCTTGAGGGCTCACTGATGCTAGCTCATTCCTGCCCTGTTCTCCAAACTGCAGCTGAAGGGGGATGGCAACTCGGATCTTAGCACAAAAGAGAAGAAAACCAAACACTAGCTTTGTTTCACTCTCTGTTACACTGAACTCATCAGCGCACACTCACAGCTGAGATGAGGCAGGGGAGGATGCTCCTTTTTAGCCCACAGGGAGTACTTGGGCGTTAGTCTTGCTGATTCCTTGGCTTGGGCCTTCTAGTTCCAGGGACAAGACAACACGTATCTACAGCTTGTAGTTATTTACTGCAGAGCATCCGAGAAACAACACACCATCCATCTTGGCTGAGCTTTTTTTTTTCTCCTCTCTCTATCTCAAGTTATGAGTGAGCCCGGCATGCTGTCTGCTGCAGGCTGTCCACTGTCGGGTTTCACTGGAGGTTTTCAATGGAGACAACCAAAATTTTCCAGAGTCAGTGACTTAAAATTAAATGTGAGGCATCACTGATTTTTCAATTAAATAAAAAATAAAGGTCCCAGGTGGTTTAATAACAACACACAAGAAGGCTGGGAATCCCCATGATCTGTCCTGCTCATCAGCCATTTCTTCAAACAATACGTCATGAACATTATTTTATAGGTACATCTTAGTGTGACTTTAAAATGAAAGTTTGCTGACGTGGAATTCCAGTGCATGGTTTTCCAGCAGTGTTGCGGAGCCATTTCTTCAATGTTAGGAAACGACCCATTCCTGTCCTGAGTCTACAAGTGGGCGGTAGCTCGAGGGTGCCAGGGTGTTTTGTTGACTGCAGAGTCTGAGAGCCAAGCCCTTAGTGAGCATCCTTGTCTCATTGGGGGCACAGAGTCAGGAAGCAGAGCTGAGGCCTGACGCAGTGTCATTTGCTGATGCTCTGTCTAGCATCTTCACTGTTAGCTCCCTGGGAACTGTGAGGGGATGTCTGGCAAAATGAGTGGGGAGGGAAGGTATGTTCTGGCTGAAGATTTCAGAGCCTTTGGTCTGTGGTTGCTTGGCTCCACGCACTTTGGTAGAGCGTCACTGTGGCAAGGGCACATGAAGAGGGAGGTTGCGTGCCTCTTAGCACGGAGAAAGGAGAGAAAAAGACAGAAAGGGGCCTGGGAGAAGATACAGGCTTCAGGGATATACTCCTGGTGACTGTTCTAGCTAGAACAATGAGACAACAGAAGGAAATCAAGGGGGTACAAATCAGAAAAGAAGAAGTCAAACTCTCACTCTTTGCAGATGATATGATAGTATACATAAGTGACTCCAAAAATTCTACCAGGGAGCTCCTACACCTCTTAAACACCTTCAATAATGTAACAGGATACAAGATTAACTAAAAAAAAATTAGTAGCCCTCCTTTATACAAATGATAAATGGGCTGAGAAAGAAACCAGAGAAACATCACCCTTCACAATAGCCACAAATAACATAAAGTATCTTGGAGGCAACTCTAACCAAACAAATAAAAGACCTGTATGACAAGAACTTTAACTCTTTGAAGAAAGAAATTGAAGAAGACACCAGAAAATGGAATTATCTCCCATACTCTTGGGTAGGTAGAACTAACATAGTAAAAATGGCAATCTTACCAAGAGCAATCTACAGATTCAATGCAATGCCAATCAAAATCCCAGCAAAATTCTTTACAGATCTAGAAAGAACAATACTCAACTTCATATGGGAAAACAAAAAATCCAGGATAGCCAAAATAATCCTGTACAATAAAGGAACTTCTGGAGGCATTACAATCCCTGACTTCAAACTCTAATACAGAGCTACAGTACTGAAAACAGCCTGGTATTGGCATAAAAACAGACAGGAGGACCAATGGAACCGAATTGAAGACCCAGATATTCATCCACATACCTACAAACACCTTATTTTTGACAAAGAAGCAAAAAATATAAAATGTAAAAAAGAAATCATATTTAACAAATGGTGCTGGCATAACTGGATGTCAACATGTAGAAGAATGAAAATAGACCCATATCTATCACCATGCCCAAAACTCAAGTCCAAATGGATCAAAGACAACAACATAAAACCAATCACACTAAACCTCATAGAAAAGAAAGTGGGAAGTATATTTGAACACATTGGCACAGGAGACCACTTCCTAAATATAACCCTAGTAGCACAGACACTGAGAGAAACAATTAATAAATGGGATCTTCTGAAACTGAGAAACTTCTGTAAAGCAAAAGACATGGTCAACAAAACAAAACAGCAGCCTACAGAATGGGAAAAGATCTTTACCAACCCCACATTGGACAGAGAGTTGATCTCCAAAATATATAAAGAACTCAAGAAACTTGACATCAAAAGAACAAATAATACAATTTTAAAAATGGGGTAGAGACCTAAAAACAGAGAACACTCAACAGATGAATCTAAAATGGCTGGAAGACACTTAAGGAAATGCTTAACATCCTTAGCCATCAGAGAAATGCAAATCAAGACAACTCTGAGATTCCATCTTATACCTGTAAGAATAGCCAAGATCAAAACACTGATCAAAAACCACTGGTGACAGCTTATGCTGGAGAGGATGTGGGGTAAGGGGAGCACTCCTCCGTTGCTGGCAGGACTGCAAACTTGTATAGCTGCTTTGGAAATCAGTATGGTAATTTCTCAGAAAATTAGGAAACAACCTAGCAGTACCACTTTTGTGTATATACTCAATGGATGCCCAATCATACCACAAAGATATATGCTCAACTATGTTCATAGAAGTATTATTTGTAATAGCCAGAACCTGGAAGCAACCTAGATAGCCTTCAACCAAAGAATGGATAAAGAAAATGTGGTACATTTACAAAATGGAGTACTACTCAGTGGTAAAAAAAAATAACATCTTGAAATTTGGAGACAAATGGATGAATCTAGACAAAACCATATTGAGTAAGGTAACCCAGAGCCAGAAAGACAAATATGTACTCACTCATAAGTGTCTTTTAGACATAAAGCAAAGAGAAACCAGACTACAGTCCACAACCCCAGAGAACCTAGACAACAAAGAGGTCCCTAAGAAAGACATACATGGATCTAATCTACATGGGAAATAGAAAAAGACAAGATCTCCTGAGTAAATTGGGAGCATGGGGATCATGGGAGAGGGTTGAAGAGGGGAGGGGAACAGAGAAAATGTATAGTGCAATAAAAACAAAAAATTAAATTTTAACCATCATTATTAGCTCTATAGTCCTTTGTTTTTCTGGAACTTTGTATTCCCCTTTCCCCTTCTCTCTCTCCCCACTTCTCTCCCTTTGCTTCCTAGTTTTCTTTTTTCCAATTGGAATTCTCCAATAAGGCATGCTCTAGGGATTATGACCAACACAGAGTTATGCCATTCTGTTTTTATCCATCATAGCCAGAGAGTCTATAAATACACAGTACACACAGTATCATTAATGCACACAAGAGACAGCTTCAGTTATACAACGTTACAGAGGACGGAGAAGAAATGGGAAGAGAGAGTGTGACTGGGCAAGAGCAGGGGACAGTAAGTGGAGGAGGCCAGGGCGCTTATCCTGCTGATAATATCCCACCTCTTTATCCAACCAGTGCTTCTCTGGGCATGCTCACTATTCAAGTGTTAAACTCTATACATTATTAATTGTGTATTTTTTTCTGTGCAAATATTACACTTGAGTACACCTCAGCAGATAACCTTATTTTATTTTTAGATATATTAAAGTTGCAATGACGTTGTAACGCTTCAGCGTGTGTTACTGAGAGCTGATCTTTAGATTCATACTGAGACCTAATATACCTTGAAGTTTGGAGCAATGTGGAGCTGGATTAGAATGTCTGTATCCGTATTTACTTCCTATGCAACCTTGGCCTCTACCATCATCTCTCTCTCTCAGAAATGGGATGGAACAGTGGTAACGGCCTCATAGTCTGGATGTGAGGATGGAATGAGGGATGCTATATAAAGAGATGCCAGGGAACAGAGTAGATTGTGACTGAGGATGTTTCAAGCGATGCATGTATTGCTAGGGAATTAGACCAACAAATTATGTGACATTGCTGCATATGGGATTCTACTCAGCTGCGGGAATATGAATGAGACTGTGTTTTTTATGTGGCTAAGTCATGATCTAGAAGTCTCTTAGGATTATAAACCCTGGACTTGAAGGGACAAAAAGAGAGGAAAGAATCAGCCGAATGAGAATCTGGAGAAGAAAACAAAACTGCCTCAGCAAGATTGAGGCCCGATGATGAAATCAGCCAACCTTCATGACCTGGGAGTGAGGACTATGAGGGGGAGGACTCCCAGCTCACTTCCCCCCAGCTTCCCACTGAGTGTCAGTACCGTCAGTGAGAACTTGACCTCTGAGCATGGAAGCCCAGCTCTAACTCCACAGGATGTGGGAGCCCACAGTCACAGCAAAAGTGGGTTACTTCCAAGAAGCTTGAGCAGAGTATTGGCGGGGGGGGGGGGCAGTGGATTGGGTAACAGACCGGGGCAGACTGGGGAATGAATGAAATGCTCGTCATGCAAGCATGAGGGCTGCGTTCAGATCATACCCACCCACATAAACAGCCAGGCATGGCAGCATGCCGCTGTAACTCCAGTACAGGAGGACAGAGACAAGCGGATACCAGGAGGTCACTGCAAGTGAACTCCAGCCTCAGTGAAAGACCCCGTGTCGAGAGAGAGAGAGAGAGAGAGAGAGAGAGAGAGAGAGAGAGAGAGAGAGAGAGAGAGAGACAGAGACAGACACAGAGACAGACACAGAGAGAGACACACACACATACACAGAGAGACTAAAAGAAGAAGACACCCGACACTGATGGTTTCACACGCACATGCCTGGGCAAGATGTGGGGATGGGGCAAGCACTCTGCCATGACCTCTGCTTCAGCTCCTGCCTCCAGCTTCCTACCTTCAGTTCCTGCCCTGATTTCCCTTCATGATGGGATACAACTTTAAGCTGAAATAGACCCTTTCTTCCCCAAGTTGCTTTACTTGTGGTGTTTACCATAGTAATACAAAGGGATCTAAGACATACAGATTATCTGTAAGACCTCCTCACAATAGCCTGTCTGTTAACAGTATTTTGCAGAAGGAGCCACGAGGGTCCTTAGATCTGCTGGGTGCTATCCGATCCAGCTGCAAGTGATGTTTGGGGGTGCTGGGATATAGATGAAGTGGAGGCTTTACTAGGAGGAGACTTCCTCGTACTGGAGTGGGACTCTTCAGTAATAAGTGACACTCTTCCTGGGGAGTCTCACACAGGTCTGCTTAACCTAGATAGGGAGCCCGAGGAAGACCAAAGGAATGATTACTCTGAAGTCCAACTTGCCTAACTGAATTGGGTTCCTAGCAGGACTATGGGAAGAGGCTACTTCAGGAACAGGGATGGCCCAAATGCAATGGTGTCATCCAGCAGCCCAGCCCAGCACACCTGGTGCAAAAGTCAGTTCTCTGCTGGTGACGACTCAAGAAAGCGCAACCGTGGCACACCCTGTCTCTCTGTGGGAGACTCTTCTTGTGTCTTGGAGGAGTGTCTTCCCCAGCAGTTGCCTACAGTGTCTAGAACCGTGGGGAAGGACCCTTGGCAATCTTGTACACCTCAGCCCTCCTAGACATGCGATGTTTACCTCTTGAGCCTCATTTCCGCTCCTGGAGGGAGGCAATGTTCCAACACAAAAGGAATTGCTCTACAAAGCCATGCGCCTATTTGTAACTCGATCAGTTTACCATCAGCGCTCTCTCTGGGGTGGAGAGAATTCTGTTCATGTCTGGCCAAAGAAACCAGTGCAACAAAACGGGAGCTGGGTTCAGCGCCCGGGGGGTGACCGGTGAGTGTGAGGTGAGTGTGAGGAAGGTGTCTCGAATGCAAATGACTCGACACCTGGTTGTCTTTTGTGCTGCTTCAAAGCTGTCGTCACCTAGCTGCTTGCATGGTTTTCCCAGACACAGCAATGAAAATAAATATCAATTCTGTCCTCCGCACTGCACACAGAAGCTAAGAAAGAAAAATATGACCTTCTGAAAAGAAAAGGGAAACAAATAGCTTCCTCTTCCAGGTTCAGAAAGATTCCCTGGAGGGCTGTCTCTGAGTGTCTGCCCTCCAATGAGCCTCCTTCCCCCATGCAGGTTTTCTCTCCATTTTACTGGAGAGGTCAGGGGGTGGAGGGAGGAACCACAAAAACTACAGGTAGGGATTTCATTTCCTTATTTTTCCCTATCTCTCTTTCCTCTCCATCCGTTTCTCTGTCATTCCTTTCTCGGAGCTTAGAATTTCAAGCCCACAGTCTGTCTGTGCGTTCCGGGCTTTGCCTTCTTTTTCAGATGGACTTGATGGAAACGCCCCATTTTTCTGTTCTCAACAGTATTTTTTTTTTTTAAAACTTTATCTTCTCCCCGTGTCCTGTCTCTTGGTTTTGTCCTGTCACTGTGGTGTCAAGCCGAGGACAGCCTCTGAGGCATGCTGCTGTCTCCTGTCTGCTGCCACTGACTCCTGGCACTTGGTAGGCGCTGTCTCCCCTTTCCTTAGCTCCGGTGACCCGTCGTACTCAATAGATTATGCTCTTTCAAACAGATGTGGAAGGATTTGATGTCTGAAATATAAACAACTGCACCTTAGCATGCACACAGCAGCAGAAGGGAGAAAATAAACTCAGTGATATGAAAAATCAGTGCAGGGGATTTATGCATCATCCTACTAGACCGTCCGCTGCACACTCAGACATTCTTCCCCATGGCTGCATTAGAGTCTTCAGAGTTTTGTTTGTAAGCATCTTCCTCCCAGCAGATAGACCCATGGACTTAAAATAGAATATTCAAACATTTTCTCAAGTTCCAGGCATGAGATAGCTCCTAATGAGTTATTGGCTAGGGGTCCAGCCTGAAGCAACACAGGCTACTTCCGCTGCTCTTGGTCATTCACCAGAACTAGACGGTCAGGCCTATTGCCAAAGTCACCATACACTTTAGTTCCCAGACATAGAATAATTATTATGGAGTACTCCTCCCTGATGGAGGAGTGTCTATGTGTTACTTTCATTATTAATAAAGAAAACTGCCTTGGCCCTTTAAGAGACAGAAAATTAGGTAGGTGGAGTAGACAGAACAGAATTGTGGGAACAAGGAAGTAGAGTTGGGGAGACGCTTCAGGCAGTCGCCATAGTGAGCCTCCATGCTTCTCTCCAAGATGGACGCAGGTTAAGATCTCTCCTGGTAAGGCACCCCTCGTGGTGCTATATAAATTACTAAATATGGGTTAAAGCAAGATATAAAAATTAGCCAATAAGAGGCTACAGATAATGGGCCAGGCAGTATTTAAAAAAAATACAGTTTCCGTGTAATTATTTTGGGTAAAGCTAGCCCGCGGCCGGGTGGCGGGACTCAGCCCCGCCGCTTCTCACTACACCTCCCTGCTGGCTAGGTTTCATAGTTTCGATGGTCTTCCCCAGGACTAGACCCTGCATGCTGTAGTATAGACTTGTCATACAAGGCATGTGCATCGCTGTATGGCTGTTGTGGGTAACCAACGACTTCCTGATTGGACTTGAGGCCTGTTCCACAGGAGGGCATTCGTGTCTAGTACTGTAACCCTCATCAAAAGCTCAGGCCCTTTGAGGAAACCCATTACCAAGGTTTGCTTAATGGTCACATTGTAAAACTCTGTTCCAAATATTTATGTTTATACCCACGGATTGCTGCTACTCTCAACCTCAGCCAGAGAAGCCTCTTTCCACAATGGGCACCAATTAATGTAGAGATTTTACAACAAGTTCGGGTGCTGAGAAAACATTACTATTGAATGCTCAGCCCCAAATGGGACATCTATATGAATTCTCACCCCAAGGTTTGGAGCTGGAAGGAAGAATGCAGAGTCTGGGGAATGGGGAAGAGGGTTGTGAGACGCTCTTCCTAGGTGTGACATCGATATTGCACTCAGGAACTTACGTGTGCAAGATCAAGCCAACAGGAGCAGCCGATTTCCCAGCAAACAACACTAACTGGAAGGCTATAGATATGAAAGGGAGAAAACATAGAGATTAGAAGGGGATGTGTTGGGTGTCAAAGAGGAGGTAGAGATGATCGAGATAAACTGGGTAGATGCATGAAACTGTCAAAAATAATTAAAATATTTTAAGAGGCATAAAATACCTTTCCCTCTTACAGCTGTTTATTACGCAGGATGCAGAAGAGTGAACAAGCCATGACGTCAAGGAAAGCAGCAACGTTGCCTTACAAGTGGCTTGTAACACGCGTTCATGAGTCAGAGGCTGGGACTTCCATGTGGCGGTGCTGCGGTGGAGGGACCCTTAAGAAGTGGAGCCTAGCAAGAGGCAGCTAGGTCAATGGCATTGCTGTGCTCTGCACAGATTTAGGTCAGCAGTTCCCAGTCTGAGGCTCGCCACCCCAGTGGAGGGTCAAGCAACCCTTCCAAGGGGGTTGCGTATCAGATCTTTACATTATGATTCACCACAGTAGCAAAATCACAGTTATGAAGTAGCAACGAAAATAACTTTATGATTGGGGGGTCACCACACCATGAGGAACTGTGGTAGAGTCGCAGCGTTAGGAAGGTTGAGAGCCACCGATTTAGGCAGTTCTTCAGACTCCAAATTAGTCCCCTCAGTAGCAGTTGTTACAGAAGAATGAGCCTGGACCCTTGCATCTTTCTAGCTTTCTGTCACAGAGAGAGCTCCCTCCCTCATGCATATTCCAGGATTCCCATCCACCGTGATGCCACACGCTCACTGAGGGCTCTCCCCAGAGGGTGCAATTCTGTTTAAACTTTCTGCTTCCAGCTCTGCAAGGTCAATAAACCTCTTCCATCTATAAAGCACCCATCCACAGGTGCTTTGTTCTAACAACAGAAAATAAACTATTGCTACTGGCACTGTTGCACTGGGCACATTTATCGTGTTTTTCTGAGGTTTTCAGAAGTCTGGTATCTTTCAAAATAAGTTATCCTTTGTCTTACTTTTAAATAAAAATTTAGTTTGTTTCTAGCTTTCTGAAAACTTCCCCTTTGCTGCACACTCACTTTTTACCATTGGTTTTCAAAATTTTTGTACCATGATACACAGTGAAAAATGGATTTAAACTGTGAAGCAGAACAGCACGTGTACAGCACGTGTATGTTTATAATGGAGGTTTCCTGAGCCCTCCATGTGTACAGCACGTATATGTTTATAATGGAGGTTTCATGAGCCCTCCATGTGTATGGTACATGTATGTTTATAATGGAGGTTTCCTGAGCCCTCCATGTGTATGGTACGTCTGTTTATAATGGAGGTTTCCTGAGCCCTCCATGTGTATGGTACATGTATGTTTATAATGGAGGTTTCCTGAGCCCTCCATGTGTATGGTACATGTCTGTTTATAATGGAGGTTTCCTGAGCCCTCCATGTGTATAGTACATGTATGTTTATAATGGAGGTTTCCTGAGCCCTCCATGTGTACAGCACATATATGTTTATAATGGAGGTTTCCTGAGCCCTCCATGTGTATGGTACATGTATGTTTATAATGGAGGTTTCACGAGCCCTCCATGTGTATGGTACATGTCTGTTTATAATGGAGGTTTCCTGAACCCTCCATGTGTATGGTACATGTCTGTTTATAATGGAGGTTTCCTGAGCCCTCCATATGTATAGTACATGTATGTTTATAATGGAGGTTTCCTGAGCCCTCCATGTGTACAGCACGTATATGTTTATAATGGAGGTTTCCTGAGCCCTCCATGTGTATGGTACATGTATGTTTATAACTGAGGTTTCCTGAGCCAACATGTATATAGTACATGTCTGTTTATAATTGAGGTTTCCTGAGCCCAGACTCACCTCTATTACATATGATACAACCTACTATTTTCTATTTTGTTCGCTTTCATTTTTAAAAAATATTGGTTATGACCCAGTAAATTGTCTCCAGGACCCTCTAATGGGTTATGAAGTGCGTTTTGAAAAGCATTCTCCTATGCCACGGTTTTAATAGCTCTCCTATATTTGGCTCTCCACGGATTTTAAATTGCATGGGATCACAGAGGAGGGTTTGCCCACCCTCCTGATTTCATATCCCGAGGAATGAGATTTGTGTTTATTCAATAGCTGGAACGTAATTTCCCGTAAGGAAGGGGTTTTCTCTTTAGAAACACCATCGTAAATGCTTATGGGGAGGTTTGAGTTGGGCAGGGAGTGGCAAAAGCACTCTACACGGGAGTAAACAGTTGTGTAGGACTGAGAACACTGAGAAGGGAAGGGAGCAGGGGCAGGCAGAGCCCTGGTGAGCAAAACCAACGGGAAACGCTCTAGAAGCAAGAACAGGAGGCTGCACTCCCGCCACTTGCCTTTCTGTGCTGTGAAGGAAGGGTTAAATCTAGTCAGGTTTCTCTTGCCAACAAATAATAGAAATCCAACTAAAATTGGATTAAGGTAAAACAAGCCGGGAGTATTTGTTTGCATATGAAATTGAATACACTAGACACAGTGTATTCTGTGTTAGATCTGGGCCTTTAATAATGTCATTCTAACCTGGGCATCCCTTCACATCTCTTCTCTCTGGTTTGGATTTGTTCTCAAGTTATTACACCCAAGTTATTACCTCCTCATTTGACTTGCTAGGATCCTAAGCCTGGCTTGGATCCGGTCACTGTGTGGGGAATGACACAAAGCTCTGGGATTAGTCAAGACTGGATTGTTCGCCCACCCTTGGAACTAGAGATGGGGCCACAGGCATTTCCTTTTGGAGTGCAAGTGACAAGAAAGGGTGTTTCCCCCCGAAACTGCATTAGCATGAGGACACTCAGTGGTGGGCAGCAAACTCAGAACACGGTCACAGCGGACAAGCACCGTGTGAGCCTGGAGATTAAGGCAAGGCTAAACCTGCCTGCCTGGTGTGGGCATTTGAAGATGGAACCGAGAGCAAAACCTTTGCCATTCACAGATCGGGGAGAGCATCAGATTTTCTACAAATTCTGCAAAAGGTGTCTACTAATTTTTATCAAGTCTTAAAGAGAAAGTCTCTTTGATGATGGGTGGAATACATAAATGGGGAAACTGAGGCCCAGAGGTTCAGAGGCTTCATCAACATCATATAGCTGCTTTTTCACTACTGCCAGGACTCAATACAGCCTCGTTCCAAAGCTCAACCACCAAGGATTCACAGGGTGCCCATCCTGTGACAAACATTAGCCCGCCAAAGCTCAGCCATTGTTTCCTCTGCGTCACTGAGTGCCCTTCCCTTCCTGATCCTTCCTCATAAACTGGAAATGTCTGTCCATGTGTCTTGTTCCTCAGCACCTGACACTGGGTGTCTTTATGCAGTCCTGAAGGCCACCTAGATGGTGTCCTGTGAGAAGCCAGAGGAAGGAGTATATAGGCCATTTTCCCAACTCCTTTAGAGACCCAGAAACTTAGGTGTCTGGAAGGATGCAGGGGTCAACCAAAGCAGCCGAAGGATGCTGTCTGCAGAACAAGAAGGACCCGTGCACAGAAGACAGACGGCTGGCAAAGGCCTTGGAGTTTAGCTCCCTATTCATTGTGGGTTTATGAATATTATTTTTTAATCAATACAGAAGTTATAGTCTGAGGAAAAACAGCAGGCCATGTTCTGAGCTTCTGCAGGTGTTGTGCTCCTGAAGCCCCCAGGGCGGTTCTCCGGTGCGCTGGCCAGTCTCCCATGGGTAGCCCGAGCTGCTTCCCATACCTTGAATCTGGGACCAATGACAGTGTATGATTTCTGAGGCTGGTCACATGGGCTGTGTCATTTCACCTTCTTTGCTCAAGTATTGATCCATCTGACCCGGGTTCCGAGCTGAACCGACTTTCTCAGTTATCCCCCCATAAAGACAGGTGAGTGACAAAGCCACCCGGACCTGCACCCCAGTCCTCAGCCCACGCTGCAGCCACCCATCACCTCCCGGGTGAAATCTCTGATACTGTCCAACAGGCAAATAGCCCCTAACCATCCTGCCTTAATTTAAGACCCAGGCTGCAAGAGCACGACAAAGAATTTGGCGTGCGTGTGTGTGTGTGTGTGTGTGTGTGTGTGTGTGTGTGTGTGTGTGTGCGTGCATGTTTATATGGGTATGTGCACATGTGTGTAACCATGCATTACAGGACAGGGATTGGCTAGATTTCTTCCTTAGTCAGCCTTAACTTTATTTTTAAGATTATTTCAAACTTTTTTATTTATTTTATGTGTTTATGTCAGAGTGAGTGTATGTGCACCGTGTGAGTGCAGGAGCCAGCAGAGGCCAGTCGGGGGAGCTAGATCCCTTGACGATGAATTAACAAGCCGTTGTGAATTGCAGTGAAGATGCCGGGAAGTAAACACAGTGCCTCTGCAAGAGAAGTGGGTGCTCTTAACCACCGAGCTAGATCCTCTTGTCTCTGCTTTCCCAACCCTGAGAATGAAACTGTCCCCTCAGGTTTTATATGGGTGCTAGGGATTCAAACCTGGGGCATCGTGCTTGCCCAGCAGGTGCCTTACCATCTGAACCATCTCACCAGCCCTGAAAAGGTTCTTTTCAAACATGAAGTGTAGGCTGTGCATTCAGTCAGTTTTCTTCTGAGATACAGAGCAATACGATGTGTGTGTGTGTGTGTGTGTGTGTGTGTGGTACATGCATTAAGTTGTATTCAGTAATTAGAAACTTGAAATTTACATAGGATACACATTATACAGGATATGTATATATATATATATATATATGTTTGTATGTATGTATTATATACCTACTTTCCTACCTATCCATCTATTGCCTAATGATTGGTTACTCTGGAGAATGCCCCATATTTATGTATAAAGAGTCCTGGCCTGAGGTCTTAGCCGATTGCCTAGCCAATAAGTGAGTTCTAGGTTCAGTGAGAGACCCTGTCTAAAAGCATAATATGTGTGTATATTCTGTAATGTGCATATGATGTAATCCTAGATGCAATCAGCCCTCCATATCTGTCTGTACCGGGCATGTATAGTCTATTTTTCTTGATTTCGCTCCTTAAGTGATATGGTAGAACAACCATTTACATAGCATTTCCATGATTCTAGAGATAGTTTAAAAGTGCCCGGAAGATGTGACTAGATTGTGCGTGAATACTACACCCTATTACACATAGACACTTGAACGTCATAGATTTTGATATCTGCAAGAGGTCTCTGAAGTTATTCCCTGTGGGTTTTGAGTCTGACTGCATCTGAACAGACTTAATTCACAGAACTGGTTCGTGTGACCATGGAAGCTGCAAAATCCAAACTCTGTAGGGAGGGCTGGAGCCTGGCTATGCAGAGGGGAGCTGGCATTGCATTTGCACTCTGAGGAAGACACCAGTCATTTCTCTCTTCAGGTCTTTAGCAGATTGGATGGAACCCACCTGTATTATGGGCAGTGAATCTGCTGTATGTGAAGTCTACAGATTTAATTGTCAGGCTTACCTAAACACATACCTCACAGTAGTATTTAGACTGGTGTCTGGTCTAACACCTGGGCACTGTGCCCTCGTCTGGGGAATATATAATTAACTACCACAGGCTAGTTTGTGGTATAACTAACTGAATCATGGACGTAGCCTCTCGCAGCTGGCAGATCTGTGTTGGGACCTTCTGAGTGGGTAAGGATATATGATATGTTCCAGTTCTAATTGATCAGTCTCTCCACGCCTTTTCATGCATATTTATCTTGTGTATGTGCATGTGCACGTGTGTCTGCAGGTGTGTGCACTTGTGTGCACATGTGTGGAGGCCAGAAAAGAGCACTGGGTATTCTCCATCACCCTCTCTGAATACTATTAAGGCAAGGTCTCTCCCTGACACGAGGCTGGCATTTTCTCAACTGAGCTGGAAGCCAGCAAGGCCCAGTGGCTATCTTGCCTCTGTCCTCCTTTGAGGCCTTCCTTGGATGCCCAGCTTGTTACATAGGTGCTAGGTCTGGACTCCGGTCCTGATGAGAGTGTAGCTGTGCCTTTTAGTCACTGAGTTATTTTTCCAGCTGCTTCCCCCTTTGCAGTAGAGATCTTTAGGGGTCCGGCATCCCATGGAATAGCCATAAAAGGCTCAAACACTTATTTTTGAGTCAGACAGAAGCAAGTTTAACTCTTAACTCTAGGGGCTCCTAGCTGCAGGGCCTTAAGCAGTGCACTTAAACTCTGAGCTGCCATCTTCCCATCTGTAATATTAAAGAGCTCTCCTGGTCTCAGTGCAGCTGTGATGTGTAAGTTAAAGCAGCCACAGAAAATTTCAGCCTAGTACCTAAGCATACAATTTTAATTTTTATTTTACTTATTTATTTTATTTACTTATTTATGAGTTGGTCCCGGACTTCGCTCTTCCCTAGTGCCACCCACGTGTGCATTCCCTTCAAGGCAGGCTGTGTGATGTCCAGGCTCCTGCCTCCGTCAGTCTCTAGAAAAGGAGCTCCCTCTTTCCCTTTCTTCCTCTGGTTTATTTTTTTCCTTCTTTCATTTTTCTTTGTAAAGTCAGGTCTGCCGCATGGGGAAGCACAACGTGTCCCCCAAATCCATCTCACTTGTCACTTCAGCCAGAGTTCTCTAGACCACTGCCTCCCATTTCCCATCAGACACTGCTCACTGTGCTTCACCTCCCCTCTTCCACCTCCAGCTGTCGTGGCCCTGCCCAGGCTGCTTCCCCACAGCTCAGGATGGAGCCTTCCTGGCCTCCCATGACAGCAGTCAGAATCAGTCTGAGTCCTCTATGGTTGAAAGGGAGCAGATGCGGAGAGCTGCTCCCAGCTGTTGCTGGCTGTAAGTGCTCGGGACCTCTGGATCCAACTGTGTGGTTTCCTATGGAACTTTCCTACCATGATACCATCTGTCTTGCCTTAGCGCTCCTATGAACCTGCCATTACCCAGTCTAAGGCTTCTGTACAGCCTCAGTATCTGGCCTTAGTCCAGGGTGCCTGGAAGTGGAAACAACCTGTGTATTTAGACAATCCAGCTCCATTAACAGGAAGGTCATGTTGCCCTGTGGCTTTCTATATCAGCCAGGGTGCATCAGAGAAACAGACCAACTGTGTGTGTGTGTGTGTGTGTGTGTGTGTGTGCGCGCGCGCGCGCGTGCACATGCATAGATGTACATGTCTGTGTATGATGTTTATGACATGTATTTCTCATAAGAAATTGGCTTATATGATTATGGAGCTGAGTTTAGACCCAGGAAAGTTATCATAGCTCTAGTCTGAATCTATCTTGGTCCATATGGTGCTGCTGAAGCAGAAGACCTTAGTGCTGGTTGGTTTCTAGCAAGCAGGAAGGAGTTGTTTACAGCCCTCGTGACTAGGAAGACCTGTATCATAGAGACATATCTGGCAAGTGTCTTTGTGCTGCATCTTCACATGGTGGAAGGCAGAAAGACAAAGGAGGGGATGAGGGGAGAGCCATACTAGCCTTTTAGTGATGACATCAGTCCTGGAGCCTTCCTACCTACTCTCCACTTAAACATCCCATCTATTAACACCATTATAGTGGCAACTAAAATCTCAGCATTAAAAAAAATTTAGAGAGGACAAACATTCAAACCATTGCTAAGTCAAAGGCTTGAAGAGCAGGAAGGCTGATAATGTTTATACTTGAGCCTAAGTGTGGAGGGAGAGAAGATATGGAGGAAGGGAGGAGGGAGAGGAGAAATGGGGGAGAGATAGGATTATTCAGGCCTTCAGTGGACGAGACCCACCACATTTGTAGGGTAGCTTTCTTTGGGATTAATGCCCACATTAATCTCACCCCTATATATCTTATATATACACTTATAAACAATGTTTAACCAAATATCTGGGCAATTCATGGCCCAGTCCTGTTAGCCATAAAATTAAATATTGTGTTCTCATTTAGAATCTGGAAAGTCGGTCATGGACAGTTGTACCTCTCAGTCATTTTCTTTCCTCCCAGCAAAAGTCCCACCTTCATCTCCAAGAGGAATTTCCTGATCTCTCCCTTCCCAGATTTAAACAAGTCAATAACCCAGAGGTGGGAACCCTGAGGCAGGGACCTGGAGACAGAAACCCAGAGGCAGGGACCTGGAGATAGGAATCCAGAGACAAAACCTGGAGACAGGAACCTGGAGGTAGGAACCTAGAGACAGGAATCAAGAGACAAGAACTTGGGGACAAGAACTCTTAGGCAGGAACCTAGAGACAGGAACCCAGAGGCAGGAACCTGGAGATAAGAACATGCAGATAGAAACCTAGAGTCATGAACCTAGAGACAGAAACCCAGAGACAGAAACCCGGATGCAGGGACCTGGAGATAGGAACCCAGAGGCAGGAACTTGGAGACAGGAACTCAGAAGCAGGAACCTGGAGACAGGAACCCAGAGGCAGGAACCTGAAGATAAGAACCTGGAGATAGGAACCCAGAGGCAGGAACCTGGAAACAGGAACTTGGAGGCAGAGATCTGGAGACAGAAATCAAGAGACAAGAACCTGGAGTCAGGAACCCAAAGGCAGGAACCTGGAGATAGGCCCCTAGAGTCATGAACCCAGAGGCAGGAACCTAGAGATAGGAACAGAAGCAGAGACCGTGGAGGAATTCTGTTTACTGGCTTGCTCCTCATGGCTTGATCAGTTTTCTTTTTCTATAATTTGAAACCACCTGCCTGGGGTGGCACTACTAATGGGGTAGTGCTGGGAGTGGGCTGGGAGGCCTTCCACATCAATCATAAACCAAGAGAATGCTCCCACTGACTTGTCTACAGCCAATCTGATGGAGGAATAAAGTTCCCTCTTCCCATACGGTTTAGCTCATGTCAAATTGACAAACCAGCACATCTCCTTTAGCTTGATTACCTCTTTGAAGACTTTACTTTTTAAGTGAGGTCACATTCTGAGTTGCTAGGAGATAAGAAGTCCATGTATCCCATTTGGAAGGTACACAATGACCCAGAAACTAAGAGATGGCTTTCAAATGGTCTTTGAGAGGCCATGGAATGTCCTTACTCCAGAGGAACACTGTCTTAGTTACTTTTCTGCTGCTATAACAAAACACCCAACAGAAGCAACTCAAGGAATAGTGTATTTTGGCTCACAGTTTGAGGGTTTCCTGGACCATGGCAGGGAAAGTGTGGTGGTAACAGCAGCTCCGGCTGGGGTAGCAGCAGTGTGAAGTGGCTGGTCACACTGCGGGTGTGCCCAGAGACAGACTGGTGGCTCACACTTTCTCCTTCCTTCCTTTTCTTAAGACCATGGCCTTGTGCTGTCTACGTTCAGGACACATCTTCCCTCTCCAGTCAGCCTCTCATGAAATGGCCTCATAGTTACTCAGAGATTTGTTTATCACATAGGGAATTCCAAATGTCGTCAAACTGACATCCATTCGTTTCTGCTTGGACAGGGTTTCCCTATATAGACAAGTGTGGCCTCCGGTCCACAATCCTCCTGCCTCAGTGGATTGTCAGTGCCACCCTGCCCAGCTGGAAGCCACTGGTTTTGTCTTCTCAGCTCTGGATGGGAGCTCAGTTTTGCCTTTTTGATAGTTATCCCCATGGTATCCTCAGTCCACAAGGCACAGGTAGGACGGGCTTCACAACCCAGATACCTGCAACGTTTCACATAGAACCTTAGTCCAGCCAGTGGGTGGGTTTCACCCATCCTTCACCACGATTGGTCTAAGTACGGGCACGTGACCAGTGCTGCTCCCGCGAGACTCTAGGAGCTTGTAAATCGGCAGCTTGGAATTCTGAGGAAAACCAGGTGAGGGGTGCAGGAGGAAAATGGTGCTTGCTAGGACGATTATGGTTTAAAGCCTCCTCACAGAGCCAGTTTGAAGCCAGTGTCAACTGCAGGCCCTCCAGCTCTGATACTCTTTTTGGTTTAATACCAGTGTGGTGGTGGGTGTTTTACATCCCGATGTCCCCCACCTCTGCCTCCTTTACCTACCTTGGTAGTTCCAGGAAGCCTCTCTCCCCCTGCTCCTCCCACAGAAAAGCTTCACTAGGAGAGGAGAATTTCTCTCCAGCTCCTTCCTTGTTTCCAAAGAGGCTGCTTAAAGCCCCAGTGGAGTGGTTTGTAATTGGCCTGTGTGAGCAAAGGGGCCGGCTGGTGAATGTATGCCAACAAATAACTCAAGCAGGCAAAACGCCTGGGGACTCAATAATGATGTGGAAAGACCTAAGATTTCTGTAAAGGCAGGGGTCAGTGAATTAAAATTCTCCCAGGAGCTAAGGGCTTCTGAATGCTTATTTCTGATAATCTTGTTTACATCCTGGGGTAAATAAATCTGTCTTTTGTTTGGTATTGTTCAACTCTCAGCATGTTTGCAATTAAAGGGGCGAGGAGCAGAGATGAAGGAATTCTTTAATTGGGTCTGTTCTGGGTGACTCTGAGTCAGAAGGAAAGGGTTGGGAGGTAGCCTGTTCTGGGGCAGCTCCGGATTGAGTGGTGAGGGGTCGGAAATACAGTGTGTGAGCAGTGGGCACAAGCTGGGCCCTGGTGTGAGATCTTCCTGGGACACAGCGAGACACAGAATAAACAACGGGTTGCAGAACCACCCCCTGTCAAGGATCTCCCGGAGGAGAGATCACTTGCTCACCGTGTTCCTTCAATCACGGTTTTGGGAGTCAGGGAGGGAATAAAACAAAGCAAAAGGCAAAGCTGCAGCTACCCATATCTCCCTCACTTAGGACGAGATGTGACAGAATAAGACTCCTGTATACAAACAAAAACAACAGAAGCTCACGCACAACCAGGGCTTTCTGTAGGACTACGTGCTGTGTCTCTGTGTGTCTGTGTGTGGGTGTGATACATGCCAGTGCAGGTGCTTATGGAAGCCAGGAGAGGAAGCCAGACCCCTGGAGCTAGAGTGACAGGTGGTTGTAACCTGCTTAGCGTGGGTGCTAGGAACTGACCTCCGGTCCTCCAGGAGAGCAGGACGTTCTCTTAATTGCTGAGCACCACATTCAGCTGTTGTAAATGTTTGCAAGAACCTAGAACTGAGGATATGGCTCAACCGGTAAGTATGTATACTGCGTTTTCAGGGGACCAGAGTCCAGAGCTTAGCCCGAGCACGGGGCTGGAGCTCAGTTCCCAGCACCCACATCTGGCAACTCACAACTGTTGCCTTAACTCCAATTCCATAGAGGCCAGAAGAGGGCGTTGGGTTCCCTGGAGTTGGTTGAGCAGTTACATACTCACGTATGTACACATAATTAAAAAAAAATAAAACCTTAAAATAATAGCATTTGCAGGAAGCTCATGTGGTAGACACATCTACCTGAACTTTGTGGATGATAAGATGGTGACCCCAAGAGAGGTTTAGTAGTTTATAGGAAACATAGCAGTCCACCAATGACATCATCCATGCCCAAATCATCCAGTGCATAACCATGCATCGTTCCTTAGCTGAACCCTCCCACCTCATGCATCTAGGTTTGCTCTGTTCTCTGTAGCTTTTATCTCCTCGTCATTCCGGCTGTGTAAGGTGAGGACCACAATAACACCATGTAACAGAGTCTTTGGATGCTGTCAAAAGACACCCAGAGTCTGGTTAATTTAATCTCAAAATGGAATGCAGAAGTTAGCCACGAGGACGCATGGAGGAAAGTGTACAGGATTAAGTGGAGGAACCCATGTGGATAGATTCGCACTCCGTGATTCTAGCTAAGTGCGGGAGGCGGTCAAAGGACCAGTGGTTGCCCGTTGCTGGGGTAGGGAGGAGAAGAATAGGCAAAGCCCTGGAGGATGTCCAGAGCGGGGAGACTATTAGGGCTGATAGAGCCATGATGGATGTGTGTCCTCATCGACAAATCCTAACGTGAGCTGCAGATGCATAGATGCGGTTGACCATGATGTGCCAATCCACGTGGGTTCATCAGTTCTGGGAAATGTCCTGCCAAAGATAAAGGGTGCTAGACTGGGGGAGTCCACCCTGTAAATAAAGGAGTATCTGGGAAATCTCTGGACCATTTACTCGGTATTGCTACAAACCTAAAACGGCTCTTAAAAAAAGAGCCTTTGAAAAATAAAATATTCTAGAAGTGTAGTGGAATACTAAGACTCCCCATGGGGATGTTAACGCTTCTGCTATGTGCGTGTGTATGCGTGTGTGCATGCGTGTGTGCATGCATGCGTGTGTGTATGTGTGTGCATGCACAGGTTCAACCTCAGATATTACTCCTCAGGCACCAGCCACCTTGTTTTTGAGTCAGGTCTCTCAGTTTACTAGGGCTGACTCATTTGGCCAAGAGGGTTGAAAGTGAGCCCCAGGGACTCAGCTGTTTCTACCTCCCTCCCCAGGGCTGAAATTACAAATGTGCACCTCCATGCCTAGTTTTTTACATAGGTGCTGGTGCTTAGAATCAGTAGACCCTCATGCCTGAGAGACAAGCATGTCACTGACCAGTCATCTTTCTGGTCTCCCCTCTTCCGCTTTGACCAGGAACCACTTAGTGGGGATTTACCCAAACCAGAAGAAAGTTTGGGTGCTCAGCACCCCAAACAGCCCTCCATCTGATTCCTAACAAGACAGCGCTTGTGGATATAGCCAACACCAGGTCTGACACACAGGCAGTGCCCAGGAAACGGTGGTTATTGCTCTCCTTGTGAACAATACCATCCGGGAAGCAGCAGCCTGGGCGCGCTCCACACCTGCTACAGAGATATTCCAGGCTGCTCTTCCTGTGGGCTGATTTAAGCTTCCTTTATGAACAGAGACATAAACCAATCTAACACATCCTACAGACAGAAGGAGGCTGGCGTGTCTTCAAATTGGTCACTAAAGCGTGTCCTAAATTGGGAAGAAATCAAAACAGATTGCATCTAATTTCTCACTGTTCCAAGCAAGAAATTACCTTTTTACGTGAAATGCCATGGCTCTCAACTGTTTGCAAACAGGTTTTGTGTGTGTGTGTGTGTGTGTGTGTGTGTGTGTGTGTGTGTGATCTGGCTTGTCTTCCGCGGGGCTTGGCTATCTGAAGTAGGCTGTCTGCTTCCATGAGCTAACTGGGTTTTCAGGGAGGAGAGGCATAAAGAATCCACTTATCTCCTTTTCCATGTTATGAGCTTGGTGAGCCTCGGTCAACCCACAGATAGATGAGTGGACTTTTAAATGCAAAGCCAGAGGTTTTTGGTCAGGCGAACCCGGGTTCAGATCCTGACTCTACTGATGTCTACTTTACCTCTGTTTTTACATCTTGGAAACAAGGCAAAGCTTTATTTACTTCTTAGACTCAGCAGAGGCCCCCAGAAGTTGTTGATTCTGCTTGGTGCTGCTGTAGCTTGTGAGATTCCTTTGTATGCATTAGGAACCGCACCCCCTCCTTGGGCTGCAGATTATGGTTGCTGTGCAGATGCTGGCAGGGATTTTATTTTATTTTATTTTATTTTTACATTGTCCTTTTGAGGCTCTCGTTCAGTGTGCAGCCTACATAACTGTTCCCAGGTCCCTGGTTATTTATCAGGGCACCCCTTTCTTTTCTTCTCCACTTTCTCTTTGATTGTGTGTGTGTGTGTGTGTGTGTGTGTGTGTGTGTATGTGTGACATGTACCCATGTGTGGGGCAGAGTACATGTCACACGGAGACCAGAGGAAGACATCAAGCATCCCTGTCCTTTCACTCTACCTTATTCCATGGAGATGGGGACTTAAGAAAACCTGAACTAAAAATAAATGTCTAGGGCGATAGAGAGACGGCTCAGTGGGTAGGGGAGCTTGCTGACAAGCAGGAGGACCCGGGTTCAGACCCCAACACCCACCTAGCAGGCTGTGATGTGTAATCTCATCCCAGAACACACACACACACACACACACACACCACACACACACACACACACACACACACACACAGAGAGAGAGAGAGAGAGAGAGAGAGAGAGAGAGAGAGAGAGAGAGAGTATGTATTATGCAATTTAATAAAGCATTTCTATTCCCATAGGCACACTTCTGTGAGTGAGGTGCTTACAAAACAGACTGACGGCCAGCAAGCTGGAGGGACCCTCCTGCCTTCACACCCCTGTGCTGAGAGGAAGGAAGTATGCCACCACGCCGGGTTTCACACGGGTTTTGGGAACTGAACTGATCTTCGCTGCCCGCAGATACGCTACTCCTAATCCTAACAGCACGCAGCACAGGGCAGCCTTTTAACCCCCATTTTATTAGTGAGAAAACAGAGACACAGAGATATTGCTCAGTGTCCAAGCCAGTTCCTTTTGCTTTAGTGTCTACACGGTTTATTTTTTCTTTCCATAGAATATTATAAAATAGCTAGGCAAGTCATGCCTATAACTCGCGGCTTGGAAGGCTCAGGCAGGAGACACCGGAGTCCTGGGCCGGGCTGGACTATGAAATGAGACTCTGTCTCAACTCTTCCTTTACCCCAAGTTAGAAAACATACACAAGAATGATGCGTTCATTTAAAACCCAACATTTACGTTAGCACACCGATGTAATGGATTTCATTGTGGCATTTGCACACGTAATTTTTCTTCTTCATCTCCATTCCCACCGCTGTCCACATCCCCTGACCTGACTTGACCTTTTGGGTCCCTTCTTCCACCCAGTAGAAGCCCCATTCTGTCTCCATGCTTCCTGTATTCTATCATCTGCTCTCTGGTTCCTATTCAGTTCCTTTCCAGGCTGCAAGTGTTCTTCCACCTACGTGGTCTTTTATAGTTAGGGATTATGCATATCTAGAATATTCCTCAATAACTATCCTTTCCACCCCCATCACAGTGGTAGCTCGCAATGCCAGTGTGTATGTGTGTGCGTTTCCGTAGTCTCAGTGCCACATGTAACACATCTTCATAGGATAGGAAACCATGGACATGAGACTAAGGAGTCACATAGCAGAGGGAACCCTGAACAACATGCCACTGTGTTTCCTTCCTGCTGAGTTGTCTGTCCCATGTATGTGTATGTGCGTGTGTGTTCATGCATGTGGGTGTATGTGAGTATATGTAAATATATGTGTGAATGTGTGTATCTGTGTCCATGCATGGGTATATGTGTGATTGTGCCCACATGTATGTGTATATGTGTGTGTATGTGTGAACGTGCATACTTGTATGTATCTTTGAAAATGCCTCTGTGTGCTCATGGGTGTATGTGTATACTTGTGTGAATGTGCATACTGGTATGTATCTATGCATTTATGCATGTACCTGTGTGTGTGTCCTTGAGTGCATGTGTACATGTGTACTTGTGTGTATTTCTGTGTATGCCTCTGTGTCCATGAGTGTACATGTATGTGTGTATATGTGTACATATGTGTGAATGACTGGCACTAGTTCGTTGAACCCTGGGAGAATGCAAAGCTTGACCCTTCACCTTACAGGCTTCTTGCTATGACAATGTGACTGGAAAGGAGAGGAGATTAAGGGGGGAGTTTCTCTTGGGGTGAAGTTTAGGTGTCTCTTGGTTCCCTGACATTCTGGGTGCTCTTTTAGGTTTTAGAGGCTTCCTGCTTCTGGCTCCACACTCTGTTTGCCTGCAGCTACCCAGACTCTCTTTCTGTGTCCTGAGTTTGAACCCCCTTAGTGCCTGGCACAGACCTAAGAGAAAAGAATGGTCAAATGTGGGATAGACAGTGGAGCTATGGGCCTGGAGATGGGGACAGAGGGCTGAAGAAGACTTTTCAGCTCTGCGAAAGAAGAATAACCGAGTACTCAGGTTACTGTGAGGATTAACACAGTAACTGACATGGGACACCTACACAGCACTCAGTGAGTGACAGCTGTCATCATAATGTTCTCTCAACTCGCCTTCTTTGGAGACTTCCATGCCAGAAATGCTCTGTCCACATGCAGTCATTTGCTGGGGCCGGACAAGAAAGAGGCTTCTTGTCTGCTCTGATTCCCCTCATACTGTGATGCCCAGGGGACAGTTTGCAGACACCTTGCGGTCACCGCTTCACCTCTGCACGTTTTATCTGTTTCCTTCCAGCCTCCTCCCTCACCTCCCCCCTCTCCCCTTCCCCTGAAGGCTTCTCTTGTCCTTCTGCCCTCTCTATAATGGTTCAACGGTGACAACATCATAGTGCGCACAGGTACACGTGATGGCATCCCGGAATGGGTCCATCTTACTAGTTCCATCCCGTGGACTAGGACACACATTCCCTTCACTACTGTGAAAGGGAGTCATTCAAATAACTGTGGCTGAGACAGGCCTGTGGCTGTGCATCTTCAGAGCAGCCCCGTGATAAGGAGAGCCATGCACACACAGGCTGGTTTGCAGACCCACTTTACAGACGGAGCAGACTGAGACGAATTACTAAGCAGAAAGTCGATTTGGAGGAACCTGACTTGAAACAAAAGGTCTAATTATGGTCTCAGACATTTGGGGTAACTGTGAAAACATCGCACCTGCCCTGTTGAAGACCCGGATGTTAACTTTGTCATGTGTTGTATATGGCTGCATTCCCCAAGGACTTACTGGGTACAAAGTGGGAACATGAGACAGAAAAGACAGGAAAGAATCTTCTCTGATAATAAAAAGCACCATTTTCCATCCCTGACAATGTCTACATTGCATAACTCAGGCTTTGTATAAAAACAGGAGCTGTCGGGCTGGAGAGATGGCTCAGCGATTAAGAGCACTGCCTGCTCTTCCAAAGGTCCTGAGTTCAATTCCCAGCAACCACATGGTGGCTCACAACCATCTGTAATGAGATCTGGCGCCCTCTTCTGACCTGCAGGCATACACGCAGGCAGAATATCGTATACATAATAAATAAATAAATAAATAAATAAATAAATAAATAAATAAAAGAGCTGTTTTCAGTTGATAAATGATGTGGACACATTTTAACAAATTCTCTACGAGAACAACAACCGTCCGGACTCAACCTCAAGGAAATGAGAGAATGCCAAAGGTCATGGTGGTGATGGTGATGATGGTGATAATGGTGATGGTGATGATGGTGGTGTTGATGATGGTTGGTGATGGTGGTGATGGTGATGATGTTGTTGGTGCTGATGGCAGTGAAGAAGATGGTAATATGGTGCTGGTGGTGATGATGATGGTGATAATGATTATAATGATGTTGTTGGTGATAATGTTAGTGGTGGTGATGGCAGTGATGATGATGATGATGATGATGATGGTGGTGGTGGTGGTGGTAGTGGTGGTAGCGACGATGGTAATGATGATTATGATAACTACTTTTTTCCCTAGAGGACAGCCGTAATTAACATAATAAATATAGTTCTGCTTCACCCAAACTCAGATATTGATAATTTTTGATTCGTGTTTCAGAGGAGGAAACCAAACCTCAGAGAAGCACTATGACCTTCCTGATGTCACACAGCTGTTACGAGGCGGAGTTGAGATTCTAGCATGTGGGAGTGCAGAGCTCACTATCCCTGTATTATACTCTCGGGTCCTGGCCTAGTGCCCAGAGATCCAAAGAGGCATTGAGCACAAGGTCTTCCTCTAGGAAGCTCCCCTACTGAACTGTGGGTCATACACAAGTCAACAGTACAGGCATGCCCAGAGCTCTCCAGGAAGGAAAGGATGCATGGTTCTTGAGTAGACATCACTTTGTCTTAGATCTCTCCTTAGTTTCTCAGCACCCATCTGAGATCTTCGGGTGTGCTTTTCCTAACCCGAATGGTGTAGAACACTCTACCTACGAGAGCATCATGGCTGAGACTTGAGCTCAAATGAACGACTCTCTGCACTTTGAGGTTGATGCAGCCACAGACGGTCTCAGTTCTCAGCCCCACCGGCTTCCCCAAGCCACTCTGAGGATTAAATTCAGGAAGAATAAGGAACAGGCCCCTTCTCCCGTCACCATCCATCTCAAATGAGCAAGCTGAATGAAGCAGATGTGACCTTCCTGGAGATGACAGTCCCCAGTCAGACCCTTGTCTGAGGGCACAGACCCTGCCACCCTGCTCTCTGTCTTTCACTTACTCCCTGGGCTGGGCGCTGTCCAGCACTGAGCTGACCATGTGCAGACTGGATATGCCGAGCTTTGTTGACTCCCCATGGGAGGCTTTACCCTATCTGAGGCGTGGATGGGAGGAGGGTAGAAGGGAGGGAGGGGAGGGGATGAGGGAGGGGAAACTGTGGTTGGTATGTAAAATAATAAAAAATTTAAAATAAAAAAGAATTACCTCTGGAATTCTAGTTTAACCCTCTTCTGCACAAGCAGTTCAAGGCAGGGACTAGCTTGTCTGGCGCCCTTTAGATGCTGCTACACATGACCCTTTCCCCGAATAATTTGTATGCGGCATTAACTACTCTCGTTCCCAGCCCCATGGCTCTTAGAGAACCCATCAGAGAGATCTTTCCTGATTCAGAGCGAATGTTGGATGGTCTATTTTTCTCACTTCTTTATTTGTAGGTAAGAAAAATGTCTTTGACATCTATTACGGTTTTAATCTAAAAATGTCCCTGAAAGACTCGTGGGTTAAGGCTCCACTGCCAGCTCCCGAGCCTTTGAAAGGCAACTGAATCACGAGGGCGCTAGCTTCTAACTTCATCAACAGATCAATCAGTTGTTGAGTTCACAGATGGATGAACCGTTGTGAGACAGGGCCTGCTTGGAGGAAGCCAGTTACGGGGATGCAGCTTTGAAGGGGATATCTCATCCTTGGACTCCGTTTCTTGCTCCCTGACCATCGCAAGGTGAGCAGCCTTGTTGTCCTATGCCCTAAACTACAGTGCGTCCACCACGATGCTCTGCCTTAGCACAGATCCATGGAGCAATGAAGCCCGTCAACCATGGACACGAACGCTCTAAAACCGTGAGGCGAAGTGAGCCTTCTTTCTCTTTAGAGGATCACAGTGCAGCTCGAGAAGGCCGCCTCAGAGGTACCTGTGCACTGCCACACAGTTGCTGTTGGGTGCTGAGCGTGTCCTGCCCCCTTTAACAGCCAAAACAACCCCAGTGGCACACTTGCGCAGATTCGCTGCAGGCAGAAGCTGCAGTGAGAGTGGATGTGGCCACTGTCTTGCATTTCCCGAGTGAATCTCCCCACATGTCGTCAAGGGCACCTAGAAAGACAAAGGGGACAGAAAGTGTCTGTTTGTGGAGGTTGTGGGAAGTGGGTGCTGCAACTTGTCTATCACTCTCTCAGAGAACTTTTCTGAATGTTGGTACCTTCTTTCCATCATCTGTGGAATATGATCAAACCTTTGTAGGAACTGGGGTAGGATTTGGGTCCCCTCACCTTCAGGATTGCTAAGGTGGCATGCTCAGAGTGGAAGTTGTCTTTTACATGTTAGAGAAGAGTCTTTCCTCTGGGATTTTTGCAAACCTGCACAGAGATGCATACCCCCAAACAGTATGTGGTCGTGTTTTTGAAACACCCCCAGGTCACTGCGTGGAGTACACACTTGTCATTGCATTGGGAAGCATAAATCCTCCCCTGTGGTTCACTGACAAGAGACTATCCCTCTCCTTTCATCTCTCTCTCCCTCCCTCTTTCCGTATCTCCAGAGCTGGGTATTACATCCAGGACCCTGTGCGTGCTAGGTAAAATGTCTTTGCCGTTGACTGATGTCGCCTCTCTAGTAGCAATCTGTGATGCATCTGGCCATGGTTCTTCGTAGCCCATATACCCTGGCTCTCATCACCCCTCCAGAAGATTAGTCAGGGTCTCTTACAAACCCCCAGCTCTGCTTTCCTGTTTATGCTCTCTCTCCCCTCCGACCTTTTTTTTTCTCACAGAGAACACTAGCTCTTGCTGAGGACAACCTGCCTCAGCTAGCTGTGTGCTCCTGATATCTTGGGCAGGAGTGTGACCCCAATCCACAGACCTTTCAGTCTGCCGGGGCACAGGATCCCTCAAAGCCCCCCCCCCCCACTAGGTTTCAGGTGAGTGTTGTACACCCTGTTGTTGATGCCTCTTAGCACTGGGGATAGATATTGTCAGGACTATGAGAAACCCTCCCCTCACTTCTTGCCCCACACTTCAACTTGAAATCTCTTATACTTTAAGTAAGGCTCAGGCTAGGACGGAGATGAAACAGATTCCAACTGCCTTCTTTGTCAATCATCTTGGGAGTAAACACCAGAAGACTTGGTGTTTGAAGCTATTTTGTTCTTGGTTTTCTTAGGGAACCCAGTCCCAATGGTGACACCATGTCTCATTTTAACATGGGCAGTAGAGGTGGCTTGTCCTGCCAGGGCTCACAGACCAGTGCTGGAAGTGCCAGCATCCATCTCTTCTCTTTATCCCTGTGTACCTGGGGTTTTCCTCTGAAGATGAGAAAGACATGCCCGCCACTCCCAAAATGAAGTTAAAACACACACACACACACACACACACACACACACACACACACACACACATCCTCTGAGCAGCCACCCACCAAGGACTTACAGGAGTGTGTGGTTGAAATTCCCAGCTCCTAGTGCCTGTTTCTCCAGAATGACCTTGGGGTTATGTCCTGCACTTGCAGTGGTAGGTGGCTCAATAACAAACCCTTACTTAACACCTTACTTTTCCTGCATCTCTTTTATCCTGTTGCAAACATACAGCAATCCTTACACCTTCTGGAAAAACCAGAATGAGACCCAACCTTGTTATTCATGCAATGCCTCTGGTCCCTCAAAAGCCCTCTGTCTTCCCCTAACCTTGGCGGAGAGTTTTCATGTCTTCTCCATGAAGAAGCAGGACCAGAAGACGATGCAGTTTAACCATCACACATGTGAGACTAGGACTCAGCTTCAGAGTCCCTGTCAGGCCCAGTCAGTGCCCTTTCTTTCATACATATAACCCTCCTCCCACATAGCGGTCAGTCACTCATTCCAGTCAGTAAGTGGTCACCTCGGGCTTCAAAACACATTCTCGTGTCCTTCTCTTTATGTTGATGATCATAGCTCTGGGGCATTTGGTCACTGCTATCTCCACTGTCCAGTCTTTGGTTCCAAAATTCCCCTCTTCTACCCTTAGCTGATTCAATCCTCGATGCTGTTTTCTTGGCCCTTGACTTTGACATCAAGCTCCGTCAGCCCCCATTTGTTTCTCAAACACTCTTCCTGTTGTGGATGTTGTTCCAGGTAGTTGGTACTGTAGCTGTCTCCGTACATCTATCTACGTCCTTAGCTAGAGTATGATGCATTTTTATCCACCGGTCAAAATTTGGAAGCAGTTGCACGCACTAGCTGAGCAAGCCTGACTGTCTGTCAGAGGGAGTTGATGGCTGCCGGGAATCTGCTAAGTGAGAAGGTTTTAATTGTTCCCAGGCTTGTCGCCTCCACCTAATTTCCTCTAATGAGCACACTCAGAGCAGCGAGGAGAGGTGTGGGATTGGATGGCAATTCAATCCCTCGTAATGTCAGATGAATGGCAGTGCTCGCTCCCTGCTATTCCATTTGCCCATGTCTGGGAGCCGGTCTCCATGGATGTTAATTCAATTACACGGAAACACAGAAGGAAACTGTCAGCCAAATTGCCGCCACACAGCCCAGCTGTACCTAGCCCACATCCCTAGTGTTGCTTCCTGCTGACTCGGCAGCACACGGCTCTTCCGGTCGGAGAATGACGGGGGGGGGGGGGTGGTGGTGAGGGGGGGGGACGACTCTGCTCCATTTGCCACAGCTCCTTGTTTATTCTTGGAACTTCCCACCTTAGACCCCTGAATGATAAAGAGACTAAAAATCTTTTATTGATTGCTTTTTCTCCCCCAAAATACTTTTTGATACTTTTGGTTCATCACAACCAACAAAAAAATACATGAGCTGTTTAAAAGAAATTGTAGTTTTCTGCTTCGAGTCTTGTTTGAACACCGACCCAGGCACTACACTAAGCACTACACTAAGCAACGAGACTCTGTCATTGGATGAAATAGGAAACAAAAATCCATGCCTTTGGCAGTCTATTATCTGGGCTCATTGTTTTTAATTTAGTTTTTTTTTTATTAGACTTATTTATTTAGTGTGGGGCATAGCATGTGCTATGCCACATGTGTGGAGGTCTGAAGGTAACAGCAACAGCAACAACCGATAGCCAGGGATTCACACTGACTGGTTGCAGATGAAATAGCATGTCTGAGATTTGCTTTTCAATAATTAATGGCTTGGGTGGAGGAGATGTTGGGCACAAATGAAGCAGGAATTTCTATGTTTATTATTTTATATTCTTATTCCCTCTACCTCTGCACATTCTTAAAAGCTTCTACAAATACGCCTTTGGGAAAGATGCTGAAGTGGGTTGTCTCTCCAAGGCAACCATGTATGACTGGCAGGTTGTATGCCACCCAAGACTAGTGAGGATTGTCGCGTTATAGCTGCTATCCATCTCTGTGTTTATTCTAACAGTCCTTTGGCTGATGGCAGTGGTGTGTTGTTCTAATAAAATTAATTGTACCAGTAGGCGATGTTTGTGCTGATCTCCGCCACCCCTGTTATCTCTTCCTTCTGGTACTCATGGCCTCTGTCACCACTCTCTAGTGAACAAAACACGCTGAACGTAATGGGATGTCACTTCTAACGTTAAAGTATGAAAAGGCCAGCTTCCTCGCGGCTCTGTGTGGTCCTTTCCTCTCCCTCACTCTGATGAAACAAACAGCCATTATGGCTGTGTGGAAGAACAACACAATAGGGAGCTAGGAGCATGTCCTCCGGCCAGCAGCCCTTGAGGAAGTGGATCTTCCTGAAAACCACAGGAAGAAGCTGGGAAGATCATCTACCCCATGTCAAACCCTCAGATGAGACCACAGCCCGAATCATGCCTTGATCGCAGCCTGGTAGGAGACCCTGTGCCAGTGGACCAATGTTAACCAATACCTAGATCGCCAACTCACAGATTGTGTGAGAGAATGAAGGCTGTTGCTTTAAGCCATGAGATTCTGAGGGAAATTTGCTGTGCTTTGAAAGGCAATTAGTATACCTGACCAACTTCAGACCAGTAGAAGCAAAGTTCTTACAGATGGACAGGTTTCCTAGTTCCGCGGTGCGGCGATGGTGTAAATTCTTGCTCTCCCTGCATTGCCTGTCCCTCATTTTAGACGTTGGGAGAAGGGGCTAGGGTTGACTTTCGTATGCCCCTCTCACTGCATGCTCTTTGCTCTTTGCTTCTGAGTTCTTCAGGCAAACCAAGTCAATTTTTTTTTTTTTTTGGTTTTTCGAGACAGGGTTTCCCTGTAGTTTCTAGAGCCTGTCCTGGAATTAACTCTTGTAGGCCAGGCTGGCCTCAAACTCAGAGATCCACCTGCCTCTGCCTCCCAAGTGCTGGGATTAAAGGCGTGCGCCACCACCGCCCATCCCAAGTCAATTTTTTGAGGTTCATCTTCGTTCATTTGTACCTGTGCAGTCCCCTGGTGTGGTTGATTCAGCAGTTCTGGTTTGGCACCTTCTTCCCAGATCCATAGCAATAGTAGATGTAAGTGTCTCTGTTATCTGTGGGGTGTTCTTTCATATCGTGGCACCCAAGCAGTTTCCGCACATATATGAGTTAGGGCAGGACTGCCCATGTACTTTTGGTTCCTGACATGGACTAGCATGTTTCTTCTGCTCTCTTCGCTCCTTTTCTGAGGCTTCCATAGCCTCCAGTCTGAGTAATTCATGCTGTTTTCAGGCTGTGGTTACCCACACATGAGGAAAAGCATAGAAAAGCAGAGAGAGCTGCTTGGAGCCCTCCTCACAAGATTGTGGTCAGTGTGGAAACAACCTCTCTTCTTCTCTAGGACAGAGCCTCTCACTAAGACCAAAGCCTGGTACAAAGCTAGAACCTTTGAATACTCTGAAGATGGGTGCGGGACCACATGTCCCAAGTTATTTTAACCCTTTGCCAGACCATTATTTTGCCTCTCTGAATAATCCATCACTCTTTTTGAAGACTACTCTTTGCCTGTGAGGCTTCAGCTGAAACCAAGATTCACCGTATCTCACTCCTGCTGTGCACAAACCTCAAGCATGCATTCACAGTTCAAGACATGGTGCTGGCTACATTCATGTTGTCCTGGGAGATTGCCTTGCCAGGCTTAGGTTAGTCTTCCATATGCTCAGATCAATAGGCTATGTAAAAAGTACCTCAGACCTGTTCTAAGTTGGGGTACCAGTAATCCCGCATGATTTCAAGGACCTTTCTCGTGGAAGCTTCCTGCTGACCTGAGAACAAACCTGCAAGGAGCATTAAAGACTGCTCAGATGATGCTGAGTCATCTCAGGTGCTCTAGAGAAGTGGGAAAGTTCAACCAAGATCAGCAGAGTCATGTGGCTGACCAGAAATATGTGTCAATTCCACCAAGCTCAGCTCAGATGGTCAAAGCCACCCACTGGACTAAGCATGAACAGAAGAGTTATTGTGTACTACTGAGGGTTTTGTTACACAGCGTTAGAGTGGCTCGGGATAGCTGATACACTTGGGCTGAATTGCAAATGAGGAAGTGGTCTTCAAGTAGAAAGCCCTCTATTCCAGATGAATATTGTGTAAAGTGTTGACTTGTGTAGTGAGGGAGCTGCGGGCAGGTCTGCTTTTCATCCCACCTGGCTCCCGGCCACCTGGCTAGCTTATGCCCCGAAATAACAACACACAAACTGTATTCATTTAAACACTGCCTGGCCCATTAGTTTCAGCCTCTTACTCACATCTTGATTAACCCATATCTAATAATCTGTGTAACACCACGAGTGGTGTCTTACTGGGAAAGATTCAGCATGTCTGACCTGGCAGCTGGCTTCATCGCATCTGTCTCCCTGAGGAGAGGCACGGCATCTTTCTCACTTAGGAGAGGCGTGGCATCTGACTGAGCCATCTACCTCACTTCCTTCTTCCTGTTCTGTCTACTCCTAAGGGCTGGCCAAGGCAGTTTCTTTATTAATTAACCAATGAAATCATCAGATAGATCGAAGACACACCTACATCAGACTTGGGTTGATAGGAGGATCATTTTCTTTCTTGGGCACACTCAGCTTCTTTCTGGACACATTCCTCCTGGGCCTGTCAAAGCCATCCAGAACACAGTACAGCAATCAGGGACTTCCTCTGTCAGCTCATTAAGATAATTGAAATGTGGGTGGAAAGCTTGTCAGGCACTCCCTCCTCAACATTCTTCCTTACAGACCTGGAGAAATGGAGAGTTCTGTCACCTCCCTTTAGTGCCATGTCTGGGTGGTTTCCACACCTTTCCAGGCAAATCAAACCCACCGGCTGCATGTACAATGGAAAAGTAAAAGTATCTCACAGGGAGAGATGTGTTTGGGGAAGCCAGATGAACATGCGGACATCAGGCCCAGTGTGTTGAGGGGAGCAAAAAGGATAAGGGTGCTCCATGCAGTAAAAAGCTAGCATTTGCTGTCTGCTCTGACAATCCCACTCTCCCTTCTATTCTTCCTTTACCAATCATTGTCTTTACTGAAAGAATTCTGGAGTCAAAACAACTTCTGTTCAAATCCCAATTGACTCCTGGTAATAACAGTGATAACCAAGCTACTTTTTAGTGAGTGATTTTTATCGGCTAAACTCTGTTCTAAGACATTTAAGAAAACATTTTCTTTTAATCCTAGATAGGAAATGCTCTTCAGCCGGAGACAATGCCCATTGGAGTTTCTGGCAAATATTGAGTGGGCATCATAGTTCTGACATGTTTGGTGGGCAGAGGAGTGGGTGACAGTCCTGTAATGTCACCTTCCAGATGAAGAAATGGAGGATTTGTAGTTCACCCAAATTCCTGTGAACACCACTGATGGGAGGAACCTTGTCTCAGAATGTTAGTTTCCTATGCCCTTATTTTCTTCAGTCCTAATATATCCGGGGTTTCTGGGAGAAGTTTAGATATTTGTAGTTCAGACTTCAGCGAGGGCTGAGTAACTCTGACGGTGTGATTGACATATACAAAGCTCCAGGTTCAACTCACAGCGTAGAAGAAATAAAACCCTGATAGTCTTAGTGTCACGGGCAGCTGTGGTAATTACGCAAAGCAGAAAAGGTAAGCAAACACAGTGCCTGGCATAGACCGACGGTGGGAAGGCCAGGCTTGGGTTCCTGATCTGAACTCTGGTTGTGTGTCTTCTAATAAGGTGTACACGTGGCACAGGGAGCAGAGGCGCCACGCAAAAGATCAGAAGGGGCCTCGTGGCACCAGGAACAAAAGCAACGCAGATTCAGATCTCGATTTTACCACTTCTTGATTTCTGTGCCACTTGTTCCAAGGTTGTGCCATTTATCACACAGAGTTCTCACCACTCGGGGCTCAGGCTGCCAAGGAAGCAAGTGTGGGCACAGGAACCAGCTCATCATGAGAAACTTTGAATCAACAAACACCATATGCTTGTGCAAATCAATCAACAGCAGTTAGGTAAAAAAAAAAAATCTAAGAGCACACACTGTACCTCACTGGATTGTTTCTGAGACACAAGATAATGTGCAACTTAGTATTTGGGAGATGACTAAAAAATGGCATATAAGGAGCCAGTTGAGCACAAATGGTTGTCAGGACTGTACCAGAATCATCTCATTTAATGCTCCCACCCCCTTGAGGCAGAAACTGTTAGAATTCCCTCATTTTACAGTTCAGAAAGTTGGGGTACTGAGGTTAGGAGACTCATCTATGGTCAAATCTCCAGTAGAAAGGTTAGCTTTCTTTTTCAGTGACAGGATTGGAGGGAAGGAAGAACAGAGCCACTTAGATTGGGCTAGGACCAAACCAGGTGGGTCACAAACTCAAGATTCAGCATCTTCCGGCTTGAAGAGTTTCGTGTCTGTGTGTGTGTGTGTGTGCGTGCGCGCGCGCGCACACATGCTTGCGTGCATGTGTGTGCATATGGACACATACATGGGGGATATGTTTGCCCAGGCATGTCTGGTGTCAACCTCTATCACTCTCCCCCTTAGTTCTTGAAACAGATTGTCTCCACTGAACCTGGAGCTCACCACTAGTGAGGTCCAAGGACTGGCTTGTGTCTGCCCCAAGGTGCACATTACAACTGCCCAGTTTTTATGTGGATGCTGGGATTTAAACTCAGGTCCTTGTGCTTGCTTAGCAAGCACTTTACCCCAGCTCCCCAGCCCGATTTGGAGCGCTTCAAGTATTCCTCAGTATTTGCTTTGCTTCCAAGATCACTTTTATTTTCATGTGTATGTTATATGTGTATAGGTGTATATGTGTGTGCACTCCCATATATATGTATGCATGTGTGTGTGTCTGTGCATGTGTGTGTAAGCATGTGTGGAGGGTGGAGGTTGGCATTAGGAGTCTCTTTTGATCACTCAACACACCTTACTCATGAGGCAAGTTCTCTTGGTTGAACTCAGAGCTCACAGATATGATTAGTCTAGTTAGCTAGTTTGCTCCAAGGACCTGGTTCCAACTTTCTGAGCGCAATTACAGACAGACTTCCATGCCCACTTGGCATTTACACGTGTTCTGGAGATCCAAACTTTGGCCCTCCTGCTTGTGGAGGTAAGCACTCTTGAAAGGGCTGGCAATCTTCCGAACTGAGGAACTGGTCCTTAGGTAACCTGCCCACAAAGAATCTCATAACTGTGGGGAGGAAATTCTCCTTCTCTTGGCAGTCATCAATGCCTGTATCTCTTTGTCCAGGGGTCGGACCCTGTGAGGTTTTCTCTACCCACATGGCGTGTCATCCTGTGTTGTTACTCAGGTCAGCCATATTGCTGAGATTTCATGGGCGTGGCTTCCCTGTTGTATGTAGAAGACACAATCTCACAGCTACTTCCTGGTAGTCTGGTTCATACAATGGTCCTCCTCCATCTTCCGCCGTGCTCCCCGAGTCTTAGGTGTCGGAGTCCTGTTGTAGATGTATCAAATGTGGCCGTGCACCCTTCTCTGTGTTTTAACCAGTGACGACTTTCTGTCACGGTCTCCATTCACTGCAGAAGAGACTTCTCTGATGAGGGTGGCAGCTGCAGTTAGCTGTGTGTGCAGGTCTGAGTATCAGTACAGTAACAGGTGCTGCAGAAGCAACAAAGGGCGACCCCATGCCCAAGGAATCTGTAGACACATTTCTTCCCCTCTTCCCTGTCAAGCCTCAGAGATAACTCCAAATAGTCTGGGGAAGGAAAAAAAAAGGGCTAATGCATTTCTATCTGATTGCGGAGCACTAGAGAGGAGATTGCCTTTGTGTTTTGATTGCTGGCACCATTGGATGTGGTGAATTTGTCCAAGATCATCAGTCCGTAGGCACTGGGGGGAACAGCCATTGCAGGCTGCTGATCCAGAAAAGGGGAAATGGGGTTCCCCCAGCAGTGCCATGACGGGTTTCATGGCAGTCTTGAGGCTCAGAGTCTAGAGGAAACCAGAGTTCCCTCTGGAATGTTTTCCCCCTGAAGCAATTACATTCAATTTGTGTCTTAGTAACCACAGCAAGGGAGAGTTAAGAAAACCTAATAAGAGTCCTTTGGGAAAGTTAAAAGTTTGGTGCACAAACAAAATAATGGGGTTGCGATGTGGGAAATTCCCACCGTGTGTGCAGTAAATCTCTTCTATGTGCTTAGCTCTCCGAGCGCTTTCAAACCGAGCAGTTCATGTGCTCGCCACCGTAAACAGGGAGGCTGGTGGTGAGAGACGAGCAGAGTCTCCAGGAAGTGAGAAAACGTGCCCCCCGAGGTCTGAGCTGGGGCCGGAGGATGCTGGCACAGACCTGCATCGTAGGCACATCACTGAGTCAGTGGTGCAGGAAGAGGCGTAAGGAGGGCTTCCTAAGGAAGTGAATGCTTTGGTTTGTCTCTTTGTTTGTGAGTGTCTAGAATGACTGAGCAGGATAATGGGTAAACAATCTCCCACAAATTCTTTGGGAGGCAATTTTGCCGAGAATGTCAAAAGCCTTTAAAAAACACAAATTTCCTTAAACCCCATTCATTCTCCTCAGAATTTATCTCAAGGAAACAATCTGCCAGTTCGGTATCTGAATATTTGTGCTCTGGTTTGCAATGTTTATTTATTGCGTATGTGTGCACACGTGCTCATTCTTTTCTTTGCGTGCGTGTATGTATCCGAGTGCAGAGGCCAGAGGCCCATACCCCTGTCTTCCTCCATCACTCTCGCTGAACTCGGGGTGCACGGATCGTGTAGCCCGGCTGGTTCGTGTGTTCTGGGGATTGGCCCGTCTTTACACCCTTAGAGCCAGGCTTACAGATACACACCCACCCTACCCACCTCTGCTTTCACGTGAGCTCCTCCTGCTTGTGTGGCACACGGCTGTCCCCTCCCACCCGGCCCCAGCCATCTCCCCAGCCTCTCCTTCCTTTTCACAGGAGCTAAAAGTGCATAATTAAAAGGCTCAATAGAAGCATATTCGATTAAACAAATTGTAGACAAATAAACCGTATCATTACAAAAGTGTCTTTGATGACCTCTCATGCATTTCCCGCTAAGGCTGTATCGGGAAAATGCTTGCGGGGCTCGCCTTTGGCTGGTAGATGGGTGCTCTTAGATGGTAATGATTTGCATGATCCTTGGCTAGGCAGTGCCATCGGCTGTGTTATTATTATTACTTGTGGGACTGTACTGAACTCACAGACAGGAAGCCATTCTGAGCACAAAGTGGCTGCAAAAGGCCAGTGTCACTGGGTGAGGATCACAAGGGGCGCACACATGGGGCTGAGTTGAGAACCGTGGAGAAAGAACTTGGGGTGCTGACCTTTTGTAAACACACACCCTGTGCTACGCACCTTTTAGGCAGCATCACACTGAATCTTGCACTAATTACTCAGAGTGTATAAGACTGCCCCCCAGAGCTCAGAGAGGGCGGGTCACCGGGGCAAGTGCACATAGCTTGCAAGTTACCAGAAAACTCACCCCACCTTGTTCTGCTTCTCAGAACGGCAGGGTCCAGAGCAGGCACAGAAACGGAGAGGCCATGGGACTTTAGAGCTTTTTCGGATGGTGCTGGAGTCAGTCCAACCTGCAGTCTTCCTGTCCTTGCTTCGGCCTCAGTTTGCAGCCTCTGGGGCGGACAGTGGTGCGTTGGAGAATCCCAACTTTGCCTCGTTTTGGAGATGGGCTCCGGAAAGCACTGCACACTACTCCGGTCTATTTCCTTTGCTGTAATGTCGTACTTACAAGGGGAGTCTTTACCTGGAGTGACTCAGGCAGCTGCCTCCTACATAACACGGTGGAGGAACAGGACGAGAGGGCAATCACGGCAGAGGTTAAACGCAAGCTTCACTTTGCAATAGCCAGCTGTGGCAGAGACGGAACCGCCCTAGCTCCTCCTGACGTGAAAGCACACTGAAACCCTTAGGAGCAATGGAACACGGCAGAGAAACCCATTCCCGTGCTCCATTCTGCTGGGCGTGCTGACTGGTACCCCTTGTCAATAGAGCAGCAGCAGGAAAGGTGAGCCTCTGGGCTTTTTCTAGATAACTGAAGTCTTCCACCCTCCCCACACATACATCGTGGTGCCATCCCACGGACTGTGATCCTGTACTGAATGAAAAGGGAACGCTCTCAGGAGACCTTCGCTGCTCGCTACTGTGGATACGCCATGACCAGCTGCTTCCTCAAGCCCCTGCCCTTGCATCCTCGCGGTCGTGATGGAGTGTACTCTTGAATCGCTAGCGTGAGCAAAGCGCTTCCTCCCTTTGGGTTGCTCTCGTCAGGTATTTTGTCATGGCAACAAGAAAAGTAACAAGTCCACGGGGTCACCTCACCTTCCCAGGGTTCCTTTCCGCATTTGGAAAGTGGAGTTATTAATTAGTGCCCATCTCTATAAGTACTTTATGATACTTTTAAGCATCTGACAGTCGTTATTTAGAGTTAAAAGATGACTCTAAAGGCACAGGCGTGGGGTAAGACAGTAGGAGCACCCACCGACCCTGGAGCAAGAACACATGCCAGGCAGAAATGTGTGTGTGTTGGAGAGCCATGGGAAAGTACTTCATGTTTTCCGGGCCAGATTAAAATCAGTTTCACCTTAAAATTCCCCCGCGAGAGTGTTTGAAAAGGTGGGATTTAATTGATTGTAACATCCTCGGACTCTCAGGCAGCCTCGCTCTTCCTCTTGCTCATCACTGCTGATTGCTTAAGATATTTTTATGTAAACAGAAGATGGCTTCTGCATAATTAGAGCCATCCGCCCTCACACCCCGCCCCCTGCTTCCCTCTGCATCTTGCCCGTCACCCACCTCTCGGTGGAAATCAGTTGACGGTCTACGGCTTTGCTGAGCTCCTGAGATGCCAAGGATGCCTAACCACAGAGGACACTGGAGAAGTTTCACCCGGGGCTGTGGAGGTGGCGAAGGTGGAGACAAAATTCTTGCTTCCATCTTTTCCACCTGCTCATTCCCCGTGCCCCAGGTTACCTGGCTGCATCCATCAAGAGAGCCCCCCCTTCCAAACCCAGCAGGCTCGTGTCCTATCCCTGATGTTGTTAGGTCAGTCCAGGAGAGAGAGGGCTATGCTTACCATTAGGACAGTTCTGACATCTGTCTATTTGGTAAGGCCTTCCTGCCGTGGTGGCTTCCTGGACAGAGGCAGGGCGGAAATCTTTGGTTTCCAACTTGGCCCAGCTGCCCTGTATCTCTCCTAGGCCGCATTAGGACCTCAGTGATGCAAAAGATTGTGGTTGAGAGATCGGACGCTTATAAAAGGAATCCCACACTAGCTCAGAACTAAAAAACAGACAGGCATTTATTAAGGGGTAAAACTTGCAGATCAGGATTCTCTGTTTGAACGATGGATTAAGATGAGATCCAAAGAAAACTGAACAGCGAAACGGAGGCCAGGGTGAGGTGAGAAGGGCCGGATGCGCTTGCGCATCCGGGTAAATAGTCTTTGAGGCCACGCCCCAATAGGCGGGTAGTTACTAGCTATAGACCTTCCCGCAGCAACAGAGAACAAAGAGAACACTGGATCATCATCTCCATCTGTAGTCTATCTTTGGCACTGTGCTGGACTTGAGGTGCCCTGTTTGGGGATGCTCTAACAGATCTAGAGTTTCATGAGCATCCACTCTGTCCAGCAGAGAAATAAGACCTTTGGGACGTGGAGCCCAGAACACTTCCCACCCAAGTCTTTGCTCCCTGAATCCTTGAGAAACCTTGGTACATCTCACCTCTGCTGCTGTTCCAGAAGGAGATGTTCTTGTCACCGTCATCATGCCTTCCCCATCATGATGGACCCAGGTCCCTCTGATACCATGTGCACAAATAAACCTCTCCTCCCTTAAGTGGCTTCTCTCTGTTTTCACTACATAGTATAAAATTAATATACAACACAAGACCCTGAAAGATAGAAAGCATGCATGCCCAGGCTATGAATAGGAGATGATGGGAGGCCTACATCCATGGTGTTGCTAAGGGCTCGCTTTGCTTCAAACTGCTATCAGAAGTGAGACAACCGGTTACACAGCAACCAAAGCTTATTGCAAAGAGAGAGGCCGACATCATTACTACAGTCACTTGCTTTAATGAGAAGGCCACCACAAAATAAGTCCAATGACAATAATCAAATGTTATTGCATATCGGGCAGAGAGCAGGTGGGACTTCCATTTGCTCGGTTATAAACTGAGATTTAGCCAAAATAATGTTTCTCAAAGAGTGGCCAGGAAGATACGTTGTGTGCAACGGCAATGATTGGTGTTTGTATATAAAGAGAGCATTAAATAACAAAGCAATACTTGGTGAGAGATTGGCTTCTGGTTTCAGTTTTTCCTTCAATCCCTCTAAACAAGGAAGGGCCCCAGTTTTGGCACTAACATGTCCTAAACACACTTGAACCCTTGCCATTTCCCCTTTCACAGAAGACAGAGAGGCATTGGCAGGATCAAGGGCCCTTTGCAGGTCGCAGTATCCGAATTTGGTAACACCAAATTACCTCCTTTGCAACTGCTTTCTGTTCATGTATGTGGCTCTAGCTTTCCCACTCCAGCAGTATTGCAGACTCTGCTCCTCAAGTACATTAAAGCACCGTGCGTGGCTCAGTTTAACAATATTCAATAGAAATGCATAGGGCATTTGAAGAAACGGCAAATGCCACAGGAGATCAAGTTGTCCTCTTGGGGACGAGCTGAAAGTCACTCTGTGGTTTACTTGAAAAGTTAATAATTTGTAAATAAGTTGCAAAAATATGTATTTTGTTTACTCAACTTCTCTGGGCGCAGTGATTGACAGGTGTTGAGAGACTGATGCCCCTCCACCTATAGTAGCCATTCCTGTCTTATCAGGTTTGTTTCACAATTTCTTTTGGTGAGAAACTCTTCATCAAACTGAGCAACACGTGATACACAGTAAGTGTGCAGCCAGGAGCTCAAAAGGGGTCAAAAGGGGCTTTTGGCTGTTAGTGACAGAGAAACTTAAGTCAAAGTCAATAAACAAGAGAACACACATACACACACACACACGCACACACACACACACACACAGAGAGAGAGAGAGAGAGAGAGAGAGAGAGAGAGAGAGAGAGAGAGAGGGGGTTGTAGTCTATTTTGATGGAGGTTATGACATTAGCTAGGGCTGTATTTCTCAACACTTTCCTCAGACTTGCCTCCTTTGTGTCTGTCACCTGGGGGATGGGACCGCGTCAGCGTCTGAAGAAGCAGGTCTCACTGCCATACATACTGCAGGTCATGGAGAAGAGAGAGTATGTTAGTCCCTCCTCTGGGTCACACATCAACATTGTAAACAGTCATGGACGGGGGATGGAATTCACTTACCGACTTCCCCTTAGCCACATGACCTATGCCAGCAGCCACCCGAAACTGTTTCTCTCATAATGTTCACTACTGCTTCTGGTTCGTGCAATCTTTCCACGCTTCTTCTGTGGTGTTCATTCAGGGACGCATGTCTGTGCATGTGCATAGGTGTACATTGAGGCCAGAAGTGGGCATTAGGCTCCTTTGGCATCATGGGTGTTTGTGAAGTGCCTCGTGTGTGTGTTGGGATCTTAGCTCCAGTAGAGTGGGAAGTGCTCTTAGCCACTGAGCCATCTCTGCAGCCCTCTTCTGTCACATGGAATCCACACTGAAGTTTCTGTGAAGACACATTCTCTCTGCCTAGCGGTAGCTCCTCCCCAGCCGTGCCTGTGAGCTTCACGTTGGCGGGCAGAGAGAGAATGCATCGCTCCTGTTTTATGCTTGTGGAATTGGGAGTCTGAATTTTACTCTAAGAGTCTGTTCTACACTCACTTTCATTTCAGAATTGTGTGTTAGACAGCCTGAACTAAAATGTCCGAGGCTTCCTTAGCGCTGCCTAGGTTCAGGACATTGAGGACTTGGAACCGGCACGATGTCAAGATGTTAGGAAGACCTGACTCATCCGGATATGGCTGCAGACAGTAGCCCGTGGGTGTAATGAGCCACGAGAGGCTGCGACTCTGCAGGAAGAACACCAAGGAGTTGGGAGTGATCAGAGGCGAGTCCTGTTCTTTCCAGCTTCCTGTCTTTCCTGACAATGTCCTCACTGCTTATTATGGGATATGGTTGCTATAGTGACAGGAGAGGTAAAGGGGGTTGTATATGATGGCATTGCGAATTATGCACCATAAATCTTGGTTTCAGTCCCTCTGGGAGTTTAGCTATAAACATCTCACTGCCCGTAGGCGCAGCGGCAGAGGTTTTCCCAGGGATGAAGACAGTCCTTTGTCCTCATTCCTCAAGGAAAAAGACCTGGTAAAGACAAGCCCCAGCTCAGATAAATTCATCATTATTTCTCTGAGGATAATATTTCATAGACTGTTCCATGAGTTTGGACCCGGAAGCTACTGGAAGGAGTATTACAGACTGAGGGGAGGAGCATTGTGGGTTCTGCTGAAGAGAGGGTCACTGGAGATTGACGCCCATGCTCACATCAGGGACACTCCCTGCAATGACACCAGGGATTTACCCAGAAACACCCCAGTGATGAAATTCTGAGAGGACAAACTTGGCCCGATGTGGTGGGTGTGTGACAGCCATTGCACTCTTCTCTATTTGACATTTCCATGACAAAATGTTAGAGAAGGGGTCGAGTTCCTGCTCTTCACAGTTGTAAACTGTATTAGTCAGACGTCTCACCCCTGTGAGGAATCACCCGAGGAGACAGCTCTGGGGAAGGAGGTCGTATCTGGGCTCATGGTTTCCACTGTTTGACCCTTGGTCAGGTGGGCCGAGGTAAAGTTGACCATCATGGAAACTGGAGTACATGTGGGAGGAGACTGTTTCCTTGTGACAACCAGGAAGCAGAGAGCGGAGTTAGCATGTCATAGGTGACCCACTTCCTCCCAGCAGACTCTGCCTCTTCATTTCCACCCCTCCCCAAGATGGTGTCAACTTACGAATCTCTTAGAGAAGTGACCTACTAAGGAAATCAGAACTGTGAGGATTGAATCAGTTTCCCCAGACTCCCTCCAGCTGGGAACACTGTCCTCATGAGGGACTATGCCTTCAACACTTGAGTCCTTTGAGGGGGGGCGGGGAGTGGGGTGTTATTACCAAACCAGAGCATCATATGCTGTAAAGAGTGTACATAGTTCAATGGATGCTTGTTGACAATCTGTAGTGCTACGGGGTTCTTCCTGGTGACCTGCAGGCTTACCGTCTCTCTAGGACAGTGGGACAGACTTCCATCGGGTCACCTTCCATACCATCCTTCAGTTGACAGAGCCTTTTTCAAACCTAAGAAAGGAAAATTACAATTAGATTTTTTTTTTAATTTTAACTTCTAATTCTGTTTTGACATATGTTTGGCCAACGTTTAAGATAGCTCTCCTGTGGTTGGCTCAGTGGGTAAGGTGCTTACCATACACACATGAGGACCTGAATTTGGATCCCAGAACCCAGGTAAAATCTGAGTGTAGAGCTGGAGTTACACACAGTTGTGGGCCATGGTGTGGGTGCTCAAGATTGAACCTTGTCCTCCGCAAGGGCAGTCAGTGCTTTTAACCAATGAGCCGTCTCTCCAGCTCCCTGTGTGACCCCTCTCATACAGTGGAGAAATATCTGCATTAGGACACACTAACATGGTTTTTAAAAGCTGACAGGATTAGATAAAGGCCATGAAAACACTCAGGAAAGAAGAAAAAGGGAAATAAGAAAAGCACGTGCCACACACCACTAACGGAGAATCTGATGAATAGCAATAGGCCAATAATAACAACAAAGACTGAAGTAAACGTGTGGATGCCTTCAAAATTCACAGCTATTTCAATCGTGAATAAGTACCAAGAAAACTATCGGGCTTGATAAATAAACCAAAAGAACACATTCGGAGATAAAAATGGTCTGGTGTTCCTCCAATGACCCTTCTGAAAGCATTACTAAGGGAAGCATTCCAGCAAAATCAGTGTGCAGTCCCAAAAAGATGGTACAGGGAGCCCAGGGAGGATGCAGAGGAGAAGGAAAAGACCCAGCATCCTTTACAGAAGCAACTCTCGAGACACAGCCATGTGTCGAACTGGAAGAGAAACAGTTCCGTTTGGAGACAGGGCGGCGAGCGTAAGAGAAGAAAGAGGGAAGGGGCTGAGAGGAGGAGGAAAGGAAGGAATGGTGCTAAAAGGGAGGGGAGAAGAAAGGAGGAAGAGGTGCGAGTCAGCGGCAGATAGGGACAGAGACGGAGAGACACAGAGAGAGACACGGGATTGTGTGGCTGCGAAGTCATGATGTCGAGGCACCACTGAGGCACTTCAAACACGGAACTGAACGAGCCTGGGGAGGGGAGGGGACGTTACACGAAAGAGTTCAAGGATTTCTACGTAAAATTAGAAAAATGTTTAACGATGAACATTTAACAGTTTAGTAAAACAAGTACTAATGAAATGTTTAAATATCCAGGACCACGGAGCAGAGTAACCGAGGCCATCATTCTGAGTCTCTCACCAGGCCCATAGAAACACGCAGGCTTACTCTTCTTGTGATGAACGCCTCAGGACTTCGGTGGAGTCATACCCATCTGCACAGCATCTTGCCACCTTGGCTGACTCTGGGATCTGGGCACCATTTAATCTTCTCTGCTGCTATCCTTTTCTCCAGTTCAGGCAGATACCTGTGACCTGCGTGCAGAGAAGAAATTGAAATTCCAACCACATCCCGCCTCGGTTCCGTCTGATTTCCAGAAATTGCAGTAAATCAGTGGCACTGAAAATTGGCCCTCTTTTTTTTTCCTGGGGCTGGAGAGGGGGGGTGTCGGTTTGATGAAAAGGCAAACACAAACGGAGTTTATAAATGTAACTAATCAGGAAGTTAAAGGGAGGCTAAACCTAACGGATTCATCAAGTTCCCCTGGGAGGTGCGGAGCAAACGGTGGGAGGGAGGTGGGCCAGCAGCAGCGCGGGACAGGCTACGTCCAGACTGATTTAATGAGCCCTGTGACCTTGTCAGCTCTTGGAGTGTCTGACCACCCTCCTGCTTCTGTCTGTCTTTCCCCCCAGGACAGAGAGAACAGCCCCACCTGAGCAACCTGGAACCAAAGAGCCAATGCCAAGATCCCAGCTCCAATGTCTGACTCTGCCTCTCTCTGCTCAGGTGACTTCAGCTGGGCCTCCTCCCTCTTTGAGATGATGCTGCATAAAATTAGCGTGAGTGTTTCCAGCTTTTCACCATTTGGAGGTCTGTGAAAGCCGACAGAGGTGATGTCCCCAAGTGACAAGCTGGAGGTGAGGATAGAGAGGGGTAGTGAGACAATGCTGCTAAAGTCGCAGAGAGGCTCAAGGGTGAGGATGACTCCAGAGGGGGCCTGTGTGCAGGGATCAGAATACGGCAACCCGAAGAGCTCCCTCTGAGGGCCCTGTAGCCTCACTTTGAAGTTTGAGAGCGAGGGATATTAAAAAGATGACGTGGAGGACTGAGAACTGGTTTGTGTTCTCAGTTGGTTCCTCTGAAGACAATGTCCAGGCCACACCTATCCTTTATGTCTGGGCTGATACCAGATGTACTGCTCTGATCTAAGTTTCAATGTCTGCTGGGCGATTCAGATCCACGTCTTCCAGTCTGACGCCCTTGTCTCTGCTTTGAGCCAGGTTGGCCTCAACTTTACAGTGTAGTCAAGGATGACCTTAAACTAATGGTAATCCTGCGGCTACCTCCCTGTGCTGGGGTCACAAGTGTGCGTCACCACACCCAGTTCTATGTGGTACTGAGGATTGCACACACGGCCTTGTGCGTACTAGGCAGGCACTCTCTCAGCTGAGCTGTGGAACACGCCTTCCCTCCACTCTCCCCTCTCTCTTTCTTTCTTCCGACGGGATCTCTGGTCACACAGTCTGGCTTCCAACTCTTTCATCTTCAGTTGCTCCTGACCTTATCCCTTGAGGCAGAGTCTCTCCATCAATCTCAGAGCTCACGAACACGGTTAGTCTTGCTAGCCAGTTTGTTCTGGTGAGGCTGGGATCACAGGCCACACCCTCCAGACATTAACTTGAACTCTGGAAGTCCAACTCTGATCCTCACAAATGACGGGTCGTGAAGGCTTGCACTGCTGAACGTGCCCCCACCCCCCACCCTGCCCTCTCTGTCCTTCTTTGGAAACAAAAGATGCTGTTGATTTCTTCCCACATCCTTGAGAAAGTCTTAGACAGCAAGCCTAGGCAGCTACTGGGGTCCTCTTCCCAGTTTCTCTTACAGCTGATGAAATTAAGGGGAAGGTGTGCTCTAGGTCCATCTGGTAAGGGGGCTTCACTTTGCACCTTTAATCTTCTTTTCATACCTTGAAGCACAGGTGTGATGCCTGGAACTCTTATAGCCATCTTGAACCCTGAACCCTAAGGATAAAACCCAGTTGTCAGTGTGGTTGAACAGAGAGAAAGCACCCCCCTCTCCAAATACTGAGGGGTTTCTGAACAGCCTTGGCTGTCTAGTCCCAAGCAGACAGGGCCATTCATTGAGTCTGTTGTTACTCATGACTGAACTTGTAGTTCATAGTCAGAACCCTGGGAACCTTGTGGGGTGTGTGTGTGTGTGTGTGTGTGTGTGTGTGTGTGTGTGTGAATGTATATGTGTGTGTGAGAGAGAGAGACAGAGACAGAGAGACAAAGAGACAGAAATGTGTACCTCTTCATGTACGGATAGATATACATTCACTTAACCACAGTACAGTACTCGGGGGCAGAGGGTGGGTAGAGACAGAGGCATTGCTGCGGTTTGATGGCTTCTAGCCTAATTCCAGATTCTGTGAGAGACTGTGTGTCAAGGGAATAAGGTAGTGGGAGACAGAGTAAGGCACAGAATGTCCTCCTTTGGTCTCTAGACAGACAGACCGACCGACCGACAGACAGACACACACACATATCTGGGAGATCTAACCTTGCTGTTTAGATGAAGACTATGAGGCTCAGGGCGGATAAGGGACGCAGCTATGCTTACCCTTTGGTGGCAGAACTGGGACAGGCTATACAACACTCTTCTTCAAACAAATTATTGGCAGCCAGTGCAGATTCCCAAGGCCTGGTCTTCTCTTCTGGCAGACGAGGTGTCCCCTTTCTCTCTCACTACCCAGGTTGGAGTCACACTGATTAGAGCTGGATTGTAATTAACACCAACGAATACACGGAGCCTTATCAGAGTTGTTAATTACATACATTTCTGTTTATAGGAATATAATACTATTGGCTTCATTAGGCACCATTATCAATGTACGATCTAATAATTTCAATGTAATGAAACTAATACATTTCAGAAGAATAGAAGGAAGCATCCCGCGTCTGGGGCAAATTGGATTATTCCAGGTCAGGAAGTCTTGGGTACAACATTTGTTCTCTGGAGCAGCCCATGTAATTAGGATGCTGCTTTCCCATCTCTGTCTGATTTTCACGTCTGGATTGCACTGCTGCATTCTTCCCGACGTTTAAGGAGCAGGAGAAAATGAGATGTACTAGTGAGCAGTATTTTGGCCGCAGGCAAAGGAAATCCAACCCAAGAGCTGGGTTTATGGCCCATACCTGTAGCTCCAGCACTCAAGAGGCAGAGCAGTTCCTTTGAGGCTCTCAGTACAAGCTGGTTCTGCAGACTGAAAGTGCTGGGAGTGGGGGGAATGCATCCTTATTGACCATGTCCAGACTCCCATCTTTTCCTAAGCAGTAGAGTGTGACAGCCATCTATGGAGAACTTGTCCATTAAATTCAGCATATAATCTGGAGGTGATTTGGCTTGTGTGAGATGATAGGCATGCATTACATGCAAATATGCAATTCACAGGGGAGAGGGACTGTATGAAGGATTGCAGCACATGGAAACATTGGAGTCTGTGGAAGACTCTGGAATGAATACTCAGCGGGCCCTGAGGAACAACTCTCTCGTGGTTTGAATAAGAATGGCCCAAAATAGGCTCATATATACATGAGAGGAACTAGGAGGTGTGGCCTTGCTGGAGGAAGTGTGTCACAGGAAGTGGGCTTTGAGGTTTCAAAACCCCAGGCCAGACCCAGTGTCTCTCTCTTCCTGCTGCCAGAAAATCCAGATGTAGACCTCTCAGCTACCTCTCCTGCATGCTGCTGTTCTCCCTGTCGTGATGACAATGGACCAAACCTCCGAAACTGTAAGCCAGCCCCAATTATCTTTGCAAGATCAGCCATGGTCATGGGCTCTTTACAGCAATAGCACATTGACTAAGACAAACTCCATCTAGCTACAACAACATAAGGCAAGGTTCACCAACACTGTCTTTCAGCCAAGAAGACACGTCCAACTTCAAGGCTGTGGGGCTGGGGACGATGAAGCCAGGAGATTGTCTGTACTGAGGAGTTGTCACTGCTCAGCTAGGCTGAACTCATGGGGCCTCCATTCAACCCAAATCTGAATTTTATTGATCAAACAGGTGTGATTCCAGTGCAAGATTGTTATCAAAACAAGAACAATGACATACTGGTAACTTCCTGGGTGCTAAGAGGGTTTTATGGGTGTCGAGTGATTTATTTATCCTTCTCCCCCATCCTATGAGGTAGGTGACATCTATATCTTTATTGTCCTTTCTGTGTGCGTATGCGTATGCACGCATTATGTGGAGGCCAGAGGTCAGCATCAAGTGTCTCCCTTGGTTTCTTACCATCCTAGTTTTTAAGGCAGAGTCTCTACCTGAAGAGCTAGACCGGCTGGCCAAGCAGCCTGAGGGGTCCTCCTGTGGTCTGCCTTTGCAGAGACCCACAGCCGCCCCCAGGTTTCATGTCGGTGCTGGGGCTCTCTCTTAGTGCTCCATGCTCTTGCAGCTGGTGGAGCCATCTCTCCGGCATTGCTGTCTCTAATTCCTACATGAGGATGCTGTGACTCAGGAAACTACAGAGGCTCCTTCAAGGTCACTCAGCCAGTCAGTGCTGAAAGTGGGATTTGCATCCGTGTCTGTCACTTCTATGTGCCACAGAATCACATAGCCTGGTACTGGTGATATGAAGATGGACCCACAAGCTTGCTGTCACCCCAAGAACTCAGGGTGAGAGGACACATCCTGGTCTCATTTGGAAGCCCGTGGAGGACAGTAGATTGCTTCCTCCCTGGGGTCTGACATGGGTACTCCCTTTCCTGATGCCCACCACTCTTATTCAGGAACTAAAGCCTACGTGGGCAGTCTTGTCCAACAGTGCGGCTTTCACAAGACTGCTTGCCCAAGGTGTGGTAAATACTGACAGGAAAAATCTCCCTTGGAGACACTGGGGCTCCTGTTAATGAAAATGCAATTAGGCCAGAGGATGTCCAAGCTGAAGAGATGATGGGCATATGATCCATTTCCTGCAGAAATGGAACCTGGGAACCACAGGGCAGTGAGGATCTGACCTTCTGGGAAAACCAGGTTCCTGTTAGTTATGAGAGCAACTAGTCACCTATAAACAGCACTCGGAGGAGGCCCTGGGCTCTTTTGTCAAATGGCAGCATTGAATCCACACTGGAATGGAGTAAGGATGACTTTGTTCACCCCACTTTGGATGTATGTGTGTATACATGTGTGTTGTGTGTGGGTGTAGGTGTGTGCCATGTGTATGTGCCTATGTGTGTACGTGTGTGTGTATTGTAGCTATTACACATGTATACTGAATCATGCCTTATGAAGACTGCCTACTTAATGTAGCAATTTATTTCGAAGATCTCCCAAACATTGGGAGAATTTGGGAGTCCAAAATCAACTCTAGTCAATCAGTCTGCATATACATACTGGGAGAACTTGGCCTCTCTCTTCCTTCTGTCTCCCGTTTTCTTCTCTTCCTTGTTCTCTCCTCTGTTCCCCCTAGCAAGCTTTACCTGCACACCTGCTCATGGAAACATGTTGTGTGCTCTGCATAACCAGAGATGAAGAAGCTACTGGCTGTGGAGGGGTCAACATCCATGGTAGAAGATGCCAGGTGGCCGTGGCTCCCTTTTACCCTCGGGGATTGCCCGCAGATATTCTGGTGTTATGTTTGGGGGAAGGTGGCAACTCCTGTTGGAACCTAGTTGTTACAGGCCAGAGGTGGTATTTCTGAACGTCCCACGTTGTTTAGGACAGCCTCTCCTGCCTGCCCCCACAAAGAGATAATCTGGCTCCAAACACTCATCGGCTAAGGCTGAGAGATGGGATGTGTGATATTGCCCGAAGAACCGGACTTGACTGTGACCAGTCATGGCTCACCTTGTCACTGCAGATCTTGGAGAGCCCCCTGGCCTCTCTGAGTCAGTTGTCAGTCTTTCCAAGGGGCAAGAGTTGTTTTCTCTTCTGCCATGATGGAAGAAAATAGACCACGAACCTGCTCTCAGTATATGTAGAGTTACTTTTCTGATGCCGTGAGAGACACCATGACCTATAGGCAGCTTATAGAAGAAAGAGTTTATTTTGGCTTAAGGTTTAAGAGAGAGAAAAATCTGTCCCAGCGGGGAGGTGTGGCAGCAGGCAGGTGTGGGGGTGGGAGTGGGAAACTGAGCGTTTATAGCTCAACCACAGGTACCAAAAAGCAAAGAAAAACTGCACGCAGAGAAAGCAAACTGGAGGTGAGTGAGGCATAGCTCACCCCTTGCAAGGCTGCCCCTCCAAAGCCTCTCCAAGCTATGCCACCAAAGGGGGGACTACGTGTTCAAGTGCCGGAGCCCGAGGGGGGCATTCTCACTTAAACCACTGCATCACCCAGGAGTCAGTGGACACCCAAGTCACTGTGGATCTGGGGCTTCTCTACTCCCCACTTCCTGGGATCCAAAAACCACTAGCAGGTCAATTCTAAGCATACCTTTTGTAGTTAAGGGACAGTCCAGAGCAATCTTTAGACTTTTATCCCCTCCTGGCAACATCACACGTGGTAGCTACAGATTTAATTGTGCATTTGATTGTGCTGCCTTCTTTCTGCCCAGCAGACTACAGACTCCTCCAGGGTGGGCACTATATTTCCTGTATTCCCAACACCCAGCACAGTGTCTGGCTAGACCTCATCTGCTCAATAATTAGAGTCAGACTGCCTGAGTTTAATTCTCTGTTTCTCTACTTGCTGGCTGTCCTTGAGCAAGTGACAAGTCTTCTGAACTTTTCCTCAGCTATAAAGTGGGGACTATGATTCCCCGCAAGGAGTTACTGGGGGTGTTAAATATGCTGTTATGTCTGGATCCCTGGATTCTGAAACTTGCTGGGAGCTTTGAAGCCTCAGCTGTTAATGCCACCATGACTTCATCATTTCAACTTAATTAATGGATGCTTCTCTGCCGCAGGAAGCCGGTTCCTGGATGGATCTGCTTCTGTCTTTGTTTCTGAGAAATTTTGGAGAAAAGTTTAAGTTTTCAGAGGAGCTGGCAGCTCATCTAAGCAGAAAAGTGGAAGCCAAGTGATTTCCTGCAAGAGCCTCCTGGGACTCCCGGGTCACTGCACGCCTTTCTCTCTCACCTGGAAAACATAAGAATTGATTTGAAGCTGCTCTCATCTGAAAAGGCCAGTGGGTGCCAGAGTAGCCGAATGTCCCTAAGGATGTTTTGGTATTTGGTCCAGAGGGAAGTGATTCATGATGATCCGGGAATGAGGGAGGGCCAGGAGAGATACAGGCAGGGTCTCAGACTGTACCAAGTGGCGGGAAGCCAGGAAAGTCCCAACTGATGCACATGGAGTGAAGAACCAAGACATGAACCAATAGTAGATAGTCTCTGTTAAAACACCGCATACCTGTGCTCACCTTGAATCTGGGTATTGACATCCTGACCCTATGGAAAGACCCTTGGGAAGTGATCATGTGAGGAGAACAGACTCTTCACAAAGTAGCGGGATTAGTGTCTGTTAAAAGAGGCTGAGGAAAAGTCCCCGGTCATGTGGAGACACAGAAGAAGAGACCCATCATGAACCATGGTGTGTATTCTTATCCAACCAACCCCAACTTGACCAGGATCTTGGTCTTGGAGATGCAGCAGTGAAAGGGAAGCCCCTGGGTATGTGTGTGGGGTGGGGTGGGTGGGTGTGTGTTTGAGACAAGGTCTCACTATGTAGACCAGACTAGTCTTGAGCTCACAGAGATCTGCTACCATGAATGCTGGGATTAAAGGTGTGTGCCGCCATACCTGACTTAGCCACACATGCAATGGTAATTTGTTATTGTGGTCTGAAGACTGAGATATGTACCTACCGTATACAGAACACTTTATCAGTTTCTCTGGTACTTATGATGCGTCTATAGGGAAACTTAACTTTTACATGTCAGGCCACGATGACCCATGGATGACAAAGCTCACGTTTTCTTTATTTTGACTCTAAGATTTTGTTGATCACCGAGTACATGGCAGGTTCTGTGTTAGTCAATGGGGAAACCAAAGCAAAGCAGACCACAAGGCTGTGCGCCCTCCACTTAGCGAACCACCTGCCACTCTAGTAGGCAGGAGCGGGGAGCAGCACAAAAGATAAATAACCTGATGTGGTGTATCAGAGGTGGCATGTACTGAGAGAAAATGGAATCGAAAAATCAGTTTTCAGGACAGAAAGGCTATTTCTGAAAAAGGCAAAGTGAGCAGAAAAGCCAGCAAGTGCTAAAAACCTAAGGCTGTCTGCAGGTGTGTGTGTGTGTGTGTGTAGTGTGTGTGGTGTGTGTATATGTGTGTTATGTGTGTGTATATGTGTGTTGTGTGTATGTATATGTGTGTATATATTTTTATGTGTATGTAGTGTATATATGTGTGTGTGTTCATGTGTGTATGTATATGTGTGTATATGTTTTTATGTGTATGTATGTATATGTAGTGTATATATATATGTGTGTGTGTGTATGCATTGTGGTGTGTATATATGTGTATATGGTGTGTGTGTATGTATGTGTATATATATGCACGTGTGGTGTGTGTATATGTGTGTGTATATGGTGAGTGTGTATGTGTGTATGTATATGCATGTGTGGTGTGTGTATATGTGTGTGTAGTGAGTGTGTATGTCTATATATACATGTGTGATGTGTGAATATATGTGTGTGTATCATGTGCGTGCATGTGTGGGAGGTGGTGTTTGTCAACAGAGGGAAGGAGGAAGGAGGGTAACTAGAGAGGAGGGTAGACATCTGAGATGTTGGAGCACATGGGCCATCCCATGAGACATGATTTTTATGAATGAACACAGAATCCACTGCAGACTCCTGGACAGGGAAGGATTGCCATCCTATATTAGCTGTGTTCATCTCTGACTGAGTTCACTGATTTGGCTACATTGGCTGGCCAGTGATTCCCAGGAATGCTGCTGCCAGGCACTGTGGCGGCTTTTACGTGGTTCTGGGGATCTGACTCAGGTCCTCACGCTCGGGCAGCGGGACTTTGCTGTCTGAACATTTCCTCAACACTCTAACAGATGTTTCTTCAGGAGATGCGGGAGGAGGGTGTAAAGGAGACCCGCCCAGCGCTGGTATATCATCCCTGGATATTCTGATTTTATATGCAACATGAAGACCCAAGACATGCCATAGCCACTCTCTTTAAAACCCAAAATGATTGGATCATAGCAAAGAAATTTCAGAATAGAAGCACTCCCATTTAAAAGTCTTAGACACACCATGACGGTAACTGTAGCAGTCATTCAGTCAACAAACATTGAAGAGGGCCTAACAGATATCAGGCCAAAGAAACGCAAGGCATGCCATGGGACGTGTTTGGGGAGAATCCTGGCAGTACTCTTTCAGAAGAAAGGCAGAAGAGGCTTAACAACTGCATCTTTGGTGTGAGTAGTGGGAACCACAGTAGGAAGGTATGTAAGGTTGGCCGGGATTCAAATCCCATGGTCACCAGTGACCGTCCCTGCTGACACTCCAGTCCTTGGGTCCCTTTAGTGTGAGATACATGAATTTAACAAGGAGAAAACCCCCCAGCGTCACCACTGTTGCTAGGTGAAAGAGGATTACAGGGACAGACTGCAAACTTACGTCTGGGTCCCTCTGCCTGTATCGTCAGTTTTATGGGAGACAGTCCACCTGTAAGTTGGCTGTGGAATGGACAGCTGTAATCCCCCAAGCCACCTGCTTGCTCCCTTAAGCCCCATGGAAGCTCTTCTGGCTGTAGAATGTAAAAACCTTCCCTGTTTACTAAAGACTGACAGCTACATCTCTCTGTGGTCTCAAGCAAGAGAAGAGCCCAATCAACATGGCTGGCAGCTGACGAAGCCAGATCCCACAGATACTGTCTTACTATCTAGGTACGTACAAGAGTATCTAGGTAGTACAATATCTAGCTATTCCAAGATAGAGAATTGAAATCATAGTGCCCACAGGGAGGGCATGTTTAATGATGGGATGGAGTCGTGTTTAAGGTCCTAGAAAGCTGAAAGGGCGAGGGGCATTGGTCATTAGCCTTCTGGCCACCTGTATGAGTCAAGGTTCTCACAGAAGGAGCCCCTCTAGAGATACAGAGAGGGGATTTGTTAGAACGGCTTGCAGGCTGCGGTCCAGCTAATCTAACAATGACTACCTGTGAACAGGAGGTCCACAGCTGGATGTCTCAGCTGCGCTTTAGTATACGCTGGAATACTGAAGAAGTAGGCTCTAATGCCAGTGAAGGAATGGACTTATTAATAAGAGCAAGCAGTCAAAGAGAAAAAGCTTCCTTCTTCCATGGCCTTAAAGAAGCTTCCAGCAGAGGGTGTGGCCCGGATTAGAACTGGGTCTTCCTACCTAAAAGGATCAGTACTAAAGATGTTTGTTCTCACATCAAAGATGGCTGGAGTGTGTATTCCCACATCAAAAGATTTAATTAAGAAAAAAAAAAATCTCCTCACAGGTGTGCCCAGTCATTCTTGAGTTTGGGGTAATTCCGGATGTAGTTGAATTGACAAAAATAGCCAGCACATTGCCTAACAGACAAACTTTCTGGGAGAATTGGAAATCTTGATCAATTATCTTTTAAAAATATTATTTTGGGTTCCTTGAGATATACTCTGTGGTGGCTTAAATGAAAGATGTCCCCCATAGGCTCATTCCTTTGAACACTTTGTCTCCAGTAACTAATGCTGGGTCTCATGTAGCCCAGGCTGGCTTCAAACTTGCTAGAGTCCTGAACCTCTCGCCTCCACCCACAAAGTGTTCGGATTACACGGTGTGTGCCACCATGCTGGACTCTGATCTGTTCATGTTAACAGTCTATAAAGTCCCCAAGCATGAGCATGAGTCCTTGACACAGTGCCTCACTCTACGTCGCAGAAATCAGAAGCTTTCTACAGAGCACAGACGTTTGCCAACACTGTGTTAGCCAACGTGCAGCAAGAACTTGATCTTGCTAAGTGCTTGATGATTGTGCTGCTCGGCTTTTTGCCATGGCAAATGCCTGAGATAAGTCAACTTAAAGAGCAGGAGGGATTGTTTTGACTTATAGTTCCAGAGGCTGTGAGCCATGGTCAGTCAGCCCTATTGCTCTTGTTGTAAAGGACATGGTAGAGGAAGCTGTTTGCCTCCTGGCAACTGGGAAGCAATGAGAGACACTGTTTCAGCATTCCCTCTGGGGCCATGTCCTCAGTGACTTCTCTTCCTTCCACTAGGCCCTGCCCCAAACAGATCCCATGATATTCCACTAACACCATATGCTGGCAACTGAGCTGTCAGCACACTGACTTTTGAGGGAACACTTACTTGAGCCATAGCAAGAATTCATATTTTCGTGAATCTTCAATGATAAAATCTATCATTTATGTTAGCATTTTATTTCATTTTATTTTTGTTTGTTTTAAGACAGGGTTTCTCTGTGTAGCCTTGGCTGTCCTTCAACTTGCTCAGTAGAGCAGGCTGGCCTAGAACACAGAAATCTACCTGCCTCTGCAGGGATAAAAGGCGTGCACCACCACCAGCTGACATTTTTATTTATTATTATCACTGTTACAATTTAACCATGGAATGTCCCCCATAGCTTATGTCTAGAAGGCTTGTCCCCAACCAGAGGGAGGAAGGAACCTTGCTGGAGGAAGCAAATCCCATCAAAGGTGAGTAAAGATTGTTAACTAAATTCTTGTGGTTGGGTCAAGCTTTACTTTCTATCAGAGACATCTCCCTAAAATTGTGTTTAAAAAAACAGCTTTGAATGCAGGAGAAAGTGGGGTTTATCTAGCTCAAAACTTTAACAGTAGGGCATTCTCAGGGGTTTGGGGATTTCTAGAGGAGTTTGGGTTATGTAGGAACTTGAAGAATGTTTCAAAAACTATTTTGAATCTTCATTTTTAAGGAAGATAAATTTGAGGCTCAAAGAGGTTGAATATTAAGCCCAACACCATAGAACTCTGAACTAATGGGAGTATGTGTTCAGTATCAGAAGCGTGTGTCTCCATTCTTCTGTGCTGACCTTTGAGATCACTAGGCATGAGTCAGAGCAGTTTTCTTCTGGCGGTTGTGTGGCTTTGAGCAAGTATTAGAGCCTCTCTGTGCCTCAGTCACCTTGTCTGTGAACTAGGAATAAGGAAGAGGAAACCCCTCATAGAGTGTGTCCTGCTTTCATTCTCGTGACCTTGATAAAACACTCTGACAAAAACTCAGGGAGAAAAGGATTTATTTCAGCTGACCATTAAAAAAGTAAAGGGAACCATTATGGTGACGTCACAAGCAGCTGCTGGTCACATCACACACACACACTCAAGAACAGAGAGAAATGAATACACATGTGCTCACTTGCTCGCTTGCTTGGGTTCAGCTCCATTTCTCTGGTTCTAGGGAATGGTGCTGCCTACACCATTCTGGTGGTGGTGGTCTGGGTCTTCTCACATCAATTGACTTAATTAAAACAATCCTCCACAGAGGTGCTCACAGACCAATCTGATGCAGACACTCCCTCATTGAGACTTTTCCCAGGTAACTCTAGGTCATGTCAAGTTAAAGTTAATCTTCACAGAGCTATTATGAGATTTAAAGAGAGAGACAAAATGTCCCAGGCGTGATGTGAGCAAAATGACCACTTAATAATACAGTGTTCTTAACTTTTCCCAAAGATGTGTTGAAGGAGTAAAATTTTCCCCTTCCCTTCAAGTCTTCAGAGAGTTAATGGTGGAATCTCTGGCTGTCAGCATTTTTCTGATCTTGGCACTAATTATGCAGAGATCATTTTGCCTCTGCCTATGTAATGAAAATGATTTTACAGAAATGGAATTTATCATGCAATATGCTATGAAAGAATGTGTTTTTCTAAAAAAGACTACCTTACTTCCCCCCTCTTTTCTTTATTCCTCCCTCTTCTTGCTAGATAATCAAATACAAAAGTCATATTAACCTCCCAACCACTTCAATTAAATTGCTCATCCAAAATTTGAAAACAATTAAAAAACCCATTATCCCAAGATTTAACGTTCTTGGGGGTTGTGTCTAATTTTTGCCACCACGTAAGTGGCAGGTAGCATTATCACAGTAGGTACCTTCTAGAAGGCGGTGTCTTCGTCTCCGCTTGTGGGTCTCATGGCTGCTCTCTCGGGCTACGTCCTATTAAAAACCCGCACATCCTAGTGCACTTTTGTCGTGTTCAAATGCACTTACAACAATAATTGATCATTGTAAGGAGCTCTCCATCTGTCTCCTTTTCATCTCTCTTTCCCCGCTCAGTAGTTGGCATATGGGTGAGGAACGAGAACAGATTCTTCCCTTAGGAGGTCACGGGCTCGAGGATGGGAGAGGTTCCAGCTCAGATCTGCTGAGCAAGAGTTCTGCATCCCCAGAGGCAGTGATAACCGACATTCCCCCAAGAAGAGCATGCAGGGGGTTTGCTAGGGGTCAAGGAGGTTGAATGGAGCACAGACCCCTTGGCTTACAAGAGAAAAAAATCTTTTCTGCTTGGGCCAGCATGCATGTAGTGAATGCTTACTGTTTATACCAGGCATACTGCCAGATTGTGGAGTGGGGTCTTCAGGAAGGAATAGGCTCATTCCCCAAAACTCTTGTGATTGACACAACCAGCCATCTAATAATCTATTACAGTGGCCCAATCACTTACGTATGTAAAGATTTGGCTACAGCTGTGCTCACTGCAGCATTACCTGTCAACGCAGAGGCAAAGCATCCGTGGAGGACTGAAACATTCAATGGAAAAGAATTCACACATTAACGATGATGGCCTTGCGTCAGAAGGGAGTGCTTTAGAAGCATCTAGAGTATTTACTGGGGTTATCAAGTAGCATGGTCTCACTTTTCTTAAAGAAAATATGGATATAAAGATATGAATATCCATGGCAGTATGGAAGAGAGACAGGAAGGAGATGTATTTCCCTGGGAAGGTGAGAATCTGCCTCATTTTCATTTTTAATTTTTGGGGAGAAGATTTACAGATGAAACCCATCATATAAAACACATGCCCTACCAATGAGCTGCACCCCCGTTCCTAGGTTCTATTTTATAGACTCCTCTGCTGACTTCCTGTTTAGATCCTTACCCCATAATACATCACTTTGTTCAAAAAATTTCTATTTTCAAAATGTGAATGGAAACAAAAAATGGCATGGAAACTTTAGGCCGTTAATGCTGATCTGGGGACCAGTGGACTGTCTTCTGGATTGCCTGTCCATTTCCAGTTCTGCTTTTCTTCTCTCTCTCTACCTCTCCTCACTGTTCCTCCTAATCATCGTATTCCTGCTTCCTTCAGCCTTCTGCTGCTTTGTCGTTAGAGACAGCCCTGAGGTCCTCCTTTTGACTTTGATTCTTTGGTGCCATTGTTTGGTTACCTCAATCTCCGGAATGTCTTTGCTCTCTGGCTATACCTCAGACTGTAATCCCAGGAGAGGTTAAGGTTGTCCAGTCGACCTCCTCCCCATCGGGCTGTGTCACCATCCAGTCTACAGACGCCTTGGATCAGATCTGGTTGAGTGGCTCAGTTTTAGACATGGTTCAATCTTGGGATGCCCACGCCTAGTTCCTAATTGGGAAATAGAGGTGTTGCATGTCCCTTTATAGGGCTCTATTGTTGAGCAATCCCAATGATAGACAACCATAGCACAACATTGCAATAAAATAATCTGAATAATCCATGTCCAAAAGTTCACATGAGAGCCAGATCCTATGTCTTTTTTATTTCTTTAACCTGTGAAAGTGTATGGCATTTATGTGTGTTCATGTTTGTGTGTGTTTGCACATGGAGGCAGAGGGTGCCCCTGGGTGCCTTCCTCAATATCTCCACCTTACTTTTTGAAACAGCTTCTTTCATCATACTGAAACTCATTGAATTTGTAGGACTGGCTGGAGTGAGCTCAGAGAGTTTGTTGCCACTACCTCCCCACTGCTGGGCTTCCAGGCTTGCATCACCATGCCTGGCTTTATATGTGGGAGCTGGGAATAAAACTCAGGATCTCATCCTTGAGCAGCAAGCATTTTACCCCCAAGTCACCTCCCTAGTCCTACATTTGTGTTCTCTACTTTGAGTAAATAAAGGGTTCACTTGATTTTGGTTGAACTTTGGGTTAATGTCACAGCTCAAAGACTTGATAGTAGGGTATTAAACCAATTTAACCACATACCTGACTAATTTAGCCCTTATTCAGTCTATAAACACAGACACAGAGAAACCATGATTAGACTGTAAAATGGGTTAGGTGAGATTATCATCGTACACCCACCATAGTAACTGCTATTGTTTTTCATACCTAGCATTCCTACATGCCAGCCAGTGAGATTCACAGGCCTTATGACTCCTAAAATAGCCTAGTTATGAGCTAAATATTGTTATTATTCCCATGATATGGATGAGGAGGCAGAATCAGAGTGTTGACTTAGCTTTTCTAAGGTCACTCAGGACTGGGAGATAGCTGGGTCATGACTCCACCCAGAATTTGCTAATGCCAAGTCATCTGGATATCCCTGGCCATCCATGTCATCTAGAGTGCTCTCTCCAAATCTCTTACTTTGGTAGAGCATCCACTCATCTCACTAAGTTCTCTTGTTCCATTCAGAGCAAGGTGAGTGTCTCTGATTTAGTCTCTAGGTTGGACAAGTCATAAAGCCCTGATAATCTGAATTCTTTTTGCTAACAAAATGCTACATAAGCTGAGAATGTACTAACTTGTCAATAAAGAGACATGTACTTCTCCCAGGATGGAATAGCAGGGACGGGATTTTAACTCCTGCCTGAAACAGGGCAGCTGTAAGGTACGATACAATGATTTCCAAGTTATTGGTCTCCAGGAAAGGCAACAAAGAGGGTGAGCCCAAGGTTTGGCCAAGAGTACCTCCTTGAGAGAATTTTCAGGCTGCAGCCAAGGAAGAGAGATTCGAGGAGGTTCAGATGGAAGAGACAGACTCTGGGGAAGCAAAGATGCCAGGGACTTCAGGTCACAGTAGTAGAGAGAGTTGCCTGAGAAGAGAATATTTAAATGTGCAGAGCATTCGATCTTCAAGAGACCAGTGATGAGCCTGTGCATGTGGGGAAGACCAAACTTGGGGAAAGAATCATCCCAAAAGATGATCATGGTCAGCGTTCACATGCATTAAGTACACCAACTCTTTCCCATTAGCGTGACTGGAAAGCACCCATGAAAAGAAAGTGTGATCATAATGATGAGCCTGAGACCAAACACCGCATGTGTAACATACTATTAAAAGAAATAGTATACTTAATTGTAAAATATTGGAATATCAGAAACTAGTTAAGGATATCACTATGATACTTCCTATTGAACAATACACTTAAGGTCCTAGCCAGTAAAATGGGAGAAGACATAGAGATAAAAGACCTCCAGGTCTCAAAGTCAGGAAAAAAAAATGACCTTATTTCCAGGGGATGTCGTATGTATGGGAAATCTTATGGAATCATCATAAAAGCTACTTATATCTCAGTGAGTTTAGCAAAGTTGCAGAACACAGATTAATATACAAAAGTGAGTCATTATCTATACAGAGGTGACAGAAAACTAAAAGCTGGAATTTAAAATGCCTTTTAAATAATGTCAATACTTAAGGACAAATCTGACCAAAAAGGTACACAGTGCAGTTGAAGATAGACGGAGCTGGAGAGAAGACTCAACAGTTACAATCCTGTACTATCCTTACACAGGACTTAGTTTTGGTTCCCAACACCCACATTAGACAGCTCAGAACCTCCTATAACTGCAGAACCAAGGGCTTCCACTCCCTCTTGTGGCCTCTGTGAACACCAGCACTCATGTGCACATATGCATAGATATACATGTAATTAAAAATAGAATAACTATTGAAAAAGAAAACTATAAAACACAATAGAAAAATTAAAGAAGACTTAAATAAATGGTGAGACATACCATGTTCCTAGAGGATAGACCTCAGTGTGGGTAAGAGTCAGTCTTTCCCAAACTGATTTCTAATTTGGTAAAACCCAGTCAAAATCTCATCAGGATATATATATATTCAAACTCATTCTAGAACTCATAATTAGTATATAAAGGATTAAAAATAGCCAAAACAACTTAGATAAGGAAGAATCAAGATTGAGGCTTACCATGAAGTCACAGTGACCCTGACAGTGTAGCAAATAGGTTGATATATTCATGGAGCAGAATATAGTCTAAAACTACCCTTTCTAATAAATGGGAGAAATTGATATCTATATCGAAAGAATAATAATGAGTTATTATTTGCATCAAATAAAAACAATTAACCCTAAATGGGTAATAAACTTAAGTGCAAAGCTTACAACTATAAAATCCTTAAGTCATAATTATTATGAGCTGGTTTTCATCCCTCCCTACACTTGATAGTGTCTGGAGATATTTTTGGTTGTCATAACTTTAGTATTCAATATCTGTGTGAAACATTCTATGTTGCATGTAACAGCCCAACCACAAAGAATTTTCCGGTTCAACATTTAAATGTAAATAAGTTTTAATAAATGTTGACTAAATGTGTCAGTAGCACTAATGTTACGAAACTCTGCTCTAGGAAAAAAAAATGGTGATCTTACTCTAGGCTATTTTTTTTGTATGACACCAAGGCATAATCTATCAGAGAACAAGTTGACAAATTGGACTTTATTAAACATTAAAACTTGTGTTCTTCAAAGACATTGTTAGGAGAAGAGGTGGACAAGCCACAGACTGGAGGCTGATATTTGTGAATCCTGTGTCTGTGTCTGGCATGTGTAAAGACCTCCTGAAACTCAGTAATAAGGAGACAAACATTCCATGTAAAATTGCCAGAGTAGTTGAGCAGAAAAATCACCATAACAGCTCTAGAGCTGACAATCATATCGACATGTGTCTAATGTCCTTGGTCACTAACACAAAGCCAACTAAAGCAACAAGAAGATACCAGTAAGGCCTGTCTGAGACTGGTGGCATTTGTTGGCTAGGTTGTTGGAGGAATGAACTGCTCAAATAACACTGGTGAGATGTAATATCAAACAACTCTTTTAGAAACCAATTCAGTGTTTATTTTTATTTTTAACTGTAAATTATTTTCATATAATATATTTAAATCATTATGTCCCAGATCCTCTCTACTTCCCCATTCTTCCAACTCTTAAAAAAATCAGCCATTGCTATCCTAGAATTCAGCTCTTCCATTCATAGATATTTACATGAGAGAGGCAAAAGCATATGTCTCCATGAAGAAATGTCCATGATGTTGAGAACATACTCACTATGATGGTTAATATGTCACCTTGATGGAACTTAGAATTGCCATAGAATGTGCATTTATCCTGAATGTGTCTATAAGAACTCTTCCAAAAGGGCTTAACTGAGCAGAGAAATGATGACAAAAGATACAAAATAATCCTACACTAATTGAGAATTACATATAATAAAGGGTTATTTATTTATGGGAGACTCACAGATCACTGTCCCAGATCACAGTCCTCTGCACAAATGGGGAACAGGAGCCAAGTCTAGCAGCCAGAAGCAAGATCCAGAAGCAAGAGAGTGAGTGCACACTTTATAGCTGCATTTATAGTATAAGAGACCATGCCCAAGTGGGCTGGTATCTTAAAGGCTATTGGCTGAAGGAGCTGAAGAAGCTCCCACAGCACCTCCCCCTTTTGTTTAAATAAGAAAGTTCTAAACCCAATACAAAACTATATACACTAGGAGCAGATATCAAGTATAAGGTTGGGATTACAACCACCATAAACAACATTAAGCAAGAAACATATCCTAATGTTTTAACAACCATTCTATCCTAAGGAGTCTAAGTGTTGTATTGGAAATGGCTTAGAAAGATCATAAAAGGATGGTAATTACCACTATCTAATCTTCCACCCCACTGAAGGCCCGAGAAGGAAGATAACATTACTTGAGTAAGCAGGAAGTGCACTCAAACAGCTTCCAAAAAATGCAGTAGATGACAGAAACAACTGGCTGCCTGAGCAAACACCCAAAGTCTCATTTACAATGTTGAAGCAACCAACTTTGGCTAAGGCCTAGAGTAACTGGTAGACCATTTTCAGAGGCAGAAAATTTTTCCAAAACCATCTAACCCTGTCTGGGAAAAATTTGACAGTCTTTTTTCTTGTATCCTGCTTGTCCAATCCAGACATCTTGTACTTTGTCAGTGGTTGAGGCATGGGCAGTTCCTTGCCCAAAGGCCAGTTGTGCCAAGAAGAACACAAACTCCAAATGGAGTGTCTTTGGTTCTCAACACTCTCTCAGGAATAGATTGGTGCTGCCAGGAGCAACTGTGTCTCATCTCAACAGAATCCTAAGTTGTTTAAATGCCATGTTCTACAGATCTTTGAAGTGGTTAAAGGTTACCCATCTATGCAGAATACAATCTCTGTGTACCTAAAAACCTAATTAGTCTGACTAAAGGTATAACAAACATGAATGACTATTGACCTATAATACTTAATACCTATGTAACTTAAAGATTTAGACTTCATGCCGGGCGATGGTGGCGGATGCCTTTAATCCCAGCACTCGGGAGGCAGAGGCAGGCGGATCTCTGTGAGTTCGAGACCAGCCTGGTCTACAAGAGCTAGTTCCAGGACAGGCTCCAAAGCCACAGAGAAACCCTGTCTCGAAAAACAAACAACAACAACAAAAAAAGATTTAGACTTCATATCAGAATATTAAATAATCTTTAAACAACTGAACAGTAAAGGAGGACAAATGGCCTAAAATATAAACAATGTATAAATATCTTGATCATAGGTAGAGATGTATATTGCAATATGATAAATATATCCTAAAATTGTATCATTTTACTAAATGTCTTAAGCAGAGGTATAAGCATGCATGCATATAATATGACAGAATAACTTTACCAAGGTATACAAATATTGTAGACAAAAATAGGAACATATTCAATATAATTTAAGTTTGTATCAATATACAAGAATCTATACCAATGTAAATTGCCTATAAATTATAGCTCACAAGTATTCATTCTATTACTCACTATTATTATTATTAGTGTGACTAAGTTCACAGTAAATTACCTATTATCCCATTCAATTTTCCCTTTTTTTTATCTCTGAGCCTACATAATTTTCACCCCAACTACTAACCCTATATGAATAATAATCATCCCCTAAATGGTATCCCTAACAGTGAAGACAAACTTTGTTGGGAGAGGGGGTGTCATCTCCTAGAATTGCTTCCTGCTGTCGGGGGGCAATATTATTTCTATGGGATCCTATAAAACTGAAATGATGGTTAAGTTCCAAGATTGCTGGTTTTTATAACTGCAAATAGTCTCTGAGTAGTCAGTAGGGTTTTTGTTATTGTTGTTTTGAAGTTCTTATTTGGAATTCTTGCCAGAAAGTTGTAAGAAGGTGTGCCATTTCTGCAGCTGGTACCCAAAAACCAGTCTCATAGTAGCACTATCAGCAGCATGACGTTATATCAACCAGGTGGAGTCATTGTTGTGCAGCCCCATCTTCTTCCTGGAAGCTTCAAGGATTACTGCAAGAAAATCTACTGTTCATTGTTGAAAACTTAAACATTATTCATATATAGACATATATTCAACAAAAGATATAGACAAAATGAGCATGGAGGAAAGCAAAATATTTCCTTAAAATCTATCTTCTTTCTATCCCATACCAGATGGCTCCTGACAGGATACAGAAATTCTGAATTTTTCTTTTAACAACATGTTTGGATTCAGAGAAGGATAGAGCCATCATCCAACTCCAAAGCCAGCTCTGACTTTTAGTTAGAGATGTATACATGTACAGATAATCAAATTTTACCATACATATTATACAGCATCATAAGTCAGTTTTCTCTTTGCTTGTCAATTCTTTCTGAATAACTATATTTTCATCTTTAGGCATCTAGATGTCCAAGTTCTCTCAACTCTTTGAAGATACATATTTTCTTGTAAAGACAAGAACAGAACCCTGCCCCAATCCTAATGAGGTTTTCTTACCACCTATATGTCACCTCTGTGGATAAGCTGCCATTTCTTTTTCTCAAGAGGTTTTTTTTAAAAAACCAAATCTTTATTAATTTTGATGGTATTCATAGTTTTTCTTCTCTTGTGGAAACGAGAGAAAAACCCCTTCCCCTATGTAGCACATCTCCTGGTTTCCACTATGAGGTCAGCACATCCTTGAAATATACCAGCTGATTTAATTCAGAAGCTTTTTCTGTTATCTAGTGTCTCTCTGCTGCTGTTGTTCCTTTCTCATTAGTGTTAAGAAAATTCAAGGTTAATAAAGCATTATGCAAACTATTTCTGGGGTATTTTTCATCCCTTTCTGTTTGTTTAGCATATCCTTTATAGTTCAATTTGATTTTTCTATAGCTGCCTGTCCTGTAAGATTGCTTGGTATACCTGTAATATGCTTTATATGATAAGCAAAAAACGGTTTAATTTTCTTAGACATATATGCTGAACCATTATCTGTCTTTAATTGTGCAGGTATATCCATGCTGACCATAACTTCTAATAAATGCATGAATAGTGAATCAGCCTTTTCTGAGCTCAAGGCAGTTGCCCATTGAAAACTTGAATAAGTGTCAATGATGTGGTGTACATATTTTAATTTTCCAAATTCTGTAAAGTGGAACACATCCATCTGCCAGACCTCTTTGCTTTGAGTACCCTTTGGGTTACTCCCTGCAGGTAATGGTGTTTGGTTATAGAAAGAGCAAGTAGGACATCTCTTTATGATCTCCTTAGCTTGCTGCCATGTAATAGAAAACTCTTTCTTTAAGCCTTTGCTAATGACATTATGTTTCTTATGAAATTCTAAGGCTTTCAGCACACTTCCAATCAATAATCAATCAATTTTTGTATTACCTTGTGCTAGAGGACCTAGCAGACCTGTATGGGATTTGATGTGTATTATATATATGGGACAGAGCCTATTCCTGATTATGTCTTGAACCTGTATGAATAATGAAGTCAATTCTGTATCATCTGGTATAAATTCAGCAGTTTCAATATGCAAGACAACTCTTTCTGCATATTGTGAATCAGTAACTATATTGAGAGGTTTTTAAAAATCCCTTAGTACTATAAGAATAGCATATAATTCTGCTTTTGGACAGAATTATAAGGGCTTGGTTTCACCTTACTTAAATCTTCTAATTTGTAACCTGCCTTTCCTGATTTATTTGCAACAGTATAAAATGTACAGACTCCAGTTATTGGCGCATTATGTACAATTCGGGAAAAAAATCCAAGTAGTTCTCTTCATAAGGTTAATTTTATCACTTTTGGGATAATTGCTATTAATTTCTCCCAAAATTTTAGCACAAGCTCTTTGCCATGGTTCATTGTCTTCCTATAATTTTTTAATTTCATCAGCATTAAAAGGAACTATAATTTCTTCTGGGTCTATACCTGCTGGTAGACAAAGTCTCTATTTTTCCTTTTATAATTAATTCAGAGACTTTTTCCACATAAGTTTTTAATTTTTTTACTTGGTTTATGTGGTAAAAAAAATCCATTCTAAGATAATATCCTCTCTGCATTGAAATTCCTGTAGGAGAAATTTAGGAAGGCAATATGACTAGAATACAGTTAAGATTTGTGCCTCCTGCAATTTCTCTTCAATGACCATCAATTCCTTTTCTGATTCAGTTGTTAATTTTCTAGGCCTATTTAAGTCTTTGTAACCATCTAAGGTTTTGTTTAAATGAAGTATTAGATCAGGTGTTATCACAACAGCCAGTCATAGACTGGAAATATCTTCTAACAATCTTTGAAAGTCATTAATAGTCTACAATCGGTCTCTCCTAATTTGTGCCTTTTGTGTTCTAAATTTTTGTAGCCCTATTTTGTAACTTAGATAATTGACAGAGTCTTCTCCTTGTATTTTTTTCAAGAACAATTTGTAATCCCCATTCAGGCAAAAACATTTTTTTACTTCTTTAAACATTCTTTCTAAAGTATCTGCATTTGAGTCTGATAACAAAATGTCATCCATGAAATGATAAATTATAGACTTAGGAAATTGCTTGCATATTATTTCCATGGCTGATTTACAAAGTATTGGCACAAGGTGGGACTATTGAGCATTTCCTATGGAAGGATGGTCCATTGGTATCTCCAAGTAAACTGAGAATTATTATAAGTGGGCACCGTGAAAGCAAATTTTTTTCTATCCTTTCCTTGTAAAGATATAGTGAAGAAACAATCCTTTAAATCAATAACTATAAGAGGCCATCTTTTTGGTAATAGAGAAGGCAGAGGAATTCCAGATTGTAGAGGGCCCACAGGTTGAATAACTTTGTTGACAGTTCTTAGATCTGTCACCATTCTCCATTTTCCAGATTTCTTTTTAACAACAAATACAGAAGAATTCTAAGGGCTGGTTGATTGTTCAATATGGTGAGCATCTAGTGGCTCCTGTACCAGCTGTTCTAAAGCCTGCAGTTTGTCTTCTGTTAAAGGCCATTGTTTAGCCCACATGGATTTTTCAATTAACTATTTTAAAGGCAAGGCTGTTAGTACCGCTGAAGACCTGCTAGTTACTTTGTGTTCTTGTACAGACTAAATGGCGGTGACCTTTGTTTATAATATCTCATAATATCCTTCCCAGAAACATGAGTTTTTGGTACTGCAGGAATGTTAATCTGAGTATTTCATTGCTACAATAGGTCATGACCCCATAAATTCACTTCAATATTAGCTACATATGGCCTCAGTTTTCCTTTCTGTCCTTCTGGTCCTATACATTCAACCCACCACGTGCTTTGTTTTATTTGAGATAGGGTTCCAATTCTAATTGAGTATCTGCCTCTTGAAGAGGCCAATATGGATGCCAAGATTCTGGAATAATGATAGTCACATCCGTACCTGTATCTAGTAATTCCTCAATTACAATGTCATTTATACACACTCTTAGCTTTGGTCTTTGATCATTTATAGAAGTCTGCCAAAATAAACATTGCCTACTTCCTACTGGAGTTTTTTACTCATCCTCCAGGTCTATTCCATTATCTAGAACAGTATGGTTTTTACAGTAGGCACTGGATTGTTTAATTTTCCTGGTAAGATATGTTTTCCACAGTGACTGGGAATGACTGGACCTTGTTTGACATTGGAGCCTGTGAGAGGCCACACAAGGAGTTTCCCAGTGGTATCAGGTTGCTTTGTCTGCCTTTTGTTGTCCTACATTTATTAGTCCAATGTCAGCCTTTGCACACTTTCTACATATGCCAGAAGGATGAGTCTCCTATTCTTGCCATTCCTAGAGAAGACATTATTCCTAGGAATTCCTTGTTTACAGTCCCTTCTTAGATGTCCTATTCTTCCACAATTAAAACATTTGGCATTTTGGTGTCTCCTTATATCATTGGAAATCGCTTCTCCTACCCAAACTTCAGTACTATAGTCAAATGTTTCAACATTCATTGTATGCAAGATCCATTCATCTATGGGTGCTGATCTAACCTTTAAAGGTGCAAGGATCTTCTTACATTCTAAGTTGGCATTTTCAAAAGTCAAGGATTCAATTAGCACATGTCTAGCTTCAGGGTCTGTCACTCCTAATTGTACAGCCTTAGTTAATCTTTGTAAGAAGTCAGTAAAGGGTTCTTTCTGGACCTGTTTAACCTTAATATATGACTCAGTCCTCTTTCCTAGTTCTGAATCCTGTCCCAAGCATTTAAAGCTGCTGTGCTACATAGGGACAAGGTGTGTCCGTTGTAGTGAGCCTGTTCCTGAGGATCAAAGTAATGACCCTCGCAAAGAATTTGATCTTGGGAAGTCTCAAATTCTTTTGCTTTCCCTGGCTGCCTCTTCTCTCCAATAACACTTCTGAAACAGCTGAGGTCCACTTTCTAGGACCACTGAGATTAATCGAAGCCAATCATGTGGAGTAGTCTTAGTGCTTGAAGCCCACATGTTCAGCATTTCCCTGACAAATGGTGAGTGTAGCCCATAAGAAACTATTGCTTGCTTTATTTCTTTTAGATTGCTCATACATATTGGTTCCCATGCATATTCTTGACTACCTTAGGGTACTTTGTTCCAGATAGTCTTTCTGAGGAAATTACTGGATATGCAGTTGAAACTCTGTATAAGTCATCCTGGGATCTGGCACATCCTGAAGAGGCTAAATCCTGTCCTTGTACCTTCTGTTCCCGCTCATCAATTTCAATAAATTCCTCAATATTTTCAATTCTTTCTACTACTGCCTTTTTAAAAGTCTGAATCTCCTGTCCAGTGTTCTATTCTAATGTCCGCACTGAGGATTTCAAGGTATGAAACTTGTCCAGTAAAGATAATGTCTCATCCTTGGGTATAGATAACTTTTCAACAGATTTGACTAGTTAAATTCAACAAAACAAATTCTTTTAGATAATTTTGTCAAATTGATGCTATCCCTCTTCATAGTATTGAACCATTTTTAATGAGATAATATTGAAAACAAAGCTAATTCCTAGAATCAAATAAAGGGATGTAAAAGGAAAATCATATAAACCTTGCATAATACCTTCTATAGTGTAAGTAAAATAACTATTAAACTCCTGGATATTATCAGTCATTTTTTGTGTTTTTCAGATCCCACTTGTCTCAAGGCAATTACAATGAATTGGAGTAAGTGTAATAATTGTTATCAGCCAGTAGGTGTCACAGTTGCAGCCATGTGGCCAAGAGATGCTAGCAGCAGCGAACAGCATGTGTTGCTTACTTAGGTACTGAAAAAAATGCTTTGTTTAACAAATTAAGAGCAGTTATTAAGGAGATCAAATGATTCCAAGAGTTGGGGCCCAGGATAAAGAAAAAACCCAAAGTTTTCCATCAGTGGGAGTTGAGGACTGTGTGTACTGCGGGGATTGCAGGCAGCAGTGTATGGGCTGTGTGCACTGTGGGGATTGCAGGCAGCAGTGTGTGGGTCATGAGCTGGGGGGTGCTGAGCAGTAGCCTGCTGAGTCTGAGGACTAGCTAAAGCCACAAGCTGGAGAGTCAGTGCCCAATGTGCCATGCTGCTGGCAGACCCATCCCAAAAAGTGTGATCTGGGGCTTAAGAGATGGCTCAGAGGTTAAGAGTATTGCCTGCTCTTCCAAAGGTCCTGAGTTCAATTCCCAGCAAACACATGGTGGCTCACAACCATCTGTAATGGGGTCTGGTGCCCTCTTCTGGCCTGCAGGCATACACACAGACAGAATATTGTATACATAATAAATAAATATTTTTTTTAAAGAAGTGTGATCTGGTCCTCACATTTGGGTGTAAAATGATGGTGGAAGATACAAAATGATCCCACACTAAATCAGAATTACATATAATAAAGAGTTATTTATTTAGAGGAGACCCATAGATTACTGTCCTAGATCACAGTCCTCTGTGCAAATGGGGACCAGGAACCAAGTCTAGCAGTGGGAAATAAGAGCCTGAAGCAAGGGAGCGAGCACTCTCTTGATAGCTGCATTTATATTATAAAAGACCATGCCCAAGTGGGCTAGTATCTTAAAGGCCCTTGGCTAAAGGAGCTCTCACATCAGAGAATGCCTACCTTGAAGGCAGGTGGCATCATCCCATGGACTGAGTCCTGGACTGAATAAAAAAGAAAGTGAACTGGGCACCAGCATTCATCTCTCCCTGCTTCCTGACTCAGATGCCATGTAACAAGGTGCTCATGCTCCTGCCGTCATGCCTTCACCACGGTTATGGACCAGATCCCATCAAGGCATCATCCCACTGCACACAAAAGCCCTCTCTTGTTTTTTCAGGCATTGATCAAAGCAGTAAAAATAGCCACTAATCCATCAGTGGGTAAATCAGCAAATGGGTTTATCCGATTTATAAGTGGGGTGGTGTATGCTGTGGGATGGTGTGTGCTGTGGAATGGTGTATGCTGTGGGATGGTGTGTGCTGTGGGATGGTGTATCCTGTAGGATGATGTGTTCTGTGGGATGGTGTGTGCTGTGGGATGGTGTATCCTGTGGGATGATGTGTGCTGTGGAATGGTGTATCCTGTGGGATGATGTGTGCTGTGGGATGGTGTGTGCTGTGGGATGGTGTGTGCTGTGGGATGGTGTGTGCTGTGGGATGGTGTGTGCTGTGGATGGCGTGTGCTGTGGGATGGCGTGTGTTGTGGGATGGCGTGTGCTGTGGGATGGCGTGTGCTGTGGGATGGCATGTGCTGTGGGATGGCATGTGCTGTGGGATGGCGTGTGCTGTGGAATGGTGTGTGCTGTGGGATGGTGTGTGCTGTGGGATGGTGTGTGTTGTGGGATGGTATGTCCTGTGGGATGGCGTGTGTTGTGGGTTGGTGTGTACTGTGGGATGGTGTGTGCTGTGGGATGGTGTGTACTGTGGGATGGCGTGTGTTGTGGGATGGTGTGTGCTGTGGGATGGTGTGTACTGTGGGATGGCGTGTGTTGTGGGATGGTATATTCTGTGATATAATGAAACACTGGTTGTGCAACAGGACACCGCATCACACCAACACAGTTTCAAAAGTAATTGTGCTGATTGAGAGCAGTCAGACAGAATTATGCTGTGCCATTCCATCTTTATAAAGTCCCGAGGAGAACATCTGCAGGAAAGGAAGCTGATCAGTGGCGCTGAAGAGTGGGTTGGGAGGAATGGACTGAAGGGAGCAGAAGGAAATGTGGATGTCGGTTTGTTGGATGTGTTCTCTGAGGGGTGTGTGTGTGTGTGTGTGTTGTGCATTGTGAACTGTGTGTGCATGAGTGTGGAGGTCACAGTTAATGTACCTGGCGTTCCTCAGCTGCTTTCCACCTTAGTGTTTGAGGCAGGGTCTCATGGAGCCTATGGCTTCCACATCCAGTCCTGCATACTGGTCCACAAGCCCCAGTCTGGGCTGCTCCACTTTCTGTCTCCTCAGTGTTGGGTTGTGGATGCGTGTCACCATGTCCTGTTTATGGACATCTTCTTTGTCTTCATTATAGGGACTATTTTACCGGTGTGGTCCTATATCAAAGCATCAAATTCTGTTCTTATGTCTGGGCTATTTACTGCACACATAGTCCTAGTGATGCTGTTAACCGAAGACAGCAAACCGTTTGGAAACCAGCTCCAAGCAGGTAGGAGACAAGCTGCTCTACTGCACCACGTCCCTTTCCCTGATAACGTGACCTCTCATCACGTGAGGATCAGGGCCTATCATGCCAGTGGCCTGAACCCCCTTCCCCCAGATTTAACGATGAAAGACATGAGTTTATTCTCCCTATGACTTCTCTGAAGAACCCCGAATCATCTCTGATTGGACAAGAAGGGGTGTCCCCATAAGCACCAGTCGCTACAGCCAGAGTACTGTGATGCTCTGATTGGCTCAGGCCTTGATTAATCCTCAGGCTGTCTGGTTCCTGGGGGAGAGCAGGGACTCCCCGGGACTCCCCTAGCCAGGGACTTTGGGACAAGTATCCCCAAAGATCCACTCTGTAGGCTTCATTCTCTCTCCTCCTTTTCTGCCCTCTACCGTTCATTTGGGATGAGACCTGCACTGGAGTGACCCCTTGTTCCCCAGTTCTGTCACAGACATTTCCCCCTAATTAATTTCTTGCATGTTAAACTCCGCTTTGCGAAAGATCCAAATTAACACAGATGCCAGGGAGACAGCTAGCACGTGTCTGAATTCCATCAAGAATTCTAGAGTTTGCCAAGTGAGTTCTAAAATAAATATTTATTATTTGAATGCAGACATGGTGGGGGAGGGGAGAACGCCATAGCCCTCATGTATCAGCAGCCAGCAGACAACTTGCAGGAATCAAGTCTCTCCTTTCCCCTCAGGGCATTAGGCTTGGCAGCAAGTACCTCCAGTCACCGAGAAGTTCCTCCAACCCTCAACCTGTCAATCATTCTGCACACATTCTGGAAGTTATCCTTTAAGACTGAGAAATAGGCTCCTTTTGAGTCTTCAGCCTGGTACGTTTTAAAATCTGTTACTTGAAGCACATTGCAAACCATCGTGTAATCTATATTGTAATTGCTGTCCTCATGACAGCCCACTGAGAGGCGACAACTGTCATCGTTCATAGATGAAGAGGCAGAAGGAAGAGGGTGGGGTGGATCAGTCAGAGGAGCACAGAGAAACAGAACAATAGCAGGGATGAAGACAGAAAGCTTGATAGGTAAATTAGATAGGTAGGTAGATGATAGATATAGAGATGATAGATATATAGGTAATAGATGGTAGACAGACAGACAGACAGACAGACAGATAGATAGATAGATGATAGACAGATGATAGATATAGAGATGATAGATTGGTAGATAGATGATATATATATATATATGTGTGTGTGTAATAGATGGTAGACAGACAGGCAGACAGACAGATAGATAGATGATAGACAGGTTTATTAATTTTCTATAAAGCATTGACTTACAGGCTAGGCATAGTGGGGCTTGCCTTTAATCCCAGCACTTGAGAGGCAGAGATACATAGATCTCTGTGAGTCCAAGGCCAGCATGGTCTACATAGCAAGTTCCAGGAGAACCAGAGCCACATAATAGAGAGATTCTGATTCAAGAAGAAAAGAATTGGCTTACATGATCAGAATTTCAGGACCTGAAGTTAGCAAGGGGAGGCCCATGCGGGAGCCCCAGGAGAACTGATCTTTCAGTCCAGGCCTTGAGCCGAGAAAGACTAGGACACCCTCCTAGACTCTGAGGGAGGAGATTCTTAGATGCTTCTCTCAGTTTATGTCTTTTTAAAATTTATTTTTATTTGATGTGCATTGGTGTTTACCCTGAATGTATGTCTGTGTGAGGGTGTCAGGTACTCTGGGGTTACAGGCAGCTGTGAGCTACCATGTGGGTGCTAGGAATTGAACCCGGGTCCTCTTGGAGAGAAACCAGTGCTCTTAACCCTGAGCCATCTCTCCAGCCCCAGTTTATGTCTTTAACTTGTTGGAAGAACTCCACATAGAAGGTGTTTTCCACCCAACCTACCAATTCCTATGTTCAACTCATCCAGAAACACTCCTGCAGACACACTCAAAATAATTTTGGTCAAATATCTGGCACCTTATGGCCCAGTCAAGTTGACACATGGAATTAAACATCACATGAACTGTCCAGGGCTTCAAGGATGGTGTGTGACAGGATTGGAGTCACCCAGTCTCTGAGGCTCTTACAAGACAGTAGCGTCTCTCTGTCTATGGACGGGATAGTCAGGGTAGTGGCCGCTGAGCCAGTCCTTGGGGTTTCCTGTATTCCCTATGGATGGCTCAGCACCGGGCTTTGTGCACAGCACGATATGTATGTTCCATGTCCATATACAGCCCATGTTGCTGATGTTTGAACGCGTGCTGAGCGGACAGATCCTCCACTGCCAGAGGAGGAGGTGGCTTATTACAAACGGGGTCCAATAGTCTTCATACTTCATCAGGCTTCTTGGAAGGATAGTCTTGTTTTCCCTATACTACCCTGCAGAAACAACACTTCCTCCTGCTCCCTGGCTTTGGCCCTCTGGGAACCACAGGCTGGGCAGGGCCTGTGGCCATCAGACTCCCAGCTTTCCAAAGAACACACCTGGCAAAACAGGCTTCTTCGGCTTGCCAGAGCAGAAGTGTCCAGTCAGGCTGTGGTGGTCTGGATGTAATTGCCCGACCCCCCCACCCCCCGTAATCTCATAGGGAGTGGCACTATTAGGAGGTGTGGCTTTGTTGGAGTGGGTGTGATCTTGTTGGAGGAGGCGTGTCACCGTGTGGGGGCCGGCTTTTTAGTTTCCTATGCTCAGGATACCGCCCAGTGTCTAAATGGACTTCCTGTTGCGTGCAAGATGTAGGACTCTCAGCTCTCTCTCCAGTACCATGTCTGCCTGCATGCCACCACGCTCCCCACTATGATGATAATAGACTAAACCTCTGAAAATATAAGCAAGTCACTTAATGTTTTCTTTATAAGAGTTGCCTTGGTCCTGGAGTCTCTTCACAGCAATAGAAACCCTACCTAAGACACGAACTTTCCGCGGTCCCTCTGAGCAGGCAGGGGAGTGGACACTGGTGCAGGAGGCCAGTGAAGCTCCGTGAGCCCCGGCTGGCACATCAGTTAACCTTCCTCTGTGTCCCCACCGGCTACACAGGGTGTTTCTGTGCTTGCGAGGGGCAAATTTGTGGAGGGGATTTGCGTTCCTCTTCTTTTCTCTCTTTAATTCTCGGCGGTAACTGCTCCTCCATCCGTGGCATCTCAGACAGGCATCAATATTGACAGACGAGACCCCATGGCTCCGGCAGGGAATGCTGTTATAGAGAGGAGACAAGTAAGCTCATTAGGATGGCTTCCTAGCACCCTTCGGCAGCCCCAATTATTCTGCCCTGAGCATCATGAATATGGATTGGTGAGAGGATGGGTTCACCTAGATTCGGGTTACCTCATGCAGAGGCAGTATAGGATGGGGTTTTAAAGTTTACAAATTCTGGATTTCGAAAAGACAGAATCTGGCTTCCCGTCCCACCTCCACCCTTTGCTACTCAAAATATTTGGGAAAGGACACTCACAACGCTGAACCTCAATGTCCTTGCCTGGAAGGTGAGCATCATGATCATGAGTCGTCCAAAGGGTGCCATGATGATCGTGCATCTTCATGCATTTGACACAGGGGTTGGAACATGGGAAGCAGTCTGCAAACATAGCTGCTCCAAGTGTGTTCAGAAATAGTTACATCGAAGGGTACCAGGGAGGAAAAGAAGCAGAAGAAACACAGCCATAAAGACAAGAAAAACTAACCTGTAGAAATCACTCCATAATGACGACGACGACGACGACGATGATGATGATGATGAAACCATGCTGGAGCAGTCTAACAAGGACATTAAAGCAGTTACCCTGACCATATCCCCCAAGTTAACAAAAAAGGGGGATACAGGGTGAAGCGTGATGATGAGGGTCCACCTCTCATGCAAGAGGGTTTAACCTCAACATCTGGAAAAATACTATACTATGGAGAAATATAGAAGCGTTGAAGAGAGACCATATTGAACTTCTTGCTAAAGATGAGCCATATGATGAATGGAACTCTCAGTGGTTTAGACGGAACAGCAGGAACTATCCCAGGCGCCCTGCAAGTATCCTTATCCTGTTTCTACTGATGTGATAACACTCTCCCCAGAGAGCGACTCAAGGGTCTGTTTTATCTTACCATTCCGGTTACAGTCTATCATTAAGGAGAAGGCAACAAAGTTTAGAGCAAAGAGAAAGGAAGGAACCCACACTGCCTGTTTGCCTTCCGCTGATGTCCAGCTAGCTTTAGTCACTTGTGAAGCTCAGGCCCTACCCCACAGAACGGCGCCATTCACCTTCATGGTGGGTCTTCACACCTTAGCTAATGATCAAGAAAATCCCCTGCAGATGTCATGCCCACCCCCTGCAGACATGCCCACCCCCTGCAGACATGCCCACCCCCTACAAACATACCCACCCCCTGCAAATGTCATGCCCACCCCCTGCAGACATACCCACCCCCTGCAGACATGCCCACCCTCTGCAGACACGCCACCCCCTGCAGACATCCTCACCCCCTGCAGACATGCCCACCCCCTACAGACATACCCACCCCCTGCAGACACGCCCACCCCCTGCAGACAGACGACATGCCTGTAGGTCAACCTTATCCAGATAATTTTCCATTAAGACATTGCCCAGGTGTTTCTAGTATGTGGGGAGTTGACAGTTAAAACTCACCAGAACAAGAGAAAGAAGATTTCAGAGAAAAAGAAGAAAGCTTCAAGCAGAAGGACATACATGTCTTTGGAGTCTAAAAGAGAGAAGAAAACTGAGATCAAAATGTGGCTCACCTGCTCTGAGCTGTATAATATCTACCCCCAAGGTCACTGCAAGGTCATGTGTTCATAAGCTCTTAGCCAACCCCTGACATGGGGCTGCCCCTATCTTCATTGGGGTCTTTTATACCTTCTACACTTCACAGTCTAACCTTCACCCCTAGGCTCATTCAGTACTAATCTGACACTAGCTAGTCTCCCCTGCTTCTTATGCTCCTAAGTTTTGTGCTAATTGATTCATCTGTATGAAATTATTCTAAGGGTTTCCCCCTTCTCTGTGAATTGTACGCTTGTCACACCTCCTCATTGTACAGGGCAGGAGACTGGGACAGGAAAGTTACCCAAGGCCACAGCAATACCAGTGGCGCTGACATCTGACCGCTGAAACCGCTCCAGTTTCCTTGTTTTATAGTTCGTGAAACTGAGGCTCAGAGAGGCTGAAAGCCCTACCAGAAGATGCACAGCAAGTTAGTGTCTGAGCCAGGACAAGAACTAATGGTCAGATCCAGGCTCTTTCTTCTCCCACACAGTACCAGCCTAGCAGCTCTACTTTCTGATCAGATGGACCTCAGGTGAAGACTGGCTTGTCTCCTCTTTTGTTTTAATAGTTCATTACTAATTAATTTGTGTGTGTGTGTGTGTGTGTGTGTGTGTGTGTTCATGTGTATGAGCATGTCCAGGGGTGTGTGCCACTGCCAACGTGTCGTGTTCAAAGGATAACATTTGGAAGTTGGTTCTCTCCTTCTCCCTTGTTTATGAGGCAGTGACTCTCATTATTTCTGTTCTCCCGTCTCTGTCTCACCCCTATCCTACCGAGGGAGTGCTCGCCGCTATCTCGGTGGGGACCTCCAATTGCCGCGCACCGTGCCCCTGTGTCTGCGCTCTGTGCGCTTTTACCCAGTTACCGAGCTTCGGGCAAGGGGGCAGGAGGTTAAAATACACAAACACATACAGACAGAAAGACAGCGACACGGGTCGTCCTTGAATTCCCCAAGAATGCCCCCTTTATTGTGTTCTGGGGCAGATTATATAGAGATAGCTACGCCTCAGCCAAGCCCACCAGAAACCACTCTCCTGCCATCAGGAACTCCTGAAGGTCTCGTGCTCAGAGCAGCTGTAGGCACTCAGATCAGGGGATTCCAAGAAATTCAGGATCTGGGGTCTCGCTGCTCCCAACAGTGCTGAGGCTGGGATACAGGCTCCACCCACTGCATCCAGCCTTTAAATATTTTTCTGTGCCTCCTGGTGGGTAGGTCATCAGGGTGCATATCCCAAAGGAGTGGATTTCTCCTAGTGAGATTCTAAGTGTCCACAATGGAAATGTTTCCCTGTGGCAGTGGGATCTTCCTGTCACCTCTCGCCTCACCCACCCATTCACCTCCTCTTCATTCATTCATTCATTCATTCATTCATTCATTCATTCATTCAGTTGGTCAGCTTGCTAGACTTCCAGACGCTTTGCTGGGTGATGACGGCCCCAAAGTGAACTTGTGCTGGGCTTTGTCACTGTCCCATGGGAAGGGATTGACACTGACAATCGCTGTGACAGGTGTGGAATAAACTTCACCACTGGCCCATCGGGGAAGGGACACACATTTTTTTTTTTAAAGATTCATTTATTGCATATACAACATTCTGCTTCGATGTATGCCCGCACGCCAGAGGAGGGCGCCAGATCTCAGTACAGATGGTTGTGAGCCACCATGTGGTTGCTGGGAATTGAACTCGGGACCTCTGGAAGAGCAGTCAGTGCTCTTAACCTCTGAGCCGTCTCTCCAGCCCAAGGGACACATATTTTTGAAAGCTGACCACATTATCATCCATCTCATTAAAAATAGGCCCTGTGAGAGAAGAGACCTCGGGGCTTCACTGCTGCATCTTCGGCAGCCAGAACAGTGCCAGGCATGGAAAGTTCTCCATTGCTGTTTGTTGAGTGAACACATCGATTTAAGAATCTATCTAAGAGAGGCATCTGGCTAAAGGGACAGTGGGGGAAAAGGGGTGGAGCTGCGGAAGAGCCTTGGGCGGCAATGGCCGGACTCTCACTGGGGCTTTAGTGCCTGATAAGATAGAGCCAGTCTCGTTCTGGTTCTGGAGTCCCTTTCCTGGCCCTCTGCTGGCGGGCATGAAGTCACGCAGAAAGCCCATGGCCACTCTACCACCTTCTTCTGGTTAAAATTCTGGGCCATGGTGTCTTGTATTAAAGTTGATATTAAGCCATAAAATGTAATATGTTATGACACCATAAAGTGCAGTGTAATTGCTCTAAGACCATAAAATGCAATGTAACAGGCACGGTGCCCATTATGCGCCTCATAGTCTCCGCGGCTACTCTTAGACAAACAAACAGTTCCTAGTCGCTGCTACCTCTGGAGAAGGTGCAGAGAAACTGTCCTACATGAGCATGGATCGTAGCATGGAAACCCAGGGAGGATGTGGGCTGGCGTAGAGGAAAATCCCCAGGCTCTGTCGTCGGAACGAACCTATGTCCCGTGTCTGATTCAATAACGTCTAGACTGAGATCCTGAAAAGCAAAGCCACATGTGGGGATTCAGGCTAGTTTTCTCCCAGAACCCCATTTGTCTGGGTCCTTCTTCCCCTTGCAGCCCCCAACCCTGCTCTCCCACCTCTAGATAGGAAGAGCCTGTGTGTGTGTGTGTGGGAGGGTCATTCTGAGCTGTCATATCAGTTTAGATCAGGATTTCTTCCAGGAAGTGATGGCCATGCAGGCATCCTTGAGCAAGGTAGATAGTCTTGTATGATAGAAATACTATGTGCTTAGTTAAACTAATGTCTAGAGAATAATGAAAGAAAAATATCTATTTATACTCAATACAGCCATGTCTTACCTGGAATTTCCATTGCTAGGAAAATACACCGTGACCAAAAGCAACTCAGGGAAGAAACAAAAAGGTTTCTTTCATAGTACAACTTGTGGTCCAGGGAGGTCGGAGCAGGCATTGCAAGAGGCCAAGCATTGCAAGAGGCCAAGCATTGCAAGAACCTGGAGGCAGGGCCCAGCGCAGAGGCCACAGAGGGGGGCTCGTACCAGCTTGCTGCTCATGACTTTCTCATCCAGCTTTCTTATACCACTCAGAACTGCCTGTCCAAGGTCGGCATCACCAACATGTGCTGAACCCTCCCACGTCCGCGCTGAAGCAAGGATGTCTCACTGGACCGACCCCATATCAGTTCTGATAGGGTTGCTTTCTCAGTCGAGGTTCTGTCTTCCCAGATCACCCTCGCTTGTGTCAAGCTGATGGAAAACTATCTGCACGTGATGGGTGTGTGCCTGTTTGTGTGCATGCGCCCCTGGAGGCCAGAAGAAGACATCCTATCTTGAATCTGGAGGTATGGGCGTTTTTTGAGCCGCCTCACCTGCATGCTAGGAACCGGATCTGGATCCTGGTACTGAAACAGCAAGTGCTGTTAGCCGCTGAGCCACCTCTCCAGCCCCTGCTACCGTTTTTTATACACACATAACCACCTTCTCCTGTCTGGGGATTCACACTCATGGATTCGGCCCAATGCTAGATTAAAGACGATTTGCAAAATACAATCTAGACATCTTCAAAACAGGCACAACAAAAAGGCACAACACAGAAGCATCATAGGCCTCAGCTGCACAGCACAGGAACGTGGCTTCAGGCAAACAATGCTCAGATGAGTGCCAGAGATTACAGCGTGTGAAACGACAGGGGTCTACAGTGGGGCTTGGTACATCACTTCCCTTGGATTCCGTGGTGCCGGGCACACAGCACACTCAAGTGAGGCTTTTTTTTTTTTTTTCAAGATTTCTAGGTGGTGTGGCAATATGGTTGGTGAGCTATGGAAGAGGAAGAAGGACATGGGTGCTTGCCCATTGGGAGCCAACACTCCCAAGGGGCTCCAGTTCAATAAAAAAGGGGTACACGTTCTGGGGTGTGATAGGGAGGGGTTAGCCGGGTGCATATGGTGGGAGACAGAAGAGAAAGAGACCCAGGACATGGAGGAAGGAGGAGGAGGACGAGTAGAAGAGGAAAGAAACGATGAGATAGGGACAAACATGTAATAACAGAGACGAAGATAGCTGTAAAAATAGAGAAGGCCAGGATTAAGGGCTTCAAGAGGAGGGTAGGGTAGTCCCCCGTTGTCTGAGAATGCATTTCTAGATCCCCAGTGGGGATATGAAACCACATACAGCACTGAACCCTGTATATAGTGTGTTTTCTACTATAGATAGCGATGATCAGTTTAATTCATAAATCTGCCATAGTAAAACAGCAACAGTAGTGGATAAAATGGAATAATTAGACTAGAATGTAATTGGGGCTGGAGAGATGGCTCAATGGTTAAGAGCACTGCTGCTCTTCCAGAGGCCCCGGGTTCAATTCCCGGTACCCACATGGCAGCTTACAACTGTCTGTAACTCCAGTTCCAGGGGATCTGGTGGCCTCATACAGACATAACACCATGTGGGAAAAACACGAATGCACATGAAAATAAATAAATCTTTAAAAGAGAAGAGAATGTAGTCAAACTTATGTAAAGCTCATAATCACTTTGTTTATGGATTTTATATTTAATTTTATTATTTTGCACCAACAGGCCAGAGGATCCAAAGAGAGTGAACACTGTGGATTAGAGAGGGATTAGCTGAATGTTTAGAATGCAGGAGTGGTATAAAGTGGGTTAAAGAAATAAGCATGAACAGATGGTGACACGCACCAAAGCACATGATGACATCACTATGTATATATAGCCCACGCTTCCAGGTATCTAACTCACCTAGTCCACACTGTATCTGCCCACACATCTAGCTACACAGAACCCCCTAAAGCCCGTGGAATACCTCCCTTATTCCAATCCATTCCCTTAATCCCTGGGAGGTAGCAGAAGAGTTAATACTAGACAGATACTAAAGAAAGCCTGGGAGACCCACTCCATGACCCTATGTGGCATCTTCTCTACTCACATTTCAGGTGGTGATGGTGTGAACATTAGCAGGCCACGGCCATTCTGTAAGCTAGTGGCCTAGAAGACAGACACTTTTGTCTCTCTCGGCGGGGGAAAATATGACCTGTCTTGACGTAATAGTCAGTTCTGATCGTGCCGTGCTACAGCTTGGCTTCCGGGTAGTCTTCTTCTAAATGCAGTTACAGCCCACCCCAAAGTGTCATTAGTGAACACAGTAGACCATAAAAGCAGACAGGAAATGAGTCAGCACAGCAAACCCACTGTGACGTTAGGGAGAAACACAAAGAGCCAGCAAGCGGGAGAGGCATGCAGCCAGAGAAAGAGGAGCCGTTGCTGCAGGCTGGGCTTATAAACCAAAAGAGAGCTTAGAGCTTGGCATCTTCCAGTACTACAGGCTGTGTGTGACTGAGCTCAGCTTCTGAGAAAGAGCCCTGTGGATATGTGCACAGGAGTGGCCACCATATGATTGTGTGTCAGAGTAAATGGGAGAAGGCTCTCAACTCCCAGGGACAAATCATAAAGATTGAGGAAAATAGATTATCTGTGGTCCTGCCTCCCTGCTTCTGCATAGAGCATTCTAAGGAAGGGAGACATCTGGACAAAGAGATGGGTGAGGGTGGTGTCTTAGTGAGTGTTCTATTGCTATGAAGAGACACTGTAACCACAGCAACTCTTGTGAAAGAAAGCATTTAACTGGGGGCTTGTTTACAGTGTCAGAGGTTTAGTCCATTGTCATCAAGGCATGGAGTATGGTGGCACACAGGCAGACATGGTGCTGGAGAAGTAGCTAAGAGTTTACATCTGGATCCGCAAGCAGCAGAAAGAGAGACACTGGGCCTGGCTTGGGTCTCTGAAACCTCAGAGTCCCCCTGCAATGACACACTTCCTCCAACAAGGGCACATGTATTCCAACAAGGCCATACCTCCTAATATGCTGAGCATTCAAATATGTGAGCCTATGGGAACCATTCTTATTTAAACCACTACATTTGGAGCCTGTGGGATGTCAGGGGGACTTCAGAAGTTCTGTAATCCTTTGTGGAAGGATCATGGCCTGGTCCGGTGTATCTTTCCTTTCTGAGAAGGGGCTACCAGGCCTTTGGATTCACACCCAGCAACTTCAGGGGAACTGGCCTGTGGGATAGGAAAAACAAACACTCATTTCCATGATACATTTTGCAGATCACTCCTCCAGGCACTGGGAAGTTGTGGATGTATTTCTAGGAGGGGAAATAGAATGTATCCAAAGAAGATTTCTCAGGAAGGCACTTGATGAGAAAGACTGCCTGGAAAGTCCCTGCCAGTGTGGCTAAAGAGCATCAAGGCTGAAGATGGTACGAGTTACATTGTAAATCACCTCCTATTCCCCACTATGTTGTAATGCACAGGGGACTAGCAAGTCTTACTGAGGAGTGTGTATTAGTTGAGGTAAAGTTTAAGCTGCTGTAACAAAGAGCCCCCAACTACAGTGGATTAGAAGAGTTTATGCATTACTCTTGGCTTTGTTCCACACCGTCCCTCGGTGACTCAGTATCTTTCTGGAACATTGTCCTCACACATGTGGTTCTGCTACATGAGTGCACATCATTGCACACTCTTTGTAGATAGGAACAAAAAGGGAAATGACACAATACACATATTTCTTTCAGGCAAGTGAAGCAATACTAGCTATATCACTGTTGCTGGCATTCCATTAGCTAGACCTTAGCCGACCGAGTTCATCTTGCCCTACGGGAGGCTGGGAAATGTAGTTCCCACCTTAGCAGACTCATATTCATCCATCAAGCAAGAAAGAGAGAATGGGATTTCGTTAGAAAACTGGCAGATCTAGTGCAGTCTTGGACGTGATGGGAGCGGCTGTGCTTTCTAAACTGGATTATTGTTAGTCTTGTCAAATGCACCTTTGTGCTCATCATTCTGAAGCATGGGAGCTACTGAAGCGGGATTCTCTACTCAGCATTGTCTGGTGAGTTCCCCGGTGTGCTTCGGATAAAAGCCAGAGTCCCTGGAATTGTTTACCAAGCACCACTGATTCCTAGCCCTTACCCAGGGTTCTAACCCCATCTCTCTCCTCCTTTCTCACTCTGCACACTGATGCACGTCAGACATGAGCCTACCTGAGGGTCTTGGCATTGCTGAAGGGCTCAGTCAACACCTTTGAGTGCTCTGAGCACTAAAGAGTCTCCACATGAGCTGCCCTGCAAAGGAGGATGATCTTGGACAATAGACTCTCTGTAGCAGCCCAGGAATAAGCCCATCATTCTTCTGGAGAGCTCAGACAGTGTATTAAGATGCTAGCAACTGGTGTTATTCTGTGATCAGGGAAGGAGTCTGGATGGAAATAAAGAGACTGTAGAATGGTCAGGAAAGAACATTTTGTTTATCATGGCACTGCTCAGAATGGCCAAGATATGGAAACAGCACCAAGCTGTCCATCAACAGGTGATTGGATAAATAGAATGTGGTATAGCCAATGACGTGTTACTGAGACATAAGGAAGAATATAATTACGTCTTTTACAGGAAACCGGGTGAATCTGAACATCATTATGTTCAGTGAAATACATAGATCATGTTTTCTCTTGCATGTGGAACATAGATTTAAATAGATTCAGAAAGGATGGAGTGGGGGGATAAGAAAGGATACTGAGAGGGAAAAAGAAAGAAAAACATATCGTTCTTTCTCACATGCAGAACTTAGATTTAAATAACATAAAGATAGAGCAGGACTAACTGGGGTCAGGGCATGAAGGAGACCGATAGTGGGGGACAAGGTAGCATTTGCTAAGTGTTGGGGGCATCTAAATGGCAGCCATGACACCTATTGTCCCTAGTATTCTATAACAGAGTCATCTTGCATCTTGGGGAAAGATTATTCAATCTGGGGCCTCAGATGTTTACATTGGCCATTGTTGCTGAATATTTGATCACACTGTGTAAAGATGTGTCTCTGTTCTTCCTTGCCTGTCAAAGGCACCTTCTGATTGGTGTAATGGCCAATAGCTAGGCAGGGGAGGATAGGTGGGACTTCTGGGGAATGAGAGGAACTAGGAAGAAGAATCGGAGAGGCAGGGATTTGCCAGTCAGACACAGAGGAAGTGGGATATACTGTACTGAGGGGAGACAACAAACCATGTGGCAGAATGAAGATTACTATAAATGGGTTAATTTAAGTTTTAAGAGCTAGTTGCGAATAAGCCTGAGCTAAGGCCAAACTTTCATGATTAATAAGAGGTCTCCATGTCATTATTTAGGATCTGGCAGTCCAAAGAGAGTCTGACTACAGGCAGTTCCAAAGCTTTAGTCCAGCTTGTTCTCCTGTGCCCTGGCTACCTTTATCTGGGGCTGTCAAGGCACTGGGGTGCTTGAAGAAATTGGCTCTCCCAAGAACCGTGCTGTCCTGAGAATGGTAGGCATGGGGCTCACAAGAGTCTATATTGACAGAGCACAGTCACAATTTTATTGGCAAACCTAAACTGGCAAAAGGGCAAATCTCAACCTGCCCCAACTGCCCTTGCCCTCTAGACCCTATGCAGCTGAAATTGCAGGGGCTCACATGTTACAGCCAAGGTGAACCCTACACCTCTTCTCCCTGCCCATTCAGGCACACTGCAACAGGCAGGGCATGCTGGGCACTCTCTCACGCATGCGCAGATGTCCTGTGATTGCCTGTGAGCTCAGCTAGGGCTCAGACAGGAGTGCGGGGTAAAGACCACGTGTGTGTTCAGTGGATGGTGGAAATCCAAGTCTTCCTGCAGGGAAGTTTGACCCCTCATGTTTGAAACCCTTAAAGACTGGTATGCACACTGAGGCGGTGCTCCTCAAGTTAATTACATAAATCTATTTGCATGGAAGCAGGATGTTGAACAACTAAATAGTGATGGCTTTAAAGTATATATTTATCTATAAACTATATATATATATATCAAATATATCTAATGATTATAATCTTTTTTCTTTATATTGTATGAAGTTTTAATAACAATTTTGAGCCATAACTGTCACAACATATTTTTCATGCCTTTATACATAACAATATTTTTAGTACAGTCAGTAGATGCTCAGACTCAGGGCACAGCCTTAGAGCATTTTATCCCCTTCAGAAGAAGCCCTGAGTCTTCTCGTTTTCTCTTATGCTCCCCTCCCCTCTCTCTTGCTCTGAGCAATCACTGAGACATTGCTGGCTGCTGTAAATTTACCTGTTCCATAACTTCATGTGTCTATGGCTTTTTCTGACATTAGCCAATTGTGAGCTCTGCTAGTTGCTTTGCTTTCAGGTGTTCATGGTGGCACACTCTGCTTTACAGAGCATCCCTCTGGTTCCTTCACAGGACAGATTCGTGGGTCAGTGAGGATTGTTCTGAGGGGGGGGGGGGGGGGGGGGGAGGACTATGCCTCCCAGTCACCTGCCTCAGGCCTGTAGCATCAGAGAATCTGACAGTAACCTAACAGCTGCCCTTTGCACAATTGCCAGTATTGTATTTTTTTTTGTATGTGTGTGTATTGCTTGTATGCCAGGGTCCATGAAGGCCAGAAGAATGTATCAGTGCTAGAGTTACAGACGGCTGTGATAATCCTTGTGTGGGTGCAGGGAACCAAGCTGAGATCCTTGGCCAGAACAGAAAGCACTCTTTTTTATTGGTTTTATTGAGCTCTACATTTTTCTCTGCTCCCCTCCCATTCTCTCCCCTCCCCTTCAGTCCTCCCCCATGGTCCCCATGCTCCCAATTTACTCAGGAGATCTTGTCTTTTTCTACTTCCCATGTAGATTAGATCTATGTATGTTTCTCTTAAGGTCCTCATTGTTGTCTAGGTTCTCTGGGATTGTGGTTGGTAGGCTGGTTTTCTTTGCTTTATGTTTAAAGACTACTTATGAGTGAGTACATGTGATAATTGTCTTTCTGGGTCTGGGTTACCTCACTCAATATGATGTTTTCTAGCTCCACCCATTAGCCTGCAAATTTCAAGATGCCATTTTTTTTCTGCTGTGTGGTACTCCACTGTGTAAATGTACCACATTTTTCTTATCCATTTTTTAGTCAAGGGGCATTTAGGTTGTTTCCAGGTTCTGGCTATGATAAACAAAGCTGCTATGAACATAGTTGAACACATGTCCTTGTGGCATGATTGAGCATCCTTTGGGTATATACCCAAAAGTAGTATTGCTGGATCTTGAGGAAGTCTGTTTCCTAATTTTCTGAGAAATCGCCATACTGATATCCAAAGGGGCTGTACCAGCTTGCGCTCCCACCAGCAATGCAGGAGTGTTCCCTTTACCCCACAACCTCTCCAGTGTAAGTTGTCATTTTTTTTTATCTTGGCCATTCTTACAGGTGTAAGATGGAATCTCAGAGTTGTTTTGATTTGCATTTCTCTGATGGCTAAGGATTTTGAGCATTTCCTTAAGTGTCTTTCAGCCATTTTAGATTCCTCTGTTGAAAGTTCTCTGTTTAGGTCTGTACTCAATTTTTTTATTGGATTATTTGTTCTTTTGATGACCAATTTCTTGAGTTCTATGTATATTTTGGAGATTAGACCTCTGTCCAATGTGGGATTGGCGAAGATCTTTTCCCATTCTGTAGGCTGTCATTTTGTGTTGTTGATCATGTCCTTTGCTTTACAGAAGCTCTTCAGTTTCAGGAAGTCCCATTTGTTAATTGTTTCTCCCAGTGTCTGTGCTGCTGGGGTTATATTTAGGAAGTGGTCTCCTGTGCCAATGCATTCAAGTGTACTTTTTCTTCTAAGAGGTACAGTGTGACTAGCTTTATGTTGAGGTCTTTGACCCATTTGGACTTGAGTTTTGTGCATGGCAATAGATATGGATCTATTTTCATTCTTCTACATGTTGATATCCAGTTATGCCAACACCACTCGTTAAATATGCTTTCTTTTTTCCATTTGATATTTTTTGCTTCTTTTTCAAAAATCAGGTGTTCTTAGGTGTATGGATTAATATCTGGGTCTTCAATTCAGTTCCACTGGTCCTCCTGTCTGTTTTATGCCAATACCAGGCTGTTCTCAGTACTGTAGCTCTGTAGTAGAGTTTGAAGTCAGGGATTGTGATGCCTCCAGATGTTCTTTTATTGTACAGGATATAATCTTAATATATCAATTGTATATATATCATACATATGTATTTGAAAGACAGGGTCTCATGCCATGTAGCTTAGGTTGGTCTGAACTAAGAATCTCCTGCCTCAACTTCTTCAGCGCTGGGATGGTAGGAGTGGGCCATCACATCTGGCTGCTATGCATATTTAATAGACAATTTCCAAGTAGCTTTATGTTTGTAGAAATATTGAGTGCACAACGCAGCGACGAATCTCATCCCTCCTACACAGTTCCCTTGTCATTACCCTCACATTAATGCCATGCATCCACACAACTGAATATTACCAAGCATTAAAAAGACATGAGCTGTTACGAGATGAGTCAACACTGGCACGTCGTTATGAACCGTATTGCTTACAAGTGGGTTCATTCTGTGTGTTGTGAGTTCTATGTGTTTTTCACACATGTAGTGATGGTTTCACTTAGCAGGGTTCCACTGCCCGGAAGATCTGGACTGTGTGCAGGTGCATGTGTACATGTATGTTGTATACATGTGTGGGTGAAGGGCTGAAGCTGATGTTAGGAATCTTCCTTATTCATTAAGGCAAGGTTTCTCAAATGAGCGTGAAGCTTGCCCATACGGCTAGTCTAGCCAGCTTGCTCTAGACAGCCCTGTCTCTTTCTCAGTTCACACGGCAGGCCATCCACATCATGTATCTGGATGCTGAGAATCCAAGCCTGGTCCTCAAGTTTGAGTGGCATGTGTTTTATTCAGGGAGCCATCTCCCAGCCTCTACTTTAAGCACTAAATAAAATTCCACTGTGTGGCTGTATGACAGTTTATTTAGCTATCTACTTATTAAAGGACATTCCCATTGCTTCTAATTTGGGGCGATTATGAAGACAGCTGTATTAAGCATTCATGTGCAGATTTCACCCCCAGCTCATGTGGGCAAATGTTATGATATGACAAGGAACAGTGGCCAGACCCTATGGTAAGCATAGGTTTAAATTTTTATCTTTATTCTTAAAATTAGATTTTACTTTATTTCACATGTGAACGTTTTGCTGGCATGTCTGTGTACCACATGAGAGGTCAGAAGTTCCAGAGAGTCGGAGCCACTGTGACTGGACTGAGGGATGGATGTTAACCACCGTGTGAGTGCTGGTAATTGGACCCAGGTCTTTTGAAAGAGCAATTGGTGCTCTTATGCCTGGACCCATCTTTTTTTTTCTCAAAGGAACCAATCAAACCTGCGTCCAGAGTTGGTGTACCACCTTGCATTTCCACCAGCAACGGATAAGATGTCCAGCTGCCTTCTCACCTCCCTTTGACGCTGTTGGGGCGTTAGCCATCTTGTAGGTATAACTGTGGGACCTCAGTATTCTGGGATTTGCAGTCCACTAATATCATGCCTGCTCTCTACATGTTTTCCATCTGTATGTCTTCCTTGGTGAGACGTCTCTTCAGACATTTTTAACCATTTTAAAATCTGAATTGTGTCCTGCTCTTGTTCTTCAGGAGTCTGAACTCTCTAGGATCTCTTTATACATTTGGAGAGTTGGTTTCTCGTCTGCAGTTTGTTTTTCGCATTGTCTTGTCTTTCACAACATTCCAGCTTATTAATTTCTTTCATGGATCATGCGATGTATATTTGAATATGGGATGTCAATGCCAAATCCAAGGTCATCAAGATATTTCTCCCATTGACCCAAACACCTCCCACTAGGCTCTACCTGCCAATGTTGAACAATCATAAGCTTCAATGTGACTTTCCATGAGGACAAACCGCATTCATGCTATAGCAGACATTAGCCCCTATCGGTGAGGTAATCTCCATTCAAAGGGCCCACCTCCCAACATCGCCATAGTGGTGGTCAAAGATCAATGTGAACTTTGGTGGGGCAGACCATATCCAAATGGCTACAGGAACCAGCCCCGTGACAGCACCTACAACAGCTGGAAGGATGCACAGCTTCCTGAGAAAGCTGTGGGCTTTCACAGACAGCAAGTCCAGTGATTGAGACAGTAAGGACTTAGCCAATGAGCCTCTCAGTCCTTCAGGATCCTGTTCTGGTGAGGTCCGAGGTTAGAGCCCTTCCCCCACCACTGTCCATTTCCTCTTCCCTTGTTTACAGTCCTTTGTTAGGTTTCCTAGGGCATGTGCTCTCTCTCTCTCTCTCTCTCTCTCTCTCTCTCTTCCTTCTTCTCCCTCCCCACTTCCCCCCTGTCTTGTTCCAGCTCTATCTTAGACTAGAATGTTAAGATTACAGCCTCAAAATTCAAAATTGTTCTTGGAATTCCCTGCCATATTGTAGGAACTAAGCACATCTCTTTATAAGATTTACTTCTAGGAACTAAACACATCTCTTTATAAGATTTACTTCTAAGAACAGAGAATAGTTCTCTGGATGTGTGACTATAGACCATGCTGAGATTCTCTCTCTCTCTCTCTCTCTCTCTCTCTCTATATATATATATATATATATATATGTGTGTGTGTGTGTGTGTGTGTGTGTGTGTGTGTGTATTTGCTGTTTATTATATCCATCTATATTATTTCTTATCTATCATTTATATCCATCTATCTCTGCTTACCAACTATCTATCTATCTATCTATCTATCTATCTATCTATCATCTATCATCTATCTGTCTATCTATCTATCTCTATCTATCTATCTATCATCTATCTATCTATCTATCTATCTATCTATCTATCTATCTATCTATCTATCTATCTATCATCTATCTACTATCTTCTATGCCTGTCTATCTATCATCTATCTATCTATTCATCAATCTGTTATCTATATCCATCTGTCTCTATTAATCACTTGTCACCTGTGTGTCATCTATGTAATTAGGAGTATTACTCTTTTCTATGTATCTTCAGATTCTAGAACCATCCCTCATCATGGTATCTGTGTCGTCTGTCTGAGAAGCAGGTGGACAATGGTGCCAGGAGAAGGTTTAGCCCCTATCGATGAGGTAATCCCCATTCAAAGGGCCCACCTTCCAGCATCACCATAGTGGTGGTCAAAGGATCCTTCCTGTCTCCCTCTTACGTTGGAGTATAACTTACAAACATCTCTATAGTCCTACCACTTTTAATATTAACTTTTGAGGTTTCTAAATCCATATTTCATTAGGATGAAGGTTTTCTACGATAAGCTTCTCACAAGTGAGATGACATGTTTTATAATTCTCCATCAATCAGTCAGCAGACATGCTGGGGTTTCATTCTCTGTTCCTAAGCACTCTTGGTCATGGGTTTCACACCGACACCACTTTAGCTGAATTAGTCACGTGACCGGCACTTGACGCTTTGGTTTTAATTGCTACTTAGAATGTTCTCAAAAAATTATGTTATGATATGATTTCCCATTCTCTGCATGAACCAGGCAGTGGTGGTGTGTGCCTTTAATCCCAGCTCTCGGGAGGCAGAGGCAGGCAGATCTCTGTGAGTTCGAGGCCAGCCTGGTCTACAACAGCGAGTTCCGGGACAGGCACTAAAGCTACAGAGAAACTCAGTCTCAAGAAAACCAACCAACCAAACAAACAAAAACAAAGCAAAAAGGCAAGTCTCTGTGTATCCACAGAGGCTCCCAAACGGAGCAAGGACAGATATGTGGCATCAGGGAAGCAAAATGTTATTTTGGGAGAATGACTCTGGTTTCCTTTTTTTCTTTCTTACAGAGCAACGAACAAATCTTTGCTGAACCCCCAAAATGGAAGCAACCACAAGCAGATGAAGCTGTGCTATATTTTGTCATAGTGATATGTGTAAAAGAATTTCGTCTGCATTTGTGTATGAGGATATGTGCGCATGCGCGCTGCGCACATGGCAATCAGAGGTCGACTTTGGAACCCTCAGAAACTGCCAACTATCTCAAGTCATGGAGCTTGTCAGAGAGGCTAGACTGGGGCCAGTGAGCCCAGGGGTTGCCTCTCTGCCTCCATGGTGTTAGGATTACAGGCATGGATGACCACAGTTGGCCTTTTCTGTGGGTGCTGGGGGTCAGCGTGGGTCCTCATGTTTGCACGGTAAGCCCTGTACCAATGGACTCAACTCCTTCTCCGTTAAAACAATTTCTTGTTCTACTGTAGACCAGGCTTTGGGCAGAGGAGATGAGAGGAACTGCCAGATTCTCTAGAACATATAGAAGACTCTCACTCACATGGGGTTTGCTGAGGCTCTCGCAGGAAGGATGCTGAGTCTGACTGGGGTACTGCACAGGGCTGCTGAGGCAGTGTGACATCAGAAGAGGTTTTGCTTTTTCCCCTTCTTAATTTCACCTCAAACAATGGTGCACCTTAAAATCCATTGTTTTACATTAGATAAAATACCATTGAATTCAAGCTAATGAAATAGGCTCTACAATTCCAATTTAATGATCAATTAGCTCTCCTGGTATAATGATAATGAGTTCTATTTATTTAAATTTCTGTGTTTTATCTATCTCCCTAAAGATGTTTTCTGGACAGAGAAAAGGGAAGAGAGAAAAAAACCCTCCATTTTGAGAGTAAGGTATATGACTAAGCCGTAATACCAACAAAACTGTGTGCATGCATTAACTCAAAAATGCTACTTCTAGGAAAGAAAGTATGAACGAGTGTAGATGCTTAGCTCCCAGGACACTTATTTATGTCAGCTTCGTCCATGAGACCAAAGCGAGGAGCAGCCGAAGCATGTAACAATGTAACAGCGGGACAGCTCCTAAATCGATGGAGTGTCCATTTGACCTGATCGAACAGTAGGCAGACATTTCAAAAGGAACCCTGTGTTTGGGGAGTGGAAAGATGCTCATTGTACACTGTGCACAAAGGGGAGGATGCAAACTGGGCCCCTATCATTTTGGTAAGCCGATAATCACAATCATCATCACAAGATGCTGGTAGGGGACCAACAACGAGATTCACAGTTGGCTCTCTCCTCTGAACGGGGGAGGGGTGTTGGCGTTTATTTTTCTTCTAAATTTTCTCATTTTGCTGCATAAAATGTTTTATGAAGTTAAAAGATAATGCGATTTAAGGGCGGGAGAGTAAATTAATGTAGTCCCCGCCGCCAGAGAAGCGAGAGGAAGCCGTCGGCTTAAGCTACTCTGAGGTATTTCTTTGGATGGCCACAGGCTCGTGCTCCAGTAATGACTTTGCTGCAAGAAAAGCATCTAATCATTCTACTAATAAAAGAATTCCAGTGGCAAATAGTTTTAGTTCAATAATCTGAGAAGACAGTAGTGGAAGCTCCAGTCTGTTTGCATTTGCGGAGGACGTCAGGGAGGAATCTACCGAGTCGGTAAATATTTGCTGCTTGGTTGAATATTTTCGCCTTTTTGTTTTTCTGTCCCTTCGCTTTCGCCATGAGCAGCGTCTCCGCCAGTAGGGTGTGCGGAGTGGAATCCAGATGAGGGAAGTAGAAAAACTGGGAGAGGATCTGCCGGAGACTGAATGTTTCTGTTCTCGAGGTCCACACACAGCTCGGGACCGGAGAGGTGGCGAGGTGGTGAGGAGCACTTGCTGCTTTTGGACATTCTGAGCTCAGTTCCTAGGGCTCGCATCCAGCTCCAGGGGCCCGATGCTGTCTTCTGGCCTTCACTGGAAACCACGTACACACATTTAAAAATCTGTGCCTTGAGGCCCTCAGCCCCAGTGTGGCTTTGTTTGAAGATTATTACAGTTTGAACTGGCCTGTGCCCATACAGACTCAGGTGTTGGACAGTGTTTTTTGATCTCTGGAAATATGGGGTGGTAGGGGCCTGGCTTGCAGAAGCAGGTCACTGCAGCCTCTGAAGGCTGGCATCTCCTCTGGCCCAGGTTCTTGGCTAAGATCAGAGGCAGCCCAGCAGCCTGCTGTCCCTGCCTTAACCAACCCTATGAAACCACAAGACAACATAATCCGATTTTCTCCTGTTTCTCTCGGGTCACAGCAATGTGAACATAACTAACAGCAATGGAGACGCTATGGAAGTAACCATACTTAAGTGAGTCATAAAGGCGGGGCCCCGATTCCATGGTCAGTGACCTCACAAAGAGACACAGGAGGAATCTCTCCCTTGTGTCTCCTCATTGTCTCTGGATGGCATGGAGGTGGCCATGTTCAACTGCAGAGAACAGTCCTTATGAAAACCCAGATTGGCCTGTACCTGGATCTTGAACTTCCAACTGGAGAACTGAGAGGCAATAAATACCTGTGTGTAAGCCATGTGGCCAGACGTCTCTGTGGCGACAGGCTCTCGGCTCCATGCCTGCACTACAACAATGAGAAGCTTTGTGCATGTGTTGTCTGGAAGGGAAAGAAACCATGTGGACCTGAATTCAAATTCCATTTCTCCACTGCTTGACTGTGTGACCTTGGGCCATCTTCTCCGCCTCTGTGTGTTTCTATGCGCTCATCTGCCCAGTGGAAATAATGGATGCCTACTTGCCGGCCTGGTTGCGGTGAGCACTGGAGGCGCTAACATCTGTCATACCCTACTCACGTCATCTCCCACTGAAAATCCATAGCGGATAAGTGGATGAAGAAAAAATGGTCTGTACGCTTATGGCTTGGAAGAATTAATACTGTGGAAATGGCTATTTAACAAAAGTGACATGCAGTCAATACAAGTCCCATCAAAATTATAACATCATTCTTTATAGAAACAGAAAAACATCTCAAAATTCATTTGGAAACACAAGACCTTGGATGATAGTTCAGTCTTAATGGGGAAAAATACTATTAGAGATACCACCATTATATTACACGTTATTATATTACAAGTTATATTACACGGCCACAGGGGAAAAAAAAAAAAACCAACAGCAACAAAACAGCATTGTGCTGGCACAAAGGCAGAAGCAGAGATCAGTTAAGAAGACAGATCATCCAGATAAAACCTGCACAGCCTCAGCCTCCTGGTCTTTGATAAAGACACACAAAAAAAATGCATACTGGAGAAAGGGGAATGTTGTGTGCAAAATGTTCAATGTGCCCATTGCAGGTTTATTCCTCTCAGTTTTACAACAGACATTTAAAGGGCAGTTGCTGTATCAGGCTCTTTCTATGGTGCTGGGATGTAGTGGGCTGGAGGGGGCACTGATGAAGCCCGCCCGCTCCGCTGGGTTTGGAGCATACCCTAGCATCAAGGGGGAAGGTGAATGGAGAATCAGGGTAAGGGCATAAACACAAGGCAGGTGAGGGTGCAGAAGTCTCAAACACTGGCTAGGGGCTGACGACCTCTGAGCCCCCGGGCCAGAGGAGAAACTGCCCTGTCTGCACACACTGAGCACTATATATAAACCTTAAGTTTTCCATGCCCGTCTCACCTCCCAGAGCTGCTCTATATGAGCTGCCGTTTTTTTTTTAAATGTTGAAACAGTCAAGTATACAATCTAGGAAACACAAGGGAAGACATATGTTATATTGATTTACTTACTATGATTATCGTCACAAGCATTTTCCTGCAGATGAACAAATGAACCAAGAGATTATCCTCAAAAGATAAAGCACAAATGTGCAGTAAACATTTGATAAATCTTCAGCTTCATTAACCATAGGGGCGTGAAGATCAAAGCTACAGTGAGCCCATCTTACCCCAGCCAGGATGTCAGTCACTAAGAAAAGAAGAAGCAACAAATCCTGGAGAGGTTATGATGTGGACGAAATGGGAGGTTAGCCAGTCCGGACCTTACAGAAAATGCATTGAAGTTCCTCAGAAAATGAACAGACCTACCATGTGACCCATATATATCACTCCTGGGTGTTTACACAAAGACTCCACCCAACACGACACATTAACCCACCAATGCGTACTACAGCGCTATGCACAACAGCTAAGTTATGGAACCAGTCTGGGCTTCCAAGAGTAGAGGAAAGGATAAAGGAAATGTGACATAGATGCATGTATGTGTGTGTGAGAGAGAGAGAAAGAGAGAGAGAGAGAGAGACAGAGACAGAGACACAGAGAGAGAGCACATGTTATCATTTTATCAGTCATAAGAACGAAGTGAGGTACGGCGGCACACACCTTTAATCCCAGCACTCAGGAGGCAGACCCAGGGTAGATCCAGGGACAAATGGATTTCTGTGAGTTCAAGGCCAACCTGGTATATGTAGGGAATTTTAGGGCAGCTAAGACATCATAGTGAGGTCCTGTCAACAAAACAAAGACCACGTTAGATTAGTCCCTGTAAAATATTCTAATTTGATCAGCCATTTTCAAATTTCCTGATCTCTAGATACCTTTCCCTCTTAGACATTCCTGGCTACTGCAAAGACAGTGTTGTGCAGGCAAAGCCATGTTCTCAGGGACTACACCAGAAATTTGAAGGACACAGTTTAAAATACTCATATAAATTTATTAAAAACAGTAGGAGACCCATGCAACACAAACAAAAGTCTTATTTTTATGAAAATATTTCCTCAAATCAAAATATAAGTGAAGGAGACCATTGCTTTGTATCTTTACAAGTCATTTAACTGAAAAAAGATAGAAAGAAAGAAGGAGAGAGAGAGAGAGAGAGAGAGAGAGAGAGAGAGAGAGAGAGAGAGAGAGAAAACCTGGCAGTGGTGGCTCATGCCTTTAATCTTAGCACTTGGGAGGCAGGGGCAGGCAGATCTCTGTGAGTTCGAGGCCAGCCTGGCATACAGAGGAGGTTCCAGGACAGACTCCAAAGCTACACAGAAAAACCATCTCAAAAACCAAAACCAAAACAACAAACAAACAAGCAGCAGCAATAACAAAAACCCACGCCATTGGAGTGTCAGCAGAAGGAATGCCAGGGCTGTCCTGACTGTGTCACCTCCCTCTGCTGTGGGTCACATGGGTCAGACGCTCTCTGGAAACTTCCTCTGTAAGACAATGACAAGAGCAAGAAGAGGGGAACAGTACCTTAGCCATGTTATGAAAGTTTGATCTTGTAGTAGGCACCCTTGGGGATCCCTGCAGATCTCTCTGAGAGCATGGAAGGATCTAAAAAGACGACATCCATTTAGCATTTTATGGCCATGAGATGAAGAGCTGGAGACGTGAAGGGTCTTTCCTACAACCAGAGGAGAATTCCTCAGACAATAATAGCCGAATGGTGACACAGAGTACCAGGCACAGAGTTCTTCCTGTGTCCTAGCACTTCATGGAGCCTTTGACACAGAAGGCCTCATTTGAACTCTCTCTCTCTTTTAAAGCTCAGAGAGGTGGTGCCAGTGTTCCTGATCACACCGCTGATCGAAGCTGTTAATTAGGATGCAAACTCAGAGCTGTATGCTTGAGTTCTGGCTTCATATATCGTGTGTACATCTGTGTCAGAAAATCGTGTTGCATGTGTTGAAAAACCTGAAGAGTGAGATCCCTTTAAAATGTGAGTGATTGTCCTCGGGCACTGAAGAAGGTGGGGTGTTTCGAAGGGCTGCAACAGCACTGACAGGTCCAGCTCTCACCAAAGTCTGCAATGAGTGGAAGACACACCTGGGTGAACTTCCTCTAGTTTCCACAGGGGGCGCTGTATCCCTCGTGAGAGGATTCGCCCACTCCATCAAAATTTCTTCCAAGCTCAAAGATTTAAAATTCAAAATCCCACTGATCAATCAATCAAGTTGGCTACATTTGCCTATTTTTCAGAGCCTGATTTGAAGGCTGATTCTTATCTAATGCTGATGACTATGAATATACTCCTTTTGGAAAAGTCCATGACAACAATCCGGCAAAACCCTATTTTAATGTGCTCAGTGATAATGCTCAGTGAATTTATATTTCCCGAACACTCTTATCACAGAATTATTCAAGGTATTTTAATTATATTCAAGATTCTGTTTAAGATATTCTTCAAGAGCAAGCAGTCCTAAGAAGGCTAAACAGCCCCCTTGATATTTAGCTTCAGACAAATGGGACTTAAAATGCTGCCAAGGAGAATGTGTTCATTGAATACATTTAAGACGAATTTATTAAAACCCTTTTCATATTCATTGAATATGAGAGTGTCCATCTCCAAGAACACTTTTAGCAAGTTCAGCAAATTTGTGTATTTCTGGTCTGGTTTTGAGCCAGGTGGATAAGTACCCTACAGTTTCTGTGGGAATTCAGGGTGTGGCAGGTCCCAGTTCAAGACTCTAAGTTACAGTTAGAACCTAGGAGAATAGGACAATGTGGTTATGACCCCAAACACCACTGTGACCCTTTGGCCAGTTTCATAAGAGAAAAATGCAGTGGAGAAAGAGGAGGAAGGAGCTCCCACTGGCTCCAGTGTGCTGCCCAGGACCCTACAGAGGAGAGAGGAGCCCACGCTGGCTCCAGTGTGCTGCCCAGGACCCTGCATCTCACTCTCTAGGTCATCCTAGGCTTTGGCTATGGGTCTATCCTTTTAGGGCTGAGAGATGGTGCAGTGGTGAAGAGCATATCTCAGGTTCCGTTCCCAGCACCCACGTGATGGCTCACTACCATCTGTCACCCTACTTCTAGGGGATCTGATGCCTTCTTCTGGCCTTCATGGGCTCTTGCACATACACACACTCAGGCATACACTCATACACACAAAATAATTTTTTTTAAAAGAAAAAGTATCCCTTCAATGATGACGACGAGGAAAAGACAGGTGAGGTGGCTTCCCTAAGGTCCTCTCATCACCAAGGACAGAACATGGTTCAGCCTAAGGCAGGGTTTGATTTGAACTTCGGAGTTTTCCTTGGCTGGGAATTCGAATTCAGCAGAGAAGGCTGTAATCTAAGGCGAAATGGGGATTTGAACTCAAACCCCAGTAGCCTTGGTTACTGATTTGTACTTTCTCTCCTCTCCCAACCCCCTGCAAAGCTGGCCTTCCTAGGCCTTCGTTAGAAGTGATTGTCTGGCACATTTGCGCAGCTGAGTCCTATCCCCAGAACCATGTTTTAAAGAAACAAAGCTGGGTGTGGCGGCTCAGGCTCATAAGCCCAAGAGCTAGGGAGGTGGAGACGGGTGGATCCCTGAGGTTTGCCGGTCAGGCTGCCTAGCCAACAGAGTGAATTTTAGGTCACTAAGAGACCTCAAAACAAACAAACAAACAAACAAACAGTGGGAAAAAGGTAGATAGCACTTGAGAAATGGTCATTGAAGCTGTCCGAGGGCCTCCACAAGCACATGCATTCTCTCACATACATGCACGTACAAATAAAAAAGTTTTAAAAAATGAAAACTGAACTGGAGTCCTGCTCGTGAGGGCTGAGTGGGCAGGGACTTTGCAAGAAGGGCCTCTGGGAGTTGGAGGGCAGGACTGAATGTGAAGGATTCTGGGAGGTAGAGGGCGGGGACTTGACGTGAGGGATTTGGGGATCTGGAGAGTAGAGGTTTGGTGGGAGGGATTCTGGGACCTGGAGGGCAGTGATATGGTGAGAAGGATTCTGGGAGCTAGAGGGCAATGATTTGGTGTGAAGGATTCTGGGAGCTAGAGGGCAGTGATTTGGTGTGAAGGATTCTGGGAGCTAGAGGGCAGTGGTTTGGTGTGAAGGATTCTGGGAGCTGGAGAGTGATGACTTGAGGTGAGGAATTCTGGGAGCTGGAGTGTAGCTCTCAGGATTCTGCTTGGATACCCGAGAACCCCGGGAAAGGAAGGCAAGCCATTGGGAATCAGATGGACAGGCTTCATCTGCTTTCTCTGTGGCACGTGAAAACCATGGAAAAGGTCATGGAAAACCTGGCTGACTTCCCTGTGTGCACGTTTGTCCAGTGGCCATGGGGAGCTCACGTGATGTTCTCTAAGATGTTAAAGACAACATGGAAGATCACCAGGGCAGATGTAGCAGCAGCAAACACACACCACAAATGCATTGCTGATGAATTAGAAAACATACATTAAAACCTTCCAATGGGCCCATTCTTCCCTACATGGAGTGTCATGGGTGCTGCCAGGCATATATCTCTTCAGGGCTTTGGTTTTTAAACAGTTTTTAAATAGAAACATAGCATCCATACCATTTGTGAAAAGATGGGAGTCACTTACTGTGATCATGAAGGCAGTTCCCCAACATGATTTGTGCCTGTGTATGTATGTGTGCATATAAATGCGTCTGTGAATGTGTTTCTGTGGTTGCATGTGTGGGTACCTGTATTCATTCATGTGCGTATGCATGTATGTGGAGGCCATGAGTCAAACTTGTGTGCTGTTTCCCAGGATCCATCCACTTTGTTGATTGAGACAAGGTCACTCACAGGCCTAGGAGTGTCACTTACTGGCCATCAGTGAGCCCTAGGCATCCACCGGTCCCCAGCTCTTCTGCACTTGGTTATACGCAGATGCCACTACACGTTTTCTGTCGGTGCCTGTGAGCTGTCTTCCCAGGCCCTTCCACAATTTTTGTAACTGTAAATTTCTTTTTGTTGGTTGTTTCCTATTCTCAAAGAGTTGAGAGAAGGCTACCTGCCTGTAGGGCGAAGAACATCCAAGAGGACTGTGGGGTTTGGAGTATCTCGGAAGATTCTGCCATGAAGCATTTAGGGAAAACTTGGGGTAATATTCTGCTAGTATCGTGAGGCTGAGGCCCTCAGCCAGGACCCCTCGGTCAAATGGTTGTTTGGGAAGCTGAGTAAAATGTTCCTGTCAAACATCCATCTAGGGTCATTCTGCCCACCCACCCCACACCTCTGTTGACCCTGGGAGGGTTCCGCAGTCCCCTCCCCCGCCCACAGCGTTAGTTCCAGCAATCTTTTATTTTTGGCAGCACACAATGGACCTTGGCAGGGCAGTGTGACAAGGCTCCTCTGAATGAAAGCACTTCAGCTCCAAGGGCTCTGTGCCCTTACCTCCCAAAGGGCTGGAATTTCCCAGTTCTTTCTCCTCAGCCTCCCAGTCTGCCTCCTTCACTCACCTTCCATTGCCTTTTTCCAGAGCTCACTGCAGAGATGGGAGTCTTGGAGGGTGATTGCTCCTGCTGCTAGTGTTGGTGAGAAACTGGGGACATCCTTAGGAGGTGACTCTGACCTGGGGCTCGGCCACCTCTTTTAATGTTTGTTATTGACATTAGAGGAAAGCATAGATGACCTCAAACTCAGAATTTTTCTATGGAATGGAGACTTCCCCACAATAATTTATGTGTAGCCGGTTAGTGAGATGATGTGTATTTAAGCCCTCCCAAAGCACAGTAAGCACACTACGTGATAAGACTGTGGTTATTTCAAAGCCACAGAGATTACCAGGACCTTGCATCAAAGCAGCCTGGGAAGTCAAAGACATATAGTTTTGGCAATGAGAACTTCCCATTGGTCCTCACTAGCCCCTTGGAGCTAGCCCTGGGCAAAGTGCATGCTGGGAATATTTTCATACCCTTTCACAGCCCCAAAGACTTCCAAGCATGTCACCAGGCAGATAAATGAGCTCATCTCCTCCCACTGAAATTGGCACGTCTAGCGTGGTGCTTCATTGATGTATTTGCCAATGCCAGGATCTCCTGCTCTGGGGTGGAGGTGCCCTCCCTGACTTTTTCTTCATCTGTCCTTGCTGGGCACGGAAGATCCCAGTGCCAGCCCCCACTAGTGCCTGGTTCCCCTCTATCCTGCTGCTCACACGGAGAGGACGGGTGTGAGCGCTGGTGCAATCTGCCTCTGTAAGCGCCCTTGTGGATCCTCTTTCATAGGAAGGCCACTGGGGAAACTACTCTGTGGGTGGCGTTAGAGATGCCACAGCTTTCCGACCATGGGTCTTTGCAAGGCACTATGAGAGTCAGACTTATATACCACCTCTGCTCATTATGAACTGGGGAGCCCGGTATCTTCCATTCCTCACCCACTACAAGGATAATTCTCCCTCCTGCCTTCCTGGGAAGAACACATCTAGAAAACACCTGGCACACAGTGAAGCAAACTCAACACACGCAGGAAGCTCTTAATAAAAAGGAAGCATTTTTCTTCCTTTTTATGATGACTCCCCTGGGCTCAGAGCTGGTCTCTGGGGAAGGAGTTTTCTCCTAAGCGTCTGAAATCTCACAGCTGGAAGCAGTTTACCAGAAAAAGCCTGGCAGCAGGGCTGAGGCTCTGACTTCCCTTGCTTGTACATTGCTTGGCGTTCAGACAAGCCATTTCCTGCTCTAGAGCCTCAGTTTCTCAATCTGTAAAGTGGGATTAATGAAATGAACGCCATTGCAGGAAAGTGGCCTTGGACATTTAACTCACCTTCCCTTAGTTACAGAGGTAGAGAGAGTCGGGAGCGGTGAGGTTGGGATCCACAAAGTTAAGAGAGTGTGTGGCACAAGGCAGAGCTTGAGCCATAGTAAGAACTGTAGATTTTTCTTTGAATGAACTGAGATGTGCAATATTTGAACAGTTACATCATCATCTGAGTCCTGATTTCCCTGGAGCACTGTATAAAATGTCTGTCAGAAGACAAACACGGAAATGAGGCATGGGACACTCATCCAATGTGAAATAAATGCAGCCGTAGGGGGAGAGGAGGACTGACACAGTGCAATGTGAACAGCCATTGAAAACACGCGCTAAGTGAGAAAAGCCAGGTATAGTCACACGCACGCGCACGCACACACACACACAATTCTACTTGTATGAACTCTTGAGTAGCGTGGGCACACTCAGGGACAGAACACATCAGAGGCTGACACCTCTGATGAGACAGGAATGAGTTGTATCTTGACAGCAATGGTAATGATTTCCTGTGATTTGACTATGATTCGTGTCCCTGAGTTGCTCACCAGCAAAAGTGGTGTAAGGGTTAATTTTCTCTTTTATTGACAACATTGCTTTAAGTGCTTGACCATCTTGAGTTGACAAGATGGCTCAATGGGAGAATGAGCTTGTAGCCAACTCTGGCTTGAGTTTGATTCCCCAGGACCTGCATGGTGGAAGAGGACAGTGATTCCTATAAATTGTCCCCTAACCTGCACATGACATATGAACACTCCTCCCTCACAAATGTGATTAAACTTTTGGCTGTTGAGACACACACAGGAATAGTCTTTGTTATAATGCACCCTTGATCTAAGCAGAGAATGGTTGAAGATTCAAAATATTTGTGAGGTAAATGTTTCCTGGTGGGCTCTGGCTAGTGTCAGTAACTCCCAAATCCTTCCAACCCCGCAGGACCATGCACAGGGACTGTTGTGTAATCAGGGTGAGTCACCAGCTCCTGGTGGCCCTGCCAGGACAAGGTGTTGAATGGGGCTGGCTCCTAAGAGCCATGTGAACCAATTCCACAGCAGAGACTTCTAGGCTAGGAGCCTGTGAGGATGTCAGCCATCTGTCCAAAGCTTGTAGCACCAGTCTGATCTGGGCAACTCAGCTCTGTTCTGGCAGCTCTGCCTCTGTTTGTTACATCACTCTCGTTGCCTGGGAGATGAGTTCCGAGGTCAGGTCCTGATTAGGAATGGGGTGGAGCGGATGAGCTCATAGGCAACACTTGGGTGTTTGCATGGAGACCTTAGTAACAAATCAGAGGGAGATGGGCTCAGATTCACCCTCCAGAGTCTGGGCACCATGAACGGGGTAGATCATAGGGGAACCAGCACTGGGGCTCAGACAGTCCTGGTTCAAATCCCACCAGAGCTTCCTATTTCCTGTGTGGCTTTGGGGAGATACTTTGCCCGAGCCAGTCCCACTTTCTCCAACTGAGATAAAACCACCCACCTCCTGACGGATGCGAAAAAAAGTAAATGATGCATGACTGTATGGATGTTATAAAATGTCAGTTGCTGGACAGATGAGCGGGCATCTGTGACAGAGGATATCAGAAAGTAAAATGTGGCGTACCTATAGGGAAGGGAAAGTCTAGCTGGGGTGTTGATATTGATGTTAAAGCTGGAGAGCCGGCAAAGTCAGACGTCTGCAGGGCCGGTGCTGGCGGGGCCGTTGCTGAATTTCATTACTGACACATGGGAGTTTGCGAGGCTTGTGGGTGGAGATGTCTAAGAGCTGTCTGAAGGCGGGGAGAACTCGGTTGGGTTTTCGTTAACTTGAAACAACGGAGATAATCTGGGAAGAGGGAACCTTGATTGAGGAAAACGCCTCCATCAGACTGGCATTGGGGCAGGCCCATGGGACATTTTCTTGACCAGTGCTTGATGTGAGAAGGCCCACAGCCCCCTGAGGGTGGTGCCACCGCTGGGTGGGTGGTCCTTAATAGTGTAAGAGAACGGACTGAGCAAGCCAGTAAGCAGCACCCCTCCGTGGCTTCCGTTTTAGTTCCTGTCCCCAGGTTCCTGGGTGACGGACTGTGACCAGGATGTATAAGACAGGCCAGATAAAACCTTTCTTTTCTTCCCCAAGTTGCTTTTGGTCGTGACCTTTGACACAGCAATAGAAAACAAACTAGGGCCACTTTGAGTGGGGCTGAGGGCTATTAAATGGGACCGATTACTACAGCTACCACAGGCAGTGCGTCCTGAGAGAAGCCTAGGGGCCTGGCCAGGACTCAAACACCATTCCCTCAGCATGTGGAGGGTGGTTTCAGAAAGAAAACCCCAAAGCAGAGCCTTCTATTCCTGTGTAAGTCATCTCTAGAAGCTAATTTCTCCTCACTGCTTCACACCTCCTCTCTAGCTGACTCCCTGGAGGTTTAGACACTGGGCCCAAGGGCATTCCCTTAGGAGGTAAGTCAGGTGTGCAGCTAGTGTGGTTGGTCGACCTAAGGAACTCATCAGTGCTCCATTAGGTTTGGCGGGATCCCTGAGGAATGCGACACAAAGTGGGACGATGTAGCTTTAATGAGAGGAGGAAGATGTTTTATAAAATGACCTCAGTCATTTGGACTAATTAGGATGGATTGGGCACAAGGTATCTAGGCTGCCAGAGGGCTTTTGCATTGGCTGAAAATTGCCCTAAGTATTTTACATACCTGGGTTCATTTATTCCTCCCCTCAGCCCGGCAGGGCACTCAGTCACCAGCCCTGTACTTCCGCCAGGGAGAGCCCGAGGCACCTCGATGTTAAGACACTTGCTCTCTGTCACCCAGCTAATAAACGAGAGAACAGAATTCAAACTGGGGCGGCCCTGCTCAGTAGCATGTATCTAGACAAGCCCAGAAGGCGACACGAAGCCAGAACCCTGCCCAGGGAGGAATCCATCAGGTGTTGTTACTGCTGTGTGAGAATCCTCCGCATAACAGCTGGGGCCTTTCCCTGTTGGAAGCGCTGCCACTCCTGGCTGACTGCGATGGTGTATGCTTGTAGTTCCAGCACCTGAGAAGCTCAGACAGGCAGACCTGGAGTGTAAGGCCAGCCTGGGTCTCACAAAAAGGCAAGGAGTAGGTGAGTGTTCTGTAGTCAAGTAAGTTTGGAAAGTGCAAGGTTAGACCAAAAGAGCCTTCTTTAGCCTGGTGTGTATATGGTAAACTTTCAAGAGTAACATACAGCTGGGAACAGGGATTGAATTTAAAAATTTTTTTTAAATAACCTTTAATCCCAGCATTCAGGGAGGCAGAAGCAGGCATATCTCTGTGAGTTCGAGGCCAGCCTGATCTACAGAGTGAGTTCCAGGACAGCTAGAGCTACATAGAGAAACCCTGTCTTGAAAAACAAAAGACTAAACACAAATAAAAAACAAACAAACAGAGCAACAACAAAAGATGACCTTCCTCTTTAGAAGGTCAAAACCATCCAGTCTTTGCTGCAGCTTCTAAAACCCAAGCATTGGGTTGAGACTTCCCTGGAGACTTTTGGTTCTGGGTCTCAAAAGAGGTTGCAGTCAATACATCAACCCAGGCCACAGGCTGAACCAATCTGATCCCAAGCTCATTCTTGTGACTGTCTATAGGAAGCCTCAGGTTTCTGCCACGTGAACCTCTCCAGGGGACTGGCTTCTGACACACTCTCCTGAAGGGGCATCTGGCTTTCCCCAGAGCAATTAACCTAAGACAGAGAACCTGAGGCAGCAATTAGCCTTTAGTGAGCAAGCCTGGAGCATGTCAAAGAGCCCAGAGCTGCGTCTGGGTTTGTCCCCACCTAGGAACAGGAAGCTGGGCTTTAATTTAACCACAGTCTATGCTTTCTGGATCCTCTCTGCCGTGGGGATAGGAGGGCATGCCAGCTCCACTATGAAGACAGAAATGTCACACTTTGACCCTGTGTGCAAAGCGGTTATAGTCACCCCAGGATTCTATGGGAGTCACAGTTAAAACATATAGTAACACCGTGTGGCCATGGCACACACCTTGAAGCACACTGATCTCTGTGAAATCGAGGCCAGCCTGGTCTACAGAGTGACTTCCAGGACAGCCAGGGCTACACAGAGAAATCCTGTCTCAAAACAAACAGACAAAAAAAAGTATAATAACAAAAGCAGCACTCAGAAACCAGGAGCGGGGCCCACAAAATCAGCACACTGGGTCCAGGGGAGACCTGAGCAAACTCCCAGAACTCCCAGATTTATGAGTCTCACAAATAACCAGAAAGGATTAACCTGCCCAATAGCAAAGGTTCAGCTGGACAAAGTGACTCCTTGGACAGTCCCAAAGTCATTCAATAGCACATCTCTGAAGATGACAGTCAACCCTAGTCATGGGGAGATCAGACTTCAAATAATCACCATGTATGGGGCCCCATTTTGAAGTGAGTGTAAAATAAATTTGCATTTATACTTATTGTTTAGAATGATTGGTTTTGGAAAAAAGAAAGGAGGGCATCCAATGTTGATGGATTTGGGGGTGGCTGCACCTGATGGAAGTTTGTTGCGTATGTTTATTGCATCGGTATTCACTATAGCTGCCATGCAGCTAGCCTACAATGTCCACCAATAGAAAAATGGATAAAAGAAAATGACACACATATGCACGTATGCACGCATGCACACACATGCACACACACACACCCATGGGAGTTGTATTTAGCCATGAAGAGGGAAATTTTGCCATCTGTAAGAAATGAATGAAACTGAAGGTAACCATGTTCAATGAAATAAACCATACTCAGACAAGTGAGTATCAGGTGCCAGAAGCATTCAACTCCTCGTCCTACCTTTCCTGGCCCCGCCCTAGGTCATATTGGTCTGGGACCACAGCGTCCTAGTTTGAAACTGGCTCAGCTATTCTGCCATCTCACATTTCTGCGGCACTGGGGTGCCACGGTGCTGGGAAGGCTGCCCACTAAATGGAAGGGTGGGTGTGAGGAACACAGTGATTGCAGCTGACCAACATCCAGTAACGTCACCAATATCCATCCTCCACGTTTCAACTCCTTAGAAGCCCCTATTGCCCAGCTCGGGCTGGAACCAAACCAACTTTGGGTATAGCTCTTCTTTGTAGCCCTCATCACTGCACCCATCCCAAATGATTCTTTCAATCCTGACTAAACGTAGACTCCCTCAGGAGGCTTGTAAAAGGGTTCATGATCAAGCCTCTCTCTGGCCTAATGATACCAAAATCTCTCAAGTATTTCTAGACTGGGAGCTTCCTGGATGTGGGGATTTCATTTGACTCGTTCATACTCACCCTGGATTGTTCAGGTTCTGGAATCCTGAGTGTCTGGATTGCATCCTGGAACACCACCGGGACCCTTGCATTCAAGACCGGCCACTGAACAACGAGGCTAGGCGAGGCCAGCCGAGTAGCGTGGCCCAGCCATTCCCCTTGGGTTTTTAATCCTCGTGGAAGAAGTTACTTCATGCTGCCAGCTGCTGCCCTGGTCTTCTCCTTCCACTGTGAGCTATTTTTAAAGGAACCGTTGCCACCTTCTGAGTTTGTGTCCTCTACCGCCAAACTCATAGATTAGCACTTAATCCCTACAGTGATGGCCGTAGAGGTGGGGCCTTTGGAGTGGACTAAGCTGTGAGGGTGGGCCTCTCAGGAATGGAAATAAAGCCCTGGAGAGTTCCTCTCCCTCTACAACCAAGGGAGGACACTGAGAAGCTGCCCTTTGTGGCGCAGGGAGCGACTCCTTGCTAGATACCTAATCTGCCACCCATTTGACCTTGGGCTTGGGTCTCAGGAACAATAAGAAATACAAATTCTGTAATTTATAGGTTGCTGTGTGTGCTGTTCCATTGCAGGAGCCCGGATGATGAAGACAGCCTTCTTTACTGTTTCGTGAGAGACTGAATCCGGTAGTATCTTGCACTGTGCCCCTGCTAAGTTTTACTTATCAATGGCACCGTCTTTATCTTTCCAGAAATGTACACCCTTCAGATCTCCAAGCAGTATGGTGGTGCAGATTTGTCCTAATCTATCAATCACAGGTCTGTTCCTGGGTAGGGATCCAGGATAAGCTAAGACAATGGGGATGTGGTGGTGTCAAGGTCAATGCTAAGCCTCCAGCAGTGAAGACTTAGAAAGACCATTCAGTGTTTCTTAATCCTTATCTTCTCTCAAACAGAGGCAAAGACTGTGGGGACACAGACATTCGGAGTGTCAATTCCAGGTACAGACTCATAACATTATCACTGGTCCCTGGAAGTTCCTGGGTTTTGCCTTTCTAGGAGACAGTCTGGTTCCAGCACATTCAACCCAAAAAGATGCTCTGCACCAATGTAGAATGTCTTTATTATTGGCCTTCTCTGCTTTGGCACCTGAACGCTGAGTACTTTGTACACACATGACTTACATCTGGTCTGCTTTAACTGTCAGCTTGACAGAGCCTACACTTACCTAGAAAGAGATCCTCAATGAGGAATTATTAAATTATTTACACTGAATCAGCTTGGGGCATATCTGAAAGGGATTGTCTTAAGTTCATTGATGTGGGAAGACCAAATTCACTGTGGGCAGCATCATTTCCTACACAGAGGATCCTGAACTTCATAAGAGTAGAGAAACCAAGCTGCTCATAAACAAACGAGAAAGCAAGCGACATGCATGCATTCATTTCTCTCTCCTCTCGGCTGTGGATGTGGTGTGATCGGCTTCCTCAAGCTCCCACCACGGTGGCTTCCCCACAGCGATGGACTATAGCCTGGGACTGTGAGCTAAAAGAAACCCAGAGGTATCACAGTAACAGAAGTAAAACTGAGACGATGAAGAAATAAACAAGGACAGGGTCAGACCTAGCAGCCAGCAGCAGAATCAGGGCCCAAGGAGCTTTGCAGCCTCAAATCCTGCTCTGCATCTTGGTTTGCTCATTTCATGAAACCTCACAGGATTCAAGAGGGAAAAACAAACAAAGCAAAGGCCCCTGTCTGTTCTGCCTGGATTTCAGGGCTATGCCTGATGCACTGTAGTAGGAGTGATTGTGATAGTGCTGGTGGCGGTGGTGATGGCAATGGTGGTGGTGATGATGGTGGTGATGGTGGTGGTGGTGGTGGTGGTGGTGGTGGTGGTGGTGATGGTGGTGATGGTGACGGCAATGGTGGTGGTGGTGGTGGTGGTGGTGATGGTGGTGATGGTGGTGATGGTGACGGCAATGGTGGTGGTGGTGGTGGTGGTGGCGGTGGTGGTGGTGGTGGTGGTGGTGGTGATGGTGGCAGTGATGGTGGTGGTGATGGTGGTGGTGATGATGTCAGTAATGGTGATGGTGGTGGTGGTGGTGATAGTGGTGGAGATGATGGTGATGATGGTGGTGATGGAGATGGTGGTGATGGCGGTGGTGATGATGGTGGTGATGATGTCAGTAATGGTGATGGTGGTGATGGTGGTGGTGATGGTGGTGGTGATGGTGATGATGGTGGAGATGGTGGTGATGATGGTAATGGTGCTGGTGATGATGGTGGTGGTGGTGGTGATGGTGGTGGTGATGATGGTGGTGGTGGTAGAGATAATGGTGATGGTGGTGGCAGTGGTAGTGTTGGTGGTGATGGTGGCAGTGTGTGTCTTTCAGAGCCTTTAATATAGAGGATCTGAACACCAACCATTCAGAATGGCCATTGCTCCAAAGGCCTCCTGCTTAGGAGACAGGATCCCTTCATATGTTCTGCTGAGGATTTGGATTTGGGTGGAAGCTGCTTACATATGTAGATTTTATTAATTAGGCATTGGACAATTAGTATTGAAAAATAGCTTATTATACTCACAGATTCAATGAAGGAGGACATAGCAAGCCACAGGGTTGGTCAGGAGACAGAAGCAGCCTGGGAGCAAAAAGATTAAGTGTGGCTTTCACAGGAAGGAGCAGGCCCGAAAGGGAATGGACTCGGGGTTGACTAGCATAACTATTGTGGCAGGTGTGGAAGGACAGTGATGGTCTCAGGGTGTCTGGTACCTCACTCTGGGATGATCAGGACTGGTAGGTGGTGAACCTAGCATGTCAGAATACAAAAAAGGAGGCCACAGGGACTGGGCTCTGGACTGTCCAGTGTGCACTTAAAAGGCCATTCACCATTGGTTGCCTGCATAGACCATCTCAAAGGGCTAGCCAGGCTCTAAACTGACAAACCTTCAAAACAGAAGGACATACTTACCTCAAACAGAAACCTTAGAGGGCCAGGTAGTGAACCAAACCCAGGGTAAGCGGTGAAGAGACTCAGTTTCCCTAACCTCTGGAGAAGCTGCCCATTCGGCTGCCCTTCCCTTTTCCTTCTGGAGTCACCAGGTACCCAACCACACCTTGCCCTTGGGAAGCTGTTGGACTGAGGTGGGGGTGGGGAGTGAGTGAGTAGACAAAGGGCCTGGCCAACCCTCAGCAGCCAGAGAGCAAAGCCAACACCAGGCCTTGAAGTTCTCTCTGCTTCTAACAACTCCTAGGCCTGGAACACTGGGAGGAAGGGGACCTCCAGGCAGCTCCAGGTGTTTGCTCATTTAGGAGACAGTATTGATTTTCAAATTATGATGCATAGCTCACAAGACACTGCAGGGAGGGAGTGAAGGAGAAGTCAGCCGCTGATTCTGGGAATTTATTTTGAGACACATTAATTTGTTTCTTCCCTTCAAGGTCAAATCAAGCCATCTCCATATTATCACCAGCGGCACAACCGGCTGGCTAGAAGGCAGCTGGGTGGGTGGGGGAGCGGGGTGGAGGTGCTCTGTGGTTCAGACTTCCTGGAAGCTGGGACAGGGAAGAGGCAAAGAATGGGCTCCAGGCATCCCTCATCCCAACATCATCCCAGTGAAGGGTCAGCGTGATGACTCATACTGATGGTTAACTTGATGGGGTCTGGGATCCCCAGCAAGCAAACGCCTGAGCGTGCCTGTAGGGGATTACCTAACTAGATGAAAGGAGGAAAGACCCACCCTAAAAATGAGTGCCTCCGATCCATGGCCTAGAGCCCCATCTAGAAGAGGCAGAAAGCAACTGCTTCCTGACTGTGAGCGGACTGTGTGTGACCCAGCTGCCTCATGCCCTCGTCCTGCCTGACTCCCACAGTGAACTGGACCCTCAAACTGTGAGCCAAGATGAACCAGACCCTAAAACTGTGAGCCAACAAACCCTTCCTCCCTCAAAATTTGTTTTTATTTGCATGAGTTTTGTGACAGCATCAAGAAAAGTAACTAGTCTGTCTAGTCAGGAGCCATGATCCCTGTCATTGTCAGGAGCCGTGCTCCCCGTTCCTGTCAGGATCCATTCTCCCTGTCCCTGTCAGGAGCCGTGCTCCCTGTCATTGTCAGGAGCCTTGCTCCCGGTCACTGGACTCAGCTCATCTGACTTCATACCTTGTCTCGTGCCTTTGTGGCTCTCAAGTGAAAAGGGACCATTTCTGAGACTTGGGACTGTGACTTTTGCTTAGTTTGTGAGGATGATCTCTCTCACCTCTTTCCTCCTTTTCTGCTCCCCTCCCTGCCTCCATCTCTCCCTCCTCCCATCCCTTCATCCGTTTCTCCTTCAGCCCTCCACTCCTTTCCCGTCCACCCATTTCTTCATCCACCTATTCGTTTATCACAGACCAATCCTTATCCCTCTCTATACCCATCCTCCTGTGCACCCACCACTTCCATCCATCCACCCCTTCCTCCCTCCATCTGTCCGTCCATTCTTCCATCTATCCGGTAAGTATTTACTGTCTCTGATGTACCAAACATTCTACTGAATGTATTTTTGCAACACTGAAGATGACCAAATGTATCGTTTGGGGCTGCATGTTATTTTACAGCTATGGAGGGCATGCTGGGGGAGCTGATGGTGCAACACACGCGTATGTTTGCTACCAGGGCAGCACGCATGTGGAGAGTGCTCCGAAGGAAGTCACGTAGCGATGGGTTTAATTGTGGTCACGCGGACCTGTTGTGAAGCCTCGAGTCGCTGTGGGACTTGAGCAAGCAGAAGTACAGATCCACAGCTAGGTGCGGGGGAGGCCTGAGGACAGAGAGGCGAAGAGCTGGGAGCAGAGTTCACAGCCGCAGGAACGGCGAGTGCCAAGGTCTTGGGGTGAGAGTGAGCACATGCGTCTGAGGGGGAGAGGAAGTAACCACAGAGGGGCATGGGACAAGGGACAGAGCGCAAGGACTTTGGAGGCAGCAGAATGGAGTACGGATTTGTTTGTTCAGTCTGTGGGTCTGTGTGCTTAGCAAGCGTCAGCTGCTTCTACCCTGCAGGCATTGTTGGAAGAGACAGATTTGGTGGAGACACACCAAGACATGGTGCATCCACCTGTCCATCATGAGACCTCCGTCTGCTTTGTGGGTTGGCAGTTCAGAAATCTGGGGAATCCAAACTCTCCTGAAATGTTTGGACAAGAGTGACTTGATTTCCTGCAAAGTGCCCTCCATGGGGTGGTCTTCTCTCAGGAAGCCCTGTCCCGTGGCCCCTTCTCACTCCAAGTCCCTCTCTGAAAGGAATTCTCCTGTTTTCTTTGTTCTGTGTTGTCTCAAACCCTGCACCACTCCTGCCCCCAAGCTGACGCATGTGAAGCACCTGTGCATGCATGAGACATTGCTGCAGGTGAGGTGGACATGCGAGTTTCATATCACAGTGCAGGAATTCTAAACGCAATATTGGGCACCGTATTTTTAGTTTGCAGGCGTGGTCTGTGCCTAGCATGCTCCACTGACCATCCCACACTGACGTCCAGCTACTCGTCATCTTTGCTCTGGCTCCCTCCAGTCCCTCCAGAAGGTCTCTGTGGCCCTCACGGGGACCAACCTTCTATTCTACCCACTTAGCATTGGTTAGGAGATGAGACAGATGCACTAATGGACCTGGGAACAAAGCCCTTGCTCTACTCTTCCCCTCCCCTTGAAGAAGAAACCATAGTCAATCGAAACACCTAATGAATAAGTATTACTAATAGTTAATAGTGTGGTTTGTGCACATCAGATGTTTAAAAATATTTGCTGAACAAATATCAAAGGAGTAGGAATTCCTCTCTAATTGGGAATATTTCCCACTCTCTTCCTTGAAAGTGGGCCAGCTAGGAACATTTGGGTTTTGGTTGATGCCATTATTTGTTTTGCCATGGGAGCACCCAGCCTAGTATAACAGTCTATGCTGTGTTAGGATGGGGTAAGGGACAGGGGCTCTGGCCAGCAGGTGAGTGGCTCAGCTGAGATCCTATCGAGTTAACCGAAGAACAAGGTAGGAGTGTCGCTCTTGGAGGAGACAGAGCTCCCTGTAATTAAAGTCCTGGTGGCTTTAAAGGGAAAGTCTGTTCTGAGGAATGGAGAGGAGCTAGGCGGGGGCCCAAGAGTGGGGAATCAGGCTATGAGGGAGAAAGGTGTGTGTGTGTGTGTGTGTGTGTGTGTGTGTGTGTGTGTGTGTGTGTGTGAGAGAGAGAGAGAGAGAGAGAGAGAGAGAGGTCTAGATAGATGATAGCTAGCTAGCTAGCGATAGCGAGAGGCGTCTGGCAGTCTTGTGAAAAACACCGGAGTTGGTACTATAAACAATGAACTTTCAGAACAGAAACAACGTGCCTTTCTCCTTGGCTCATGTGTTTTCTTCTGCTCCAGGCACCCCACACCACTCCCTGTTTGTTCAAGTCTTAGAATTTTGCCTGATCACCAACCCTGACGCCACTGACTCTCCTCCCATCAGCCACACAAAGCCCTGCCTCTCCTTTCCTAGCAACTGGGACGACTCGCTACAACTTCGCTTTTGCTTTGCAAGAAGAATGGAGAGCGCAATGTCTGAGAGTGAAGGTCCCAGGCCACCTGGGGCTATTGCTCACCGGGTGTGTGGTTTGGGTGGTACATTTCATCCTTCTAGGCCTCAGTTTCCCCATCTGTAATGGGGGAGATAAGATTTGGACCTAACTCATAGGACCCTAGCGTAATTAAATACATGAAATCAGTTAGCCCCAGCTAGGGTGTCCGATGTCCATTAAGGATTCAGAGTCACTGTCCTAGCTTGATCTCTATTGGAGAAGGGGGAGACGCTTGGACCACACCCTTCAACTGTGAGCCAAAGCAAATCTTCCCTTCCTTAAGATGCCTTTTGTTAGAAAAATTCATCACAGCAACTAGAAAAGTGACTCTGACATCATACCTTTCTCTTGGGTCAGGAATTGGTATCTGGGCAGACATATAAACAAGTTTAGGATAAGGACATAGAAGAAGACGTTTACGGGCTTCTGGAAAATGAGAGACCACACAGGGAAACCTTTCACCCTGGCCTTCTCTGCCCCTACAGTGTCATGGGAGGATGAGATACTTGTAATAATTGCAGCCCTATTGCAACCAGAGGACAGACTGCAACCACGTAGCATCATCACAGTGAGCGGAGTCATCACAATGGGCGGGGTCATCTCAGTGGGCGGAGTCATCGCAATGGGCGGGGTCATCACAATGGGCAGAGACAGAATGTGGGAACCGGAGCTGAAGACGGAGCTCTGCAAGCCATCCAAACTCCTCGTGGAGCTGACTGACAGCATTTACGCCTTCCGCCACACCGTTCATTCGGGGGTCATGTAACACTCCTGGTAGTGTACGTCTCCGTGATAGCGCATTTAGTTTTTCACAAAATAAAACACAATATGCTAAGAACATCAGCTCCTTTATTGGTATCATCATCATTGTTATTATTTACTGTTATTTTCTCCCTAAACAACAGCACAATTCACACAACAAAGACACACACATCCCCTCACATACACAACACCACTAGCCTGCGTGCCAGGCTGTCTGGCCTTTGCTTGGTTCCTGGTAGAGCTGCTTAGAGACAGCTTTCTGTAAAAATCTGACTTGGACACAGGGGACACAATGAAGGGAAACCTGAGTTGGAGAATCAACTGAGGGGTTTCCGGAGTCCACGGTGATGATAATTTGAGAGCCGTGGGGTCATGCGGTATATATTTGTGTAAGGTGTAAAAGGCACTGTTTTGTGTGGCTGATCAATCCCATATGGGGATGTAAGACCTGCCTATAACTTCTCCTAGACAAAGAGTTTAGAAACACACTGGGGTGAGCCAGCAGGGCCTCATCAACCAAGCCACACATTAGGAGAGCCCAGAGCAGGGATCTGGGTGATGGGAAGGTCCCCAGAGAAAAGCAACCCTTGCATTAGCTGCAAGGTAAAGATGTAATATGAAATGTTCAGTCCCCATTTGCTTGCTTTGCAACTATAAACGGTGCAGTGTCTTCAACCAGACAAGATGAAGGGAAATCCTCCCTAATGCTTTTACCTAACGCAACCAAGCAAGGCTCACCCATTGCGTCTTCCTGTGGAGAAACCTATTACTACGCTATCCAGGGACTCTGTGGCCGTTCTCTTCTCCCTCCCATCCCCCAACATCCGAGTTGCTTTAAATCTGAGTTCTGCTAAAGTAGTGTATGTACCCTCAAACCAGAGATTCCCTGGGACTGGGGACAGGAACAAAGAAGGACCAAAGCTTAAGTCTTAGGAACAGGTGACTTCCGGATTGTCTTGGGGAAGCTCATGGTTGAAGCTACTCTCTCCAAAGGGTGAGTAAGGAGGGACTTGGGGAGCTTCAATGATGAGCAGACCCTCTGGGGAAAGTGAGGCAAATACGGTCACTGGATCCACTTCTGCGGGAAGCCTAGGAGAGCAAAACACAAGATCTTACTCATCTGTTGTTTTCCACATAGCTAAACAATTGTATTCATTGGAAAGAAAACATTCTTTTGCACGAGAGCGGGTGTATGTGTGTGTTTGGTATATGTTTGTGTTTGCATAGGTGTGTTCACTGGAGCGCACATGCAAGTGTATGTGTGTGTTTAGTATATGTTTGTGTTTGCATAGGTGTGTTCACTGGAGCGCACATGCAAGTGTATGTGTGTGTTTGGTACACGCACGTGTTTGCATTGGTGTGTGCATTGGCGCTCACACGCATGTGTGTGGAGGCCGGAGCTTAGTGCCAGGCTTCTTCCCTATTGCTTGCTATCTTACTGTTTGTGGCAGGGTCTCTCACCGAACCTGGAGTTCATTGATTTGATAGGCTGACTAGCTTATGAGCTTTAGGGACCCGCTTGTCCCCATCTTTCTACCTCTGGTTACAGATGTGCGCTATCACACCTGGCTCTTACAAGGGTGTCCGGATCTGAACTCAAGCCCTATGCTGCCACCTTTAAGATGCTGTGAACGGCATCATTTAAGCTTCCACCTCTCAGATCACGAGACTCGGGGGAAGTCAGGCAGGCTAGACGGCGCAGAAAGCGTCAATGGTGGGACTTCTGTTCTCAAATCTACTTTTCACAAAGATTTGGGAGGTGGACGGGGACAGGGTCTCACGTAGTCCAGGCTGACCTTATGACCTTGAACTCCTGGACCTCCTGAGGACTGTGACTGGAGGCACGAGTCACCACGCCCAGCTCTAAGGTTTAAAAATATTTTTCTTTGTTATTCAGAGTGAAGGAAGCTACCCAGTATATGATTTCCTAAATGAACCTAAAACCAAACCACGAAGGCATGTTAATGGTCTCAGTGGGATGCTGTTACTGGTAATTAATAATAATAATAATAATAATAATAATAATAATAATAATAATAAACATGGCCTGCCGAGCACAGTCAGGTGTTATACCTGACTTGTCTATTCACATTCTGTTGCTGGGAATCCTGCCAAGAAGGTTCTGTTACTGGCTCCTACCCCCAGACAAGGATATGTTGAGACTCTAGAGTCGTGAGCTGATTTGCCCGAGGCTGCACAGTTCCCAACAGTGCATGGACTCAGAACTGAAATCTTGGGCTTCAAACAGCATGTTCTCCTGCCTCCCTGGCACTAGCCATGTGAGGGCAGGGCAGAGGAGCCAGGAGCTTCAATCACCAGAGACCTACCTCCTCACAGGCCAGTCTACCTCTGCCGCTTGTACATGCAGGGAGTGGATTGCCTACCTCTGAATGTGATCATGACTCTCCCTGGGGGGCCTGGGAGTCATTTCCTGTCTTCAGAAGCCTGAAGCCATACCCATGAGCCATACCCAACCAAAGCCACCATGCCAAATCGGAACTATGAAGATCAACAAAGGTGCTTCTAAAGGGCCAAGCCAAGCTTTGGGAAGCAAGAAGACAAAGCCTTGCTATGGGCCTCCCTCTCTCTCACTGCCAGGGAGGAGTCAATTATCTTTAACCATTTGCTGTCTGCCAGCCAGTGAGCACCTGGTACAATCACAGTGTGGGCTTTGCAGGCAAGGAGAGACCTGTGTTCAAGTTCTGAAGCGTCTCAGCAGTCAGAATGTGAGCGGATGATCTGACTTCTCAGATGCTATTTCCATGTAGGGAAAAGTGTCAGAATAGTATCCTATGGCCAGGCCATGGTGTGAGGATATGCCCTGCGGTCACCGGCCCTGCACGGTGGCATCCTGACAGTGGTAGAGACTTGAAGGCAAGTTGCACAGACACCAGAGCCCAAAGACCTTTCTGCTGGCGCAGGAGGATGACCATGTTCATGCAGAAGCTGAGGCCTAGAGGTGGGAGTAGACTTGATGATTTGGGTTTCTCACCAGAGTCTGAATTCCCAGGTGGGAAAAGGGAAAGACGATCCCTCAGGCCCTCATTTGCATCTGAATGACACCCCGCTGAGTGTTAAACATCCCAGACACCTCCAGGAACTAACTGCTTCCCTTTCCCAGTAAGAGCTGGCTTAAAATTTGGGCCCCAGGACAAGTGACCTTATCTGGACAGAGGGCCCAGGGTCGGACTTCTGGAGTTTATTTCTCTCACGGGATCTGGTAGGGGAGAGAATTCCACTTTATTAAAAGCGAGCTGATCTTAGAGGGAGAAAAGCCCTGAGCTAGTGATGGGACAGAAACGGAAATTTATGAAGCAGAGAGCAGCCAGGACAGCGAGGACAGCGTGTGAAAGCTGTGGTCTGAGCACCCTTAACCCAGCAGGAAGGTCATGGGCTTTAAAGGTGGAGAGACCCGTGTTCAAATTCCACGGTACCTCTTCTCTTTCAGAGACAGTTTTACTGGCTTACTGAATTGTATGGTATGTTTTGTGTGTGTGTGTGTGTGTGTGTGTGTGTGTGGTCTGTCTTCCTATGTGTGCGTAAGCATGGGCATATCAGGAGTCAGCGGTGGGTATTGTTCCTGAGGAATTTCCCAGTTTGTGTATTATTATTATTACTACAGTGATGATGAATATTTGTTATTATTGTTATTATTATTTGGAACCGAATCTATTAAAGGGATTTGGGACTCCCTGATTAGGCTAGACTGGCCAGCGAATCCCAGGGATCCTCTTGTCTCTGCCTCCCCAACCCTGAGAATACCAGCTCAGGCCCCCACACTGGGATTTCTTCCATGGGGGCCAGGGCTGGTGCTCAGGTCTCCTGTGTGGCAAGCACGGTACAGACCGAACTATCTCCCCAACCCCCAACTCCCTGTTCCCTTTCCTCTCCAGCCCGACAGCCACACCCTACTCCCCTCCCTTGAAGAGTCTGGTTATTTTAAAGTCCACACAAAGCAACATTCTTTCTGTGTCTTGTCTACGTCATGAGCCTTACGGTCCTCAGCTCCCGGTGTGGTCAGATTTCTCTTTTCTTCTGAAAGGCTTTCTAATAATCCAGGTCTGTTCTTTCCCGGCACCCCAATTCTATCGTCCACCCCTCGGAACTTCGGTATCTTCACCGACAGGAGAGTTTAATTATCTTAATGGGATTCCTGTAATGGTTAAATAGGATTGGGTCTGCAGACCTCATGGCCACTGGCTTATCACAGATGTCAATAAGGGACTGAGCAGATCCCTGGGAAGATGTGGGCCTCGGAGAACAGGGAGTGCTCGGCTGAGCATCCTCCCTACTGCTTCCCGCATCCTGTTTCCTGTTTTCTCTTCCAAGCTGGGGGTAGAAAAGGGCTTGCTTCCAACCTGTTAAGCACCTCCAAATCTTCTCTCTCGATCAACCCAAACAGGCTTCTGGGATGTCTTTCCAAGCGCAAGGCATTTACTGGAGCACTCTGTAGAGGTGGAATCCTCCAAGGACCCCAGGCTTGGCTAAAGAAATATTTCTGTCCTCTAAAGATGGACTTCTCCTGGGAAAGGCCACCAGGTTCCCCGATGCTGGTCCAAGGCTTTCCCAGTTCCAGCCTGACTCCTTGATATCTCCCATCTGCCACAGCCACTCTTGCATGACTCTCGGGGAGCCTTACTAATCCCCACCACTCAACATTTCATCCTGGTCCTCCCAACTCTCTAACAGCTCCATGTGGGAGGGAATGCAGAGAAGGCAACCTAGGAAGAATTGGTTACCCAGGTTGCTCGAAGCGACCCATTAATTATATCTTAGTACGGAGGGAGTCTCTATATCAGGGCTAAGAGTGAAAACTCAAAAGTAACTGGCATAGCCTGACACTGACTATTCACAATGGAGGAAGACACGGAGACTAGGAGACCCTCAGTTGTTTGGGGGGTCCCAGGGATACAGAGTGTAGCTCAGTCTTGAATCAACTTTGCTTGGACCTCAGAGAGGGGGGTACAGAGTGGATTAAGCTGGAGGAGACTGGATATAGGCAGCACTATCCCATAAACGGGGGGGGGGGAATGTCCAGAAAAAGGAGGGGAAAGCAGAGTGTGTGTCCCCCCCCCCCCCGCCGAGTGCAGGTGCTTTCTCTCTTCTTTCTCACTATGGTGCTGTGTGAGCTGCTGGCCTTCCCCATGCCACCGTCCCCACCCGGATGGCCTGGAACAGTGAGTCTGATACAATCTTCCTCCTCCGTTTTCCTCAGACATCTGTCATCATGGAAAAGCTAACTGTCGCAGCAGGTCGGTGTGTAAACAACTCACCCTTCAGCAGCTGAGTATCTGCGCTAGCTTCAACAGCTTGAGCCTTTTCTATCTAGTTGCTGACTTCCCAGAGCTCCTTCCTGCCTGGCCTCAGAGGTGTGGGAATCCACAGAAACCTGGCATGTTTTGTATTGTTTGAGACAGGGTCTCCCTATGTAGCCCTGAATAGCCTATAAAGCCTGGGCTGGCCTCTAACTTGTGATAATAGTCCTGTCTCAGCCTTCATGGTTCTGGGATTATAAATGTGAACCGCCATGCCCAACTTTGAACAGTGTGTGTGTGTGTGTGTATGTGTGTGTGCGTGTGTGCGTGCATGTGTGGTGTGAAATCTGCTGATATGAGTGTGTGGGGAGTGTGCACCTGGCATGTGGAGGCCAGAGCAGGACATGGGCTGTCTTCCTGTCACCCTCTGTCTTGTCTTTTGAGGCAGGGTCTCTCACAGGAAGCCATTTCAGCTAGGCTGGCAGGCCACTCAGGATCTGTCCTCCTCTGCCCCCACAATGCCAGGGTTACAGGCATGTACAGCCATGACCAGCTTTGAACATGGGTGCTGGAGATTCAAACTCAGCTCCTCGTGCTTACAGAGCAAAATCTCTTACCCCGTGCGCCACTCCCACCCCCTGGACGTTGATAAAGAGGACTGATTCACCGTGTTCCCTGCTGGAGCTTCTCCTCAGCTCCTCCCTGTTTGTGATTGTGCCCTGAGCTGGGGTGTGAGACTCTGAAAAGAGAGACATCGGTGCCCTCCCTCCCTCCTTTCTCTCTCAGTTCTGTTTGATCTAGAGGCTGAGCTGAGGAGAGAGGTGAAGGTCACAGATTCTGGCAAGCCAGCAAATGTAAGAAGAAGCTGGTTGGTATTTGCCTTATCGGGAAGTTTCCAAGGGCTTCCGAGAACCGTGGGGGTGCTGGGGCTGGGGTCAGGAAGGGGCACAAGCATTCGGAGACTGGGTTGTAGACTCCCACTACTGAAAGAAATCTCAGAATTCAGTTGGTGCAGTCTCTCTGCCACAGGATGTCTTGGCCAGGGTTAGTGTGGAGCTCAGACACAATCATGAGAATCGTGACAAACGGCCTGTATGAGGCCCCCTAAGGCCATCTGCCCACTGCCTGTGAGGATCCTGAAGCAGTGTCCCTTTACCAGAGGAGGATATAGTGGCAGAGAGACCTGTTTGTGGCATGCGCCTAGCCCTTTCATCTATTGGAGAATGACTTCCCTAAGAATCGATGGAGGGTTTGCCATGCATCTTCTTCCTGATGCATACCCTCACTGCAGAGGTCAGGACAGTGATGGCTGTGAACGACCTCAGGGTCAGGAATACACCTGGTGAGTGATGCTGATTGGAGAGCAGCTGAGCCTCTAATGCAGCCAGCATCCTCCACTGGGCCTTCTCTCCCTACGGGGACTGCCAGTTAGGGGATGTGGCCTTGCTTCGCCGGTTCAGCTTGGCTGCCTGCTTGCTGCTCTCTCAAGACCAAAGCTAACGAGAATCCCTCCCTTAGGTCAAATTTATCCTTCCTCTAGAGCAGTGTCTCGGCCTCCAGACCTCCATGGAAGACGAGAGGGATCCCAGGAAACCAGACGACAGTTCAAATCAATATTTTGAAGCACACAGATTTAGCTTAGCTGTAGTGGAAGATAGCTTATTGGGGGAGTCATGGAGATGATGGCTCAGTGTGCAAGAGCGCTCGCTGTGTGCATGAGGATCTGAGTTCAAACTGCCAGCACCCATGATAAAACCAGGCGTGGCAACATATGCTTGTGACCCCAGTGCTGTGGGAGAGAGAGGCAGGAGGATTGATGTGGTGCACACACACAAGCACACACACACAATAGCACATAAACGTGTTCGCACGCACACAATCCTACTAGAGCAACTAGGAGGCAGGGGTGAGTGGTCTTACTTTGACAGTGATTGGTACCCTCCCATCTATGTCTCCTGTGTGGGTGAGCATTCCAGTGCCCAGTATAAGATGGACGAATCGTTTCGGCTCTCACTGAGCCAATGAGATGATAATCTAACCCCCCCACACACACACACACTTGGGGACCCCAATTGCAGGTTTATTATGACAGCTTCTCCCCTTGAGGTATGAGAGTTTGATTCTTTCCTCAGGTGTATCTCCCAAGAAATCAGGACCCCAGAGTTGAGTTCTACCCTCAGTGCCTGCCTGAGGGCCACCCTGCAAAGTACTTACTGAATTTTCTTGGTGAAGTTCTTGGAGACAATACCACCTTCCTGCTGCTTCTCTTCATGTTTGCCTGGAAGACAAAAGCATCGTCATGTGTCAGAATCTATATCCCTTGAGTCTCACTCGGGATTTGGGCTTGAATTCAAATCCTGCTCTGCTGTTGCCTTCTTTGGTAGCTTAGGAGTGGGGTGGCGTTCAGGCTTTGTTTGGAGTAGACACTCAAGCCCACCTCCCAAGCTGGCAGAAGCTGGGCTAATAAGATGGGCAGCAAAGAGGACATTGGTGGTGTTTTGTTGACAACTGCTAAATGGAGACACCTGTTCCTTAGCTTCCAGCCTCCCACCTAACTTCCAGCCCCGAGCCGGCCAGCAGGTCCCAGGAGCTGGCATTGCAGATCTATCAGCGAGGTAGAAGGGAGAAACAAAGCTAGGGCTTCTTGGCCGCCCAGCACCCTTCCCTGGCTCTTGGATCAACTTCTTTCTCCTGTTGTTACTGAAGTGTAAACTATGGTCCCAGAGTGGGTTCAAGGTCACCCAGAAGGTGCATGGCTGCTCTGGCCTTTGACCAGTACTCAGTGGGTCAGTGCCAAATGCTGTGACCTCCTGCCCCTCCGCCCTTGGATTTGCAGCAAGCCTCCTACGACACTTTATCCAGCCTGGAAATAATGCTTGCATATGCTGGACACCCACCCTCTCCTAAGGGAACTCTCCTCAGAGAGGGAGCCACAGAACCAGAGAGGCGAATTCCAGCGCCACGCCTCTTAGGGGCTCCTTCTCCCAATTATGGAGATAAAGATGAAATTACAAGAAGGTTCATACCAAGCTGGCTTTTAAACTGCACTACACAAAGCAAATCGTGATCCTCTCAACTCTCCTCATTCTTTATCTTCTTTTTTTAAAATAGGGTGTCTTAAATTTCTCTTCAAGCAAACAGGGTTAGAGCTCGGCTCTGCCACCTGTCAGCACCTGTCTTTTGCACGCTCGCTCCTTTCTGAGGCCACATTCCAGAGCCCAGGCCCCACATTCACGCTCAGGAGGCCTTCCCGAGAAGCTTCAGAACCCAGACTATAAATACCCAGAGGGAATGCAGCATCTTATGGAGGTCCAAATTGTCTTAAACTCATCATTTACAGGTGATTGCATTAGTAATACTTTGTGCCGTTAATCATTCCTTTAATAACCTTTTCTGATTACGAGATAATGCATATGTATGTTAGAAAGTGTAGGAAATAAATTTACAAAAAACCCACAATCACCCATAGTCCCCTCCCCCTCCCCAGGGCTATCACAAATAAAGTGTTTACATCTCCAGGCATAGAAAATGCTTCTTAAAAATGTATGGAGTTTTCTAGAAAACAGTCATACATCACACATGCTACCAAAGTTATCATTCTGTGCACCAATTGGAAGTCTGTTTTCACCTGGCTGAGAAGTTATGATCACTTGTCCATTCTCCCCAAATACTCTTGGACAGCATGAGTGTATGTGAGTGTGTGTGTGTGTGTGTGTGTGTGTGTGTGTGTGTGTGTTTTGGAGAGGCCACAAAGTAATAGTGAATGTCTTTCTCAATTGCTTATCTGTCTTACTATTTTATTGCCTGTTAAATTAGCTTATTAATTTTGTGTGTTTGGTATGGGTCATGTGCCATAGAAATCAGAGGACAGCTTGCTGGAATCGAATGTGGATGGCCAGGCTTGGGAGCAGGTGCCTTTCACCGGCTGAGCCATCTTGTGGGGCCTCCACCTTCGATTTTGAGACAAGGTCTCTCACGGCACCTGGAGCTCACCGAATGGTTTTTGCTGGCTGGTCAGAAAGTACCTGGGATCCTCCTGCCTCCACCTTCCCAGTGCTCAGCTACTGTGCCCAGCTTCTATGCAGATGCTGAGGACCAGAACTCAGGACTTCCTGGTTTTCAATGGCTGTATCATATTCCCCTACAGACTCCACAATGGCTTCCTTAGCCAGTCTCTTACTTTCCAGCACTGATGAGCTGGAAGCCTCCCTTCTCTCTGCACTAAAAATCCTTGCAACTTGATCTTCTCACCAAGCCCAGTGACTTCTGGGATCTGAGTCATGCTTGAGACCTTCTAAGGCCTGACCTATATTGCTGTGCGGTCCTTAGGAAAACCATCTGATTTATTCTCCCAAGACATGGGGGAAAGGTATACTGACTGAATCCACTTTGAAATCACAGTGTCTGGAGGCCAGAACTCTCTAGTCTGTGAATGTGCTGTCAACCCAAGGTTACTCTGTCCAACTCTGTGACAGTCATCCCTCTGCACCGGCGTGGGCCTGTGGCCACAAGAGCACTGTCTGTCCTCTGGTCCCCTCCCTGAGTCCTGGGCCTCGGAGAAGCCTGCTTCCACTGGGGACAGGCCAGAGCCTCTGACTCAGCTCTTCTGCACCCAGTCCTCCTCCTGCTGGCCTGGTGACCACTGGAAGCAGCGATAAAGATGATGGAGCATGAACGGCCAGCTCACACAGACATTGCAGGCTCTGAGTTTGCTCCGCCACTCCATATACCTCACTGCTGTTTTGCATCTGTTCAATAAATGACATGAAATGGTCGATGCTTTGTAATAAAGTCAGCATTGTGTGAGATAATTTTGCCTAACAGTGGGCCAGGTTCAGGGAGGCAGGGCTCGGCTGTGGTGTCAGGCATACTGACTGCATTTTCGGCTTGGGATCCTTTGGATTTATGATGGGGTCTCTGGGGTCCTTGTCCCACAGTAAGCTAAGAAACACCTGTGTAGTCTGGGCTCGGTGTCAACCACTGTTCTCAGCAACTTACTTATGCCAACGCCTTTAACCCGGGACTTTATCACCACCGCCGTGTGGCCAGAGAAGCTGAAATTCAGAGAGGTTCTGTAAGTCGTGGCCACACCACCCTGAACACGCCAGATCAAGTGACATGCCCGAGGCCAAACACCCTGAGCGAAGGAGCAAAGGGGAGCCTGATGCCAATCCCTGCCCAAACATTCCTGACACGGCTCCACCCTTCTCTGCGCCTCAGTTTATTCCTCTCTAAGATGTTCTGTAACCTACGTCACTGGATCCCGGGGAGAAGCCATGAAGTGAGTCACAGAGCCCCTGCGAGCTGCACAGGTGTGAGCCTTGTGGGAAATGGGGCCTCTCAGAAGCCTATGGATGCTGCCCATGTTCTGAAAAGGGGTGCAGGCTAGGGGGAGGGAGGGTCTCTGAGCAGGAAAGGCTCCAAGATTTCCACAATGAGGGCCTGTGGTGGGGAACAAGTCGAAAGAGGGCGGTTCATCTTGACATTTTGTTTGCATATCATTAGTAAATTACCTATTGGACATCTGATTACGGATACCAGCAAGTCTTCATTTATTAGCTTGCATTCCGATTTACATTTTATGCCATCGAAATGTTGTATTTTTGTACACAGAGGAAGAAATGACGACTGTTTGTACAGGTAGATCTCTCTTGCAGCTGGAATGTCTCTCAGGTACCCTAAAGTCCTGTGTCTGCCCTGGGGCAAGGCGTACGGCCTGACCCATCAAGGACAGGTGCTGTTTCCAGGGAGAGTAGAGGCCTTGGGACCAAGACCAAAAAAAAACCTTCCCAGTCTCTCCTTAACCAAAGCATGCATGGCCCAGTAGTCCTTGAAGGGATCATTCTTGGCTGGTGTCCACAGGGTAGGGGTGGGGGAACGTGATGCGTGATGGAAATCGTGAACCCACATTTTCCAAACACCACCCCGGAGCAGGGTATTCCTACGTGGTCAGATAAGATGGGACTGGCTCTCAGATGGTAGACTGCATGGGCAAGGGAAAGCTCTGAGAAGTCCTGGGTGAGGAGAAGGAGGAGGAGGAGGAGGAGGAGGCTTACTTACTCATGATTCTGGCTCATCCGGCCTCTCAGCAGGATAACTCAGAATAGCCTCTCATCCATTCCCCAGACACTGGGGGGGGGGGGGGGAGGGGGACAGATGACGAGGCAAATCTGACCCTAGCCTCCTTCTTTGTGAGACAGCTTTGAAGCTGAGCCCAGGGTTTGGGGGGGCGGGGTCTAAGCAGGTTCAAAGTCAGAACTAGGGTCAGCCAGTGAACCTCTAGGCAGGCATGGCTTTAAATATTACATACTGCCAGAGAGTACACAGATTGTGCTGGATGATTTAGCCTCCCTGGGCCTCAGTTTCACCATCTGCAAAATGGACAGGGGTGGTATTACAAACCTACCCACACTCCTGAAAAACCATCGTGAGTAACCAAGCCTTAAGCCAGCCTAGATGAGCGAAGGCCCAGCCTGAGCTGCTCGAGGGAGAACAGGGTCTTACTGTGTAGCTGGGATACTGGCTCTGTTCCCTGGTTTCCCCTTTGGAAGCTGCTTTTGCAGGGAGCTCCAGGTCTTGGTTCTTAAACCCCTTCCGGGGAAGAAAGTTTTGGCACGCGCCCAAGATGGGTTTGGAGTCTGTGGATCTGGGGTCACATTAGCTGCACAAGTTTCTCTTTTGGTTTTGGTCCCCGTGTTCCCATTTCACAGACAGAGGCGTGGAGGCTCCGTGAGGCACCCCAAGCCTCTGGATTACTAAGGGTCCTGCCCAAGATCTCAGCCTGTGGCTGCCACACTCCACCTGCTAAGCAGCACCTTAGACGACAGGGTGTGGGCGTTCTGGAAGCCTCTGTGTTAAACAACCGTAATTAAAGCCGAACAAGGGTGGGGTGATGATGACCTCAGTCTGCAGGATGCGCTATTAACTCCATTTTACAGATGTCCCGGGTGCATCATCTGCATTTACTACACTAGCCTCGTGGGACGGAACCGGCAGGGAAACCGAGGCTCCTAGTCAGTACCCATTCAACCACCTCACAGCTGGGCAGGAACTCGAACCCAGATCCCATAGAGCATTATTCTCTATCATTCACCGGAACCTCCACGCCACGGCCACCACTGTGTTTCTGTTTACAAAAACAGACTGCTAAGGAACCATCCATGTGTCTGCCACATAAATGCTGCCCCATTGGAGGCTGCCACCACCCTTCCTGAAGACCCGCGGGGACCTTGATGCCCAGAAAAGGAAAGCAAGCATCAGAGCTAGTGTGGGTTCACCAGCCAGCGCAGTGCCCACACCCTCGTCAGCACGTGTTCCGGGGTTCCTGCCCCACCACACCCACAGACAGGGCCTTTGATGTTTACAGTTCTACCCAAAGTGACTTTAAGCCACCCATCCCCCCCCCCCCCCCCCCCGCTGAAACCCCGCTGAGGCATGTCCCGCCCAGCTAGCGCCTGCAGCGGGCTTGCTATTGATTTTCTGGCTCACAGGCCCGGCCAGGAACAAGCTCTTTTTAATGGCCTGTTAATTGGGAGGGAGGCAGAAGAAGGCTGTGCTGAGAGGCCCAGCTTACCAGGGACCAAGCTTCCTGTCTCCTCTGTCCCCCCTCCCCCCCCCCCAGTGTATTCTTGCTCCCAGAGTGCAATGGGGCAGGGAAAGCCCTGGGCCTAGTGCTGTGGCCAGGCCTAAGCGCCTCTCTGGACCTTTTGCTGACTCATCGTATGACCTGGGACAAGGCCTCCTCCGCTGCAAGATGGGAGGAGATAGTCCTGGGATGAAGGGTCAGAGGAAACTTGATTTTTTTAGGTGGTTTTTGTTGGTGGTGGTGGTGGGAGGGGGGTTATTTTGTTTGTGTGTTTTTAAATGGAAAGATTTTATTTCAGGAAACTTAAATAAATAAATAGATAGGTAGATAATTCTCTTCCATTCCTCAATTCCCAATGCAGCCTGGGTTGGAACCCTTTGCTGCCTTGAGCAAATTATGCTAATCTCTCTGGTCCTCCATTTCCGAAGCCCAAAAGGGAAAGGTGCATCCTCCACCACCAGCTGCCTCCTCCGGCTGTCCTAACGCAGGTGCTACCCGAGGCCCGGGCCCGGGTGACAGTGCCAGGCACTAGCAGCTGTGTAGCTGTCGTTACCATCCAGCCTCAGTTTCCCCTTCTGCCGATAACAGGGCGACTTAGCACTCGCCCTGCCTCACTCCCCTGTGTTGTGACTTTGGGGATGTGGTAACCCCTCTTCCTGTGTCTTCAGAAGTTCTCCGTGCATCAATCTGTTCTTTATATTAATTTGTCCAATTCAAATATACAATCTGGTCTCTGTCAGTTCTCAGGTGGGCAGCGCGCCCTGAGGGACCCTCCCCCCCCTTACTGGGTCCTATTCAGACTCTGGCACCCATTGAGAAGCAATGTTGTCTCTAAAGATAACATTGTTGGGCTGCATTCCTCAGATCTGAGGTCACCTGTGCCCTGTTGTCTGTCACAGGTCCCTTCTGCTGATGTTCTGTCTGGGAAAAGCCTGCGAGCATGTACACACACACACACACATACACACACACACACACACTCCTCACTCACCTGACACCTCTACGTATCCATCCTTGGTCTTTACCATCAGTTCTTCGGGCTTGAAGCTGTGCACGTTGACACACACTTTCCAGGGCTCCCCAGGGAAGGGTGGGGGGCTCCTGCCTTCAGCAGGCACTCCAAACCTGGCTGTGGTTGTCGGCCCCCGGGGCACCATCCCGGATCTTAGGGTTCCGGGCCAGGCAGAGGAGAGCCGAGGCAAAGCCCAGTCAGGCCAAGGGGCCGTCAAGTCGTCTGGGAAGGGGTCCATGCCAAAGCCATCGTCCAGCAGGCGGGAAGAGAGCGGTGAGTCTCGGAAGGGGTCTCTGCGCAAGCGGCTTGGGTAGGAGCACGGGAAAGGCAACTGCCCATCAGCCATGGTGTCTGTTGATCTCAGAGGGAGACAGAGGCTCAGAGAGACGCAGCCACCTACCCAAGGTCACAGAGCTAGGTGATGTGGCTTGTGATGGTTTTCAGAGTTTAGTCCTCCACTTCGGAAAACGCTGATCTTCCGTTTGCCACAAGCCCAACCATCCGATGCCCAGAATGGAGCTGGGGTCCTGACTCACAAACGTGACCCACCAAGCAGGCCCAGCAGAATCCCAGAGGGCCTCTGTCTGTCCCACCGCACCAGGCTATCCGCAAGTCACCGGCCTCCCAGGCTGCCCAGGCTCCCAGCCAAAGCCCACAGAGGTCTTGAGCACAGCCAGGAGTTTAATAAACCTCAGGGACGCGCGCCTAGAAACTTCTCCTGGCTTCTGGGCTGGGAGCCTTCTATTTATTTGTTGCTGGGGGCTGGGGGCGGGTTTTGCAGGCACCTCCTGTCACAGGAGTATTCAAAGGTGATGAACCAGCCCCTGAGAATCCGCTGAGAGAACACTGGGCTCCGGGAGGGGGTGGGGAGCTGGGAGTGGCCTTGGCGTCCGAATCCAGCCATCCTCTCCCGCACCGGCACTCTCTCCTCCGCTTACTCGACTCTGCCCCGCCCTCCCCCTGCCTCCAACAGTGTCCACTCCAGGCAGTAGTGTCCCTGCCGGGCGCTAAAGCTAGACTATTAATAACCCTCGGCCTGGCTCAGGGCTCAGGTCACACTCTGGAAATACCAGCCCCAGAACATGTTCCATCTTGCCTCCCACCCTGGGGACCCACAGAAGAAGAGAGACAATGGCCCATTGGATTGAAAAGTAAAAGGAATACAGTACGACCAGACTTCTGAGAATGACTAACAGCAACACATGTCATAATTTTATAAAGTGACACTTGTTAAGTTAGGGGGGGAAACCGGATATTGTTAGGCAGCATGTCTGTTGGAATAGGAAAGTCTTGGGGCAAGAGAACAAACTGGGCTCAACTCCCAACACTGCCCTGAGGCAGAATGGGAGTCAAAGGGTGGGAAATGAATCCAGGGATTGGAGGGAATTCTGCATAAACGGACCTAACTGGTTCCTCTAAGGCTAGACTGGGGTGACCAGACCTCACTTGAAAACTAGGGGAGAACAAGCAATTGCTGTGGCGTGGAGGTGGCGGGTTGGTCGTGGTCGTGGGAACCGTGGGGGCTGCGGCTAAACTTGTTAAAACATCTGGCTGAAGTTTGGTCACTGGAAGAGTGTCACTAAGGCCACGTCTCTCCCACGCATGCCTGAGCTTGTTTTCCACCTGTGAAATGGGAGGAGAGAAGCCTGCTTGGGGATGTGTCCTCGGGAATGCATGAGGTCACGTGCTGCTCAAAAGGCTCTCAGCTTTCATCTTACCAGATGCGTACCCTTTGCTCTTAAGTGCACTCCCCCACTACTGATAGCTAAGGGCCCCACTACTCACTGTTCCATTAGGCAGCAGAGTAAACACTCATAAGTCATCAGATAACCTCTTTAAATTTTTATCAGTTGATTGTGGTACTGGAGGCAGAACACAGCCTGATGCATGCTGGGAAGTATGTATTTCACCGCTGAGCTGCACCCCTAACTATAAGAGCTGCACATCCTCTAAAATCACGTCATTGTGATGGGTTCACAAACGAAATTATCACACAGCTGGTTTAAACTAGCCACCCAGACCCCTGCTCAGTCCCAAACGCAACCCCAGAATGTCACTCTGTGCTGTAGGCTTTCCCTGTCACATGTCCACCACACAGGACAAGACAACAACAACAAAAAACAGTGACAAGCTGGGACTGAAACTAGAAAAAAATTGTTTTCTAACCTCTTTCCTGACTCATGTGTCCTTGTCCTGTGTTCCATCCTTCCTCCTCATTGCCTAATGTGACCGTCTCTTGGCGTCCTTTCTAAGGTCACTATGCCGCCCTACTATGTCCTACTGCCCCTCGTGTGGGGATCCTAATCTGTAATACATATTCACATATATGTATGTGTGTATGCCAATATGCATACGTATGTATATGTAAGCAAATAAGGAAACCCCTTTACTTCCTTACTTTTGATTTTCAAATAGTGTCTCATTAACCTACATAGGTTGGCCTTGAACTCACGCTCAGCCTAGGTTGGTCTTGAACCTGTGACCTTCGTGCTTCAGCCTTCTGAGCAGTTTGGACTACAAGCCAAGCACCACCAGGCTGGGTTTATATATATATATTTTTCTGAGTAATAGTAATTACCGTAGAGATGTACTATTCTCCAGATAGGCTATTAGCTCTGAACCCCAAATTCAGGAAGAACTGTTTCTAGAACCCTTTGTTGCTCCATACTGCTGGGAGAATGGATTTACAAATCTTTTAGCCTATGGGGGCCTCGGGTTTGGAGTTCCGGTCTTTGCACCATCCTCAACAGATGTCCAGCTTGGGCCTTGTCCCTCTGCAGCTCTAAGTTCTGCTTTCTTTATGGGGTGGGGGGGGGTGGAGAAGTCATTTGTTAGGGAGCTCTTCTCATATGAGACTGTTTATCCAGAATAAGAAGGCAGGAAAGAATGGCAAGCAGGTGAGGAGGCAGGAGTCCTGGCGAGAAAGCTAATTGCTCTGAACTTTGGATCTGGACTGAGTGGGTGGCTCAGTGGAGAGAGGGTCCCCCATCCCCGTGTGACTGGGTGGCCTTGATGCCATGTGGGATGAGCTCATGGTGCCAGAAAACTTAAGCTGACGTCATGGCTGGGCACAGACTGCAACTGGGAGGGGCCGGGTGAACCTGCCGCTGATTATGAGGATAGTCACCCTGTATGATGAACACGGAGAAATCTGGCCCTGCCTGGGACCAGGTGGGGGCTGGGGTGGGGCTCCTGAGTTGGTGGGATGTTGTGGGGGAGGGGCAGTGCTGTCTCTGAGTGTGTGTGGATTTGGGCGGGTGTTGTGCGTGTTTACGTGATGCTGGGCTGTATTGATTTATGGAGGGGCAGTGCTGTCTCTGAGTATGTGTGGATTTGGGCGGGTGTTGTGTGTGTTTACGTGCTGCCGGGCTGTATTGATTTATGGGTGTGTTTGGAGGACGTGTTCTAAACGGTTTTCTTCTTCCCCCTCCCAGGCCTCTTTACACAAGTTCGCTGAAAACTTCTAGAAGACCCAGGAGAAGGGGAAGGCTTGACAGCTGCAGGGACTGAGCCTCCATCATGGCCTGAGGCGCTCTCCTCTCTCTCTCGCCCTCTCTCTCTCTCTCTCTCTCTCTCTCTCTCTCTCTCTCTCTCTCTCTCTCTCTCTCTCTCCCTCTCCCTTTCTCTCCTCTCATTGTAGTTCAGGCGAACCTTGAACTCTTTATATAGCAGATGGTGAGCTTAAACTCCTGACCCTTTTGTTATTGTTGTTTGTTTTTGTTTTTGTTTTTTGAGACAGTGTTTCTCTGTGTAGCCCTGGCTGTCCTGGAACTCTCGTTGTAGACCAGGCTGGCCTTGAACTCACAGAGGCTTGCCTGCTTCTGCCTCCCGAGACCCTTCTTACCCCAACTTGATTAAAATGCTGGGATTACAGGAGTCTGGAAAAGGAACCAAGGCTTGGTATGAGCTAGGCCAGCATTTTGTCACCCGAATCACAGTCTCAGTCCCTCTATTTCTTTGTGGTTAGAAGATAGAAATAGTCACTTTAGCATTCACGGGGCTCCTGCCAGGTGCCACCTTCCGCCCTTGGCACTTTGAACTTACCTTTCAACTCATGCAATCCACCCCACAAAGTGGTGAGGAAGGGGCCTTTAGCGTCTTCATTTTATGGATGGAGAACTGAGCCACAGGCTGCTGACTTGTCTAACTCTGTGTGCCTCCTTAAGGGACAGAGCTGGAATTCCAACCGAGGCCCTTGGCTTTGACTGGCATAGTCTCTGGAATCAGATTTGTGGCTCATGTTTGTGCAGCACTGCCCATATACCAGCGCCTCCCCCCTCCCCCCCCCCCCCCCCCCCCCCGCAGTTCAGCAGGTTTTTGTTTGTCTGTACGGATCCAAGCCTTTCTACGTGGTTCCGATTGACCTGCAATTGCTATCTTCCTGCCTTAGCCTTCTGAGGGCTGGGGTTAGAGATCTACGTCACCACACCCAGCTCTGTCATTTTTATCTATCACCTCATGGTCTTCACAGTCCCGAGAGAGGAAACCACTCCCCAGGGCGCACAGTCAGTGGGCTGCTGAGCTCCTATAACAGCTACATCGGGATGATGTCACCCGGGCCTTGCCCTATGGTCTTCTGTACCACCTGGCATCCTTTTCTGGGCTCTTGCCTCATTCCTGGGTCAGGCCAGCTTTCTGTTTGGGGAAATGGAGAAGTGAGCAGCTGCGAATCCTGCTGACTGAGACGCCTGTTGAGAACTAAGATGACACGTAGGGACGGTGATCAGTAGATGCCGCTGGCCATTGTCAACCGGCTGAAAGCAAGGGGTCAGACTCCCCCAAGTCTGGAGAGAGGCTGCAGAGAGGGAGGAAGCCCAGGCTGGTTCTGCTGGAGAAGGAGAGACCGTGTGTGTGTGTGTGTGTGTGTGTGTGTGTGTGTATGTCTGAAAGTGTGTGTGTGTATGTCTATGTGTGTGTGTGTATGAGAGTGTATGAGAGTGTGTGTATGTCTATGTGAGTGTGTGTGTAAGTGTGCACGTGTGCGTATGTGTGTGTGTTAGGATGTTAGATTCAGAGCAAAGACTGTGTCACTTGCCTGACATCTTCTTAAAACTTTCACATGGGAAACACCACAATTAATCTTCAAAAGAGACAATCGAGAGAGAAGGTGACATCATCCTGAATTCCAGAAGCGGGGATCTCCTGGAGGAAGAAGCAATGTTTGGAGTTGCACAGGCATGGCAAGACAAAGACCCGCTGTCAAATGTGTTTTCATTGTATTGCAATGAGACCTGGAAGCTTCCTCTCCTGGGATACCTAAGCGCCTCCTCTTCCAACCTCAGCTGTCATCAACAAAGATGAGTGAGGGTCTCTTGAGGGCACAGGTTTCTGGTAAGAGTTTTGCCTCCTGCTCCGTCACAACCCCAGGGGCAAAGAACTTTCTTTGAGAAAGCTGCCTGGGTCCTGGGGTTCTCCCACCTTCACTGAGACTCTAGGTCCAGGGAGACCCGAATCCCTGTCTTCTGTCCCTTCAGACCCTCTACAGATGATCCTGATAGAGTCTACAGCTCATCTCTCGCTAGTAGCAGGCTTGGGTGTCCTGTTCCTATGGGGGGTCCTCAGAGATGCCATGCCGGGGGCACATGTCTGTGTGAGCATTTGATGATCTCTGGGTCTGGTTTGCCCTGCCCTGATTAGTGTGTGCAAGTCATGGGAAGTGTACTGAAATATCCACAATGGGTAGAAAGATTGGAAGATTTCCAAGAAATCTCCATTTTACAGAGGAGAAAACTGAGACCAGTGTCACCACCAGTTTGTGAACTCTCAACCCAAGTCTACGTGAATGTCAAGCACAGATCTCTTTGCTCTGTGCCGTGAGGCCATGCCGTCTGCTCCCCATGTGTGCCCAGCTGGATCCCAGCCCTCCAATCCCAGCCAAGCCCAACAACCACAGTTGACCTTTAGATTATCAGCCCATTTCTTCCTCCTTCTCCAGGACCCGATTTTCTGAAACCGTCTCCCAGCAGGACAAATGACACTGGGTACACATTGAGATTGAGGAACCGGGCAGTGCCAGCTACAGGCACGTGCCCCTCGTGTGAGCAGCGGCTCGCAGCTGAATAGGCAGAGTGCTCTGCCCTGTCTCTACCAGCAGAGAAGGAAGTACTGGATGGTCAGCTACTCCGCTCTTGTTCTTAGGCACCTCTTCCGCATAGCTAGTGTTAGTGACTCTCTGTCTTAGTCTGGGTCAGCTACTGTGATTAAAAACACTGACCTAAACTAACTGTGGAGGAAAAGAGCTTGTTTGGCTTATAGGTTACATTCCACCACCAGCAAAATCCAAGGTAGGAACAACCTGGAAGCAGGAGCAGATGCAGAGACAATGGAGGAACCCTGCTTACTGGCTGGCTCAACCTGCTCTCTAATACAACCAAGGACCACCCACTGGCCTAGGGGTTAGCACTGCCTAGGGGCTAGGCCCTGTCATAGAAACCATTCATCAAAAACTGCTCACACACCAGTCAGCTGGAGGCAAATCCTCAGCTGAGGTTCTCTCTTGCCAGGTGACTCTAAGTTGCATCAAGTTGATGAGGATCAACCAGTGTGGTCTGCATCCAGGACGCTGATGTCTCAGCTAATCGAGTTTTTAGGGTGGTGATATTTGGCTTCCCGTGTAGGAACCTAATGTGTTTGAATTCTGCCTGTTCTGCCGTTCTAGGGGACCAACTTAGCCTCTCTGAACACTGTCTAATGTTCAGAGAGGGATAAAAACATCACCTGCTTTTTTATGATTCTCTAAAACAATAGTCACTGCTGTGGTTTAGAGAGGACCTCGTGTTATAGCATCGGTTGCCAGGTCACCATGCTATGGCAAATGGTGGGATCTCGAAAAGTGGAGCCTAGAGGAAGGACATGGCCTTGGAGGGGGTGTTGAGACCCTAGCCCCTTCTGGCCTATCTCTCCTTCTTCTCAGAAACCATGAGGTGAGCAGCTTCCCCTACCACAAGTTTGCTGCAATGCCACAGGCCCAAAGGCAACTAGTGGCTGAGTAACCATGGGCTGAAGCCTCTGAAACCTTTCCTCTATATTTTTTTTTTCGGAGACAGGATTTTTCTGTGTAGCTCTGACTGTCCCAGAACTCGTTCTGTAGACCAGGCTAGACTCAGACTCACAGAGATCTGCCTGCCTCTGCCTCTGAGTGCTGGGATTAAAGGCGTGCGCCACCACCGCCTGGCTGAAACCTTTCTTTTTAGCAGGTTGCTTGCTCAGGCCTTTTGCCATGGTGATGAAAATCTGGCTAATGTGGCACCTGATACTGTCAGCATGCAGTCCCAGCATGACATGGGGAAGGTGGCATGCCTCGCAATGAACACACGAGGAGGAACCGAGGGAGGGTGTGGCCTGCTCGTGTTCCCTTCATTCCTTTCTCTATTGCATGCTTATGTGTACAAACCACTAACCCGAAGACTAGAGATGGGATGGAGGAGGGGAAGCCCTGGCTTTCGTGAGTCTCAAGGGACAACCAAACAGATAGTTAGAATGGTTGCAAATACGGAAAATCTCTGTGAAGGAAGCAAGCTTTTGGTTAGCGTCCTCATTGGATTTTCTGTTGCCGAGTTTCCCATGCTCTTGGTACTCCAGCCACAGAGGCCTCCTGTCTCGCAAACAGAGGAGTCAGGCACATTCTTACCTCTGTTCCCACTGCCTGGAACAGTGTTTTCTAGGTCCCCCAACTCATCCGGGTCTCTACTTACAGTTTGTCTACTTGGAGGAAGCTCCTCTAACCCTCGAGTGCCACACTGTCTCACATCTGCTTGCTTAGCTTTCTTCTTTGCACTTGCCACTAACTGGAATTACATTTTCACCTCTAATTCTCTGTTTGTATGTCCCTCTCCATCAGCACAGAAGAGGGAGGAGGGAAGGGACTTTAATCTGATTGTTCATGGCTGTGTCACCAATACCTGGCACATAGTGGCACATAGTGTTGTGGTTGTCATTGGGCTTGTTTGTCAAGCATTTCCAGTTTATCCTTCTGAGGAACCTGGTTTTCTCATTGCTGTGGCCAATTCCCTGGCAGAAGGAGTACGAGGGAATGGAGCTCATGGTTCAGGGATACAGTCCATCACGGTGGTTGGAGTCACGTGGCTGGAACCGTGGATACACATGGTAGCTGCTTGCTACAGGACACACGTCAGCCAACTCAGAGGGCTCAGCAGGAAGTGGGTCCACCCAGAAAACTCATGTCCAGTCTCCTTGGGAACCTCCTTCCTCCAGCTAAGCCCTTGAAGGTTCCCTTACTGCCCTAAAGTGTACTACCACCTGGGGACTGTGTTTAAGACAAGAGCCTGTGGGGATGCTTCCTTGTGCCTCTGTGGTTGGGAGGAGCCTTGCAAATGCTTATGGCCAGTGAGTTGTGAGGAGAAAGGCCTACAACTCATGAAATATCAATGTCTTTCAGAGCATCTAATAGTCCAGTCATTACTCTCACGAGGCATGTGAACGGGACGCAAACCTTTGTCCTTTAAGACTCATTACAGCAGCCTCGCCCAGCTGATTCTGACGGACAGACTTCTCAGTTGTGAACCTCTGCATGTGCCAGTACAGCTCTGTTCAAAAGACTGTCCTCAGCACAAACACCCCTCGGACAGCAGAAGCTTCCAGACTCCTCATTTGACGAGATTTTTTTGCCAGGCAAAGCGGTGCCCATTCCTCTCAGTTTGGGACATTTCTGGTGTATACATCTCTGATGCAGAAGGTGGCTCTGAGCTCCTTGGGCTCCTATCCCAGAAGCCTCTGAGGGTAGAACAAGAGCTGGTTTGACCAGTTGGTGACCATGACACCGGGCAACTGCTTTGGAATTTTTTTTTTTTTCTGGGACTGGGAGTGGACAGCCTGAGAAGATTCTCAGAGTCTGTGCTTGGGTTGGAGCTGGGAGAGCCTGGATAACATCTAGAGATGGAGAAGATGGCTCTTCAGGCACCTGCTTTACTGATTTGAGGAGGCTTCCTTTGCCAGCTTTATTCTGGGTGACTATAAACCTGGTTAAAAGTTGAGGGACTTTATTAACACGGAAGGAACAGTAAAGGCCCTGGAGAAATGCTCTCTAGCCTGAGAGAGGGGAGTTGGTTTTGTCCAAACACCCTAAGATTTCCTATCCGTTTTGATGGGTGAAAAAGGTGTAACCCTGTGCTGAATGCCTTCACACACTAAATTGTGCTGGGAACTTCAGACTCCATACATTTCAAGTACAGATGTGTGTGTATGTGTGTGTGTGTGTGTGTGTGCGCGCGCGCACGCACAAGCACATGTGTGTGCCATTTCAATCCCATTGTCCTTTTCATGTCTGTTTATTTGCAAGTATGTATATGTGAGTGTGTTCATGTGTGTTCTGGTACACATCTACACACACACACACACACACACACACACACTGGAGCCCAGAGGACAACCTTGAGGGTGTCATTCTTCTGTCTGTCCACCTTCCTTTTTGAGAAGGTCCCTCTCATGGGCATCTGGGCCTCACCAGCTAAGACAGGTTGTCTGACCAGAGTCACATGTCCTTCTGCTGTCTGCATCTCTCCAGTGCTGGAGTTGGGAGCACACACGCCATACCTGGCTTGTTATATGGATGCTGTGGGTTGAATTTAGGCTCTCAGGCTTCCATGGCAAGCACCTACTGACTGAGCTATTGCCCCAGCCCGCTTTAACCCCCCCGTTTCTAATAGGCAATGTGACTCTATTTGATGCGGTTGGTATTACCCATTTCAGGTTTAGATGTGAGAGAGACCCAGGGTTTGCTGCAGTTTGAGAGAGCATGGGGGCAAGTTTCTATGGCAAAGCAAAAGAAAGCAAGATGAAAAGAAAAGGCATCCGTGGGTTAGCCGTTGGGTGGCCCTGGCTAGCCCATCACATGGAGATGCAGTCCCAGGGTGTGGCAAAGTAGGACTGTTGTTCCACTTGATGGACAGGCATGAACAGCTCAGAGTCTTTCCATGAAAGCCCTGAATGACCCAGGTGGAAAGCATCAGTGGAATGCCTGGGGGGTGGGGGCGGCAGAGAATGCCAGGCTCTTCAGAGTGGAGGAGACAGTACGGAGGGCAGCAGGTAGGAGTGCCTGCTCTTCCACCTTCAGCCTAGGTGGCATGGAATTTAAAAAAAATACAGTTTTTAAAAAAATACAGTTTCCGTGTAATTATTTCAGGTATAAAGCTGACCAAGAGGGAGCCGGGCAGGATGAAAAGCAGGCCTGCCCGCCGAGCTCCACACTACAGAATGGCGCCCACGTGGATAGCCGAATCCGCAGAAAGCTTGAGAAAGCTTGGGAAAGAATAGAGTAAAGCTCCATTTTTCGGGTCTGGCAAGCAAGCACTCTCATCTAAGAGAGGCTTCCTGACTCAGCTTCAGCTGCAAAACATTGCAGCTCTTTTAAGAGGTTCGGCTACAAAACACTTAAACGCTGTTGATGAAAATTAACTGCATGCTTTTCAGTTTTCAGCCGTAGCAGGAAAAAAGCTGTGTCGTTTTAAAATGCCAGCTTTCTGGGCCGTTCTGCTAGGGCAAACTCTGACTCTTTTAAGCAGGTGGTCCTGACTATGGAGCTTTTGAGTGTTGAGCTTTTGAGTGTTGAGCCAGAAGCCTCGTGTGAGCTTACCTAGGTGTTCGATTTTCCTGCTGCCGCCCTTTCCAATCATGGGGGTCCATGCTCGTGTTGCTGAGGGCCTTGTGCACACCTGTCCCTCTAGTTTCCTCTGTCATTTCGTGAGGTTGGTCAGAGAGGCCAAGTAGCTCACACCCAGACCCCAGTTACGAGGTAACAGAGCCACACTCATATCCAGGTCATCCCGAGGCCCGGGTCTTTGGTTCAGCTGCTCCTTGTAAGATGTGTGTCAATCTGAAGCCCCAGGAGAGGTGTCCTTGTGCCTTGAGCAATGCCAGGTGGATGGTAGGTGCTCACGTCTGCCCTGCCATCTGTGTTCCCTTTAATCTCTCTCTCAGGGCATGCCATGGGAGATCATTGACATTGCTCTGGGGGAAATGTCACTACCTTGCTGCACCTTTTACACACACACACACACACACACACACCCACACACACACCACACACACACACACCAATAAATGCACATTAACCAGCTTCAAAGTGAACAGGCTTTGGGAGGGAGTAGAGCTGGCATCCCTGGGCAAATCCAATCACGTGGCAGTCATTTACATACCAGGTATAGTGTCCCTGCAGGGACAGGGAATGAATGAGGCAGAGAAGGCTCCTGCCCTCCGAAAGGGGCATTAAACAAGCAAGGGAAGTAATTACAGGTAGTAGGGTAGCAGCTAGTACTCAGGAAAGAGCAGGAAGGAAGGGATGGCAGTGGGAGGACAGGGTGGGGAGCTGACTTCAGGCAGCTGCAATCACTGCCTTGCCCCCATTCCATGCACACAATTGTCCTGAATCCTCCCTTAGCTTCAGTTCTGTTCCTGACTAATTCCTACTCCTTGTCCAGCATCTTGCTAGAGGGTACTTTCTTCACCCCTATGATGTCTTGCTTGGCCTTCTAAGGTGTAGTTACTCTCTGCCTTCCCCCATCCTCAAAGCTAGCCACATAGTTTACTGCCAGTGAGACCTGGAGCAACCATTTGTGCCCCAGTTTCTGCAGCCATGACACTGATGCTAACACAGCATCTCCTGCAGATGCTATGGAGGTGAATATGTCGGTAACTTACATTGACTTCAGTGGAGCTCCCAGAAACCTGCCTGGCCCTTGATTGTCACCATGAAGGTACTGGGTGATCTTATGGCTTTATGGTCACCATGATTTAAGTGTGTCTTCCACCCTGGTCTCTGGATAGCATTGTGGGTAGCATCTTCAGTGTTTCCCACCCTGGCTTAACCCTGGAAGAGCATAGGGAGGCTTGCAGGGGCACGGATGCCTGGCATTCTCCTCAAACCTACCTATTGTTTGGGGGTGGGTCAAACATGGGTGTTTTATAAAGGTCAGGGCAATCTTAATACTCAGTCATGATTGAGACTCTGGTCTAATCCGCCCACCCCTTTTAATAGGTTGAGTAGAGGGTTCTAGAAAAGGGCTTGACTTGCTTAAATGGTCATGCTGCAAGCTAGGGACAGGAGTCTGGATTCCATCTCTTAAGAAGTTTTGTTTTCCTACATTCCTCCCACGCCTTGAATTGTTTCATCGGTTCTGCTTAGCAGAGAGGCTGCAGGCAGCCACGGGTCACCAGAAGCAGGAGTGCTGGATGCATGCTGCCTCTGCTCCATTCTTGAGCAGCTGCCAATCTGGTAAGGACAGAGCATCCGCAGAAGCAGGGTTGCTTTCCTCTGCAGCCAGGACAGTTGGGACGAGGGTGATGGGGGTGGGGCCCCTGCCCAGACCAATGGCTGGATAAACAAACACGTGGTTTCCCCATAACTGGGTATCTGTGCCGGAGATTAAAAGGTGAAGGCCTCTCCGTGAGTCATGGAGAGGTGACGAAATTAGTCACAGGGACAGCCTCCTAAAAAGCCACACTTTCTGGGAAGTCATCTTATTGGAACCCTTTGCAGGTGGGGGGGGGGGGCTAGCTCTACATTGACAGGGCTTATACACTCAGGACGAAAAGTGAAAGGAAATCCCTCAGACCTGGACCCATTAGCTATGCCAACTTGCCCCTGGAGCCTTAACTGGAGCACCCCGAAAGTGAGGCTCCGGTGTGGGTAAAGGGCACGTGACTGTTAACTCATCGATGGGTCTTAATGTCCTGGTCACCAGAGAGCCTCAAAAAAGGACGCCGGGTATGGCTTCACAACCAGCCTATTTAGAAAGAACGAAATCAGTGTGTGGGTGGGGGTGGTGACTAGCCACAGATTTACCTAAGAGAGGTCACCCCAGTCTTATGGTTCCCAAGGCAGGTTTTCATTGGGCAAGACACAGAATGAGTGGTGCACATAGCTGGTTGTATGTGTGTGTGTGTGTGTCTGTGTGAATGAGCGTGTGTGAGTGTGTATGAGTGTGTGTGTGTGAATGAGTGTGTGTGAATGAGTGTGTGTGGGTGTCTGTGTGTGTCATTGTATAATAGTGACTCACATAATTGGAAAATAATAATGCTATGAACACTTTAAAATATAAGGTTTTTAACCTAAAAAATAGACACCCTTGAAACCTGGAGGATGTGGCAACGCTGAGCCGAGATTCTCGCCTGGAATTTGTACATTGTGCTCCCCACATCCCCACAGCCAGTCCCGCCCACTCCCACTTATCCCCTAAGCACTTTCTACCTGCCTTGACCGGGGAGAGATGTTGAAGTTTGCCCTGGGAACCTTTCCAGAAAACCCCTGTCTTCCAAGTCAGCTCCGTTGGGCTGACCCCAGGACTCCCACTACCACACCTCAGACTCTGTGCTGAAAATCTAACTTTGCTCATTAGCCTCAGTTGAATGCTCTCCCCTTTTCATGTATTTAAGGAACGGAAAGTTTCATTTTGTTCCCGTAGCAGCTAAGGGAGGTGGCTGCTGCTAACTCATCCTACAGATCAGCAAATTAGTCAGTCACAGGCTGTGGCCCTTGTCCAGTGTTGTATAGGTAGTAGTAGAAAGACCCTAGGTATTTAGGATCTAAAATCTTTGTCACAACATGAAAGTGTCAAGACAAAAGCAACTCAATGTAAGAGGTTCGATATTTACAAATTCTGGATCTGTAGAGGAGAACTGGCAACCTGTGGTTCTGAGTCAGCTTATCTGAATTCTGTCCTTGATTCTGGGGACTGTGTCTTTTGGGCAAGTGGCTTCATTTTTCTAGGCTTTGGTTTCCATCTCGTGAGGAAGGAAGTCTAATGTTGGGGTTTCAGGGATGGCTTACAACGAGATGACCTGGAATAGGTTTCCTGAGGGAACCCATAATGCGACTGAAACTCGGGGTGGGTAGGAGGCTCAGTTGATAAAGCATTTGGCTCACAAATGTGAGGAAGTGAATTTGATCCCAAGGCTTGGCGTGATGTCCCACAGGTGTCACCCTAGCCCTGGGGGAGGTGGAGACCGGCTAATAATCCCGGAGGCTCGCTAGGCCAGCAGGGCAGCGAGAGACTGTCTCATTTGAACAGCACCCAAAAAATGACATATCCTCTGCATATGTGTGAACACACATACCACACACTCACTCACGAACTTACACAAGGGTAGAGCTCAAGTGTTTACAGGTCTGTTTGAGAAACTGAATAAATGCTCTGAGCCGTGTGTGTGTGTGTGTGTCACACAGGTGCGCCATGAGAGCTTCTTAACACTCCATCTTCCTTCTCACAGAAGACACGAGGTCACATATGAGATCACGATACCATGAGCCTTTAACTACGCACTGAAACCCTGAAAACCCTGGGTAGGCTGTGGTCCCTTGTAACCCTGGGCAAAGGACAGACCGACTCTCAGGATGCTGGAGAACACAGCAGCTTCTCTCTCTAATGCAGACATTCTGGGCAGATGTCAGATGGTCAGGCTGAGCTGGGTTACTTGGTGATCCTCTGCTTTGGGATTTTTCAGATGGGAATCCCAACCCCCAGTGTACAGATGACTTGAGATGTGCCAAATCCTTTGAGCCAGTGTGGCAGAATCAGCTAGGCCCTTGGCCAATGACCCCTTGAAGAAATAACTTAACCTGGGGAGAAAGACACAGCGTAGAGTTCTCATAATTTAGGACCCTTGGAAAGGATCCACTGGGGGCCAAGGGACATAGAGTCAGGCAAACACCAGTTCTAGGAGCTGGGAGTAACAGTTCCCTTCCATGGGCCTCAGCTTTATCTGAAAAGTAACAATAGGACCTTTGTCACCAGCTTAGCAGAATAATCATACAAGACATGACTTGCCAATGGACAACAGTTAGATTCAGGACGTGGCGAAGACAGTTTGTTTTCCCTATCAGGACTCCAGGGACACTGGACTTGGAGAGTTTTGAGTTGGACCCAGGACCCCTTGATGTGTCCCACATCTCAGCCATCCCAACCCTTGCATCAAGCCCACCATCACTCTTCCTTCCTTGGTTGATATCCTTCCAGCAAAAGATACAGCCCCAGTATCCACCAGGATGGAGTCCAGAGCATCAGAGCAGCGCTCTCCCACTTGCCCTCCCCAGAACATCCTGGCTAAATCCTGTTGCACAGCCAACTGCGGCCCAAGACCCACTGCTTTTACCCCCAAAGGCAAGACAACCACAAAGGTATAGCATTGCTTTCTCTCTGGCTCAGCCCGTTAATAAATGAGACATAATATTACGTGGCTGGAAAAAAAAAAAGATTCTCTCTGTATTTTTTTCAGTTGTGACTTTTTAATAGAAGTTGGTTCGTGTACAGGCATTTGAGTTCTTCAATTAATTTCCATCTAAATGAGGTTTTCGGGAGATAACCAGCATTTTAGCTCCATTTGGGCTTAATTTGTATGATGGGAGCTTCTGTTTCTGGCGGTTCCAAATCTCTGGTGACTCCAGCATTCATTGCCTGGGTGATAATTCCCCCACTACAGACAGCAGCACCCAGAGCTGAGAGATGAATGGTTTCCAGTGGCAATCCAAGGGGAGGGGCTGGCTCCCCTCCCTTCCCAATACCACTCAATAAATAGGAAATAATAATAAATTATTAAATAAGCCATGTTCCAAGGACAGCCTCACATCATGGTATTTACAATGCAAAATGACAACCACCAAAAAAAAAAAAAAGAAAGGAATAAAACCAAAAATCAACTCACAAAATGAAAACAGGGATGGACAACAAAACCCAAATACACAAACAGAAAAAGAAGTTGCAGAGGGTTGGTGATCATGGTGTTAATGCCATTGGCTCATCAGTGCAGAACGGACAAGGGATAGAGTTCTTTAAAGTGTTGTGCAGTGGCGTTGTGTCTGGCCCAAGTCTCTGGTGGGCTGGCTAGCGGGGGGGGGGGGCATGTGCCATTTTAATATCAAATCAAATTTTCTCCCCATCAGAAGGGAAACCAAAGTGAGAGACACATGGCCACGAGACCATTCAGGATACACACAGAACAGATGGGGCAAAGGGAACCTAGCACAGGGCTGAGGGTGTGACCCATTTGCATGAGCACTTGATGAGCATGCCCGAGCACTTGGGTTCCACCCCCAGCACCAGAGAAAAAGAAATGCGGCAGAAAAGTTGGAAGTTGACCTTGAGAAAGACATAAGTCATTGCTTTCTTCCACCTTTGGTCGCACCCCAAACTTGTACTTCTTTAAGCAAAACCTTTCTGGGAAAGAAAACAAGGCCGAGAAATATAAGAATAGGGGCTCTCTGAGGCTGAGACCCAAACTCCTCCCCAACATCTCCATTTTATTTTGCTCCTGAGAAGCTGAGTCGCCTTCCAACGAGGTCTCAAAGAGAGCCTGGAATGAAGTCCAACTTTGGTGGACATGAATGGGGTTAGTCCACTTTCTAGCCACCCAGTAGGGATTCAGGTGCTATTTTTAGCTATTCCTAGGAATCTCCTTATAGCACTTCAAACCCCTTTCCTTCCCCCAAGTCTCAGCAGAACTCATTGTGTTTGTTGGCTCTCTCGGGCCTCAGGCCAACATCCGAATTATTTGCCAACTACCCCACCTCACTAAGTGGCAACCCTGGTCTGCATTAAGGTGATAATTAGCCCTATTGCGCTCACGTGGAGCAAGTCCACAGTGGGGAGGCCAAGCCAAGGAGCTTTGGCAGCATGTTGCTTAACCTCAGCCTAAGTTGGATGTTGGTGGGTGAATTACACCCTCACTGTGAACAGCCTCCGCAACACAGTGCAGTAACCCACTGTACAAGCATGGCTATGGATTGCTTCCAAGTGGAGTTATTCCTCAGAAGCGGAAAGTAATGAGGGTAAAGTGGATAGACAGACCAGGGTTCCATGGTTCTAGTTAGCCAAGGTTATCAGCGTCTTGGAAGGAGATCCGTGTTTGCTTGGAAAGCAAAGCAGTGTAGAGGAGAAAATGAATAAGGAAGAGAGATGGAGGAGGAGGAAGAGGAGGAAGAAGAAGAGGAGGAGGGTAGTACACCTTAGCCTTACAGGTATCTAAACAAGCTTCTGACAACTATTTCCAAGGAAAGAATGACGCCTTGCTTGGGTTAGAGTAGGACAGCCATGTTAAAGAGAAGAGTCAGGGATATAGTGAAAGTTTTACTAAATCCACAGCTGGACCAGGCAAGCTGGCCTTGGAAGTCCATGGAGAATGACCACAGAAAGGGCAAGAGCTCGCTGTAGCCAGCAGCCAGAGTCACTGCCAGTTGGTTAGGAAGGCAGAACTGATAAAGGTCTCCAGGACCTAGCTCCCAGAATGAGCTTAGAAATGACCTTTCTGGGGACGTCTGGCTGTCCCCTCCTTCTGTACTTTATTGTCTAATTTTGGAAGTTGTTTTGTGCTACCCCAAATGGAACACAGGAAAAGGGCATTTGCTTTGGGCGTTTGGGTGCCCCCAGGATGGCCCCTGCCCTCTTCACAAAGCAGTGTTTGTCTACTGCAGACGACACAGGCGAGTTTTCCAACCTCAAAAGCTGGGGGAGGGGAGTTAGATAGCAGGAGGAGAAGCAGGTGTAACTTACACGAATCGGGTGCCTTCCGCTGATATCAGGAAGAGCACCATGTCTTCCCTGGGTTTGTCCTGCCTTTCTCTCCCACTGTGAGCATCAATCAAACCCTCATCAAATTGACACCTTGTCTCCAAGAGCCATGCTAGTTAGTATTGAACCCTTCTTACCACAGGATTTCCCAATCACAGGTAAGGGCTCTTTCATGCGTGCCACTGATGTCTCTGAAGACTAGCCCAGACACGGCATTCTGACTCTGAGCAGTTAGCCAAAGATTTCCTGACTCTTTTACGTCTGCGTAGCTACATTCTAATGTCAGGCCCCGGCCGTGGATTTAGGCTCATGGAGTCTGTGGCTGACTCCATCTTTCTGATATGGTAGTGGCGCAGCATGTGTCTGAAGAACTGAGGCACAGACCTGCACCTCACTGGCAGCAATTTAAATAATGAACCTTGGGACTCAGATATTTCCTGGTCAGTTCCAGGATGTTCAGGGCTTAAAACATTCATGGGAAAGACCAAGATGCCTCTGACCTCTCCAACTGCAGCCGTAGCAACAGCAATTTTTTTTAAAGCACAAATAATTTAGAAGACCATCCCACCAAATACATACACATGATCACATATCTTGATACACAATCTCTCCGAATAAATAAATAAATAAATAAATACTGCTAATGGTGAGAAAGAAGAGCTCAACACATAAATAATAAAAATAAATAGATAGATAGATAGATAAATAGATAAATAAATAAATAAAAAGTTTGCTAGGAGCCCTGGGCAAAATGGTCCCCTAGAGTGGTTTGAATGAAAATAGTCTGTGTCTTCGAGAGAGGCTCTCATGCCTTCACAAGCTGTCCTGCTGAGGAGGTTTGGTGGCTCCTGGAAGCCTCTGTCTCCATGAGGGAGGTGAGGCGAGGTTGGCAACCTGGCAGGGATGAGGGTTATTTACAGTTGCTGTACATGCCCTCCTGGGCACCTACTCCTGTGCCAGGCACCTGCTATCTGGTCTTTCGTGGTGGTGTCAGCATAGGCATCCTTGCGTCTTGGTGGGCGGAGTTTTGGCCTGGGCTGGAAGCCATGGTGGGAAGCCCAGTATGGCCACTGGTGCTCCTCCTTGCCTACCAGATAACGAACTTCCCTGGACCCCTAGGCTGATAGGTTGGGAAAGATTGGCAAGGATAGATCATTGCTTTTAAGATGGGAACCCCCCCACCCCAGATGTTTTCCTTGAAGCAAGACGGATGAATAACGCTGGGTCGTGGCGGTCATCGTGTTCCAGTGTCTGAAGTTGAGGAGAGAACCCCTTTCTCCATGTGCCCTGGCCCTCAGCTGTTGCCACCACAAACTCAACACCTCCTAGACTCTGGAAAGCCAGGCAGCTGGTGAGGGGGATGCCCGTGGGTTTATTTTAAGGACCATCTCCCTCGCCTGCCTGTTCCCAATGTCTTCTGCAGACAAAGCAGCTGATGGTGTTTGTGTGTCAGAGGGCAGCTTGCCCTTGCTGCCCAGCCCTAGGGAGGAGGAAGGTAGAGAGAGGGCAGCAGCAACCGCTGGACTTTCCTAAGCTGACAGCAAACTCAGAAGCCAGCAGGAGCCCTGAGCCAGGGATCCCTCAAGCCCCTCTATCGATAGGCTCCCTCAAGGCTCTCTGAATTTCGGTCTTTCCTCACAACATTGAGCTATATGCAGTGCCCCGTCTTGGCAAAATTCCTGAGAGGCAAGGAGAGTGGTCTCCATGTGAGATGGTAGGTGTCAGCCTGCCCTGGGTAGAATCCAGGGTGTGGCAGTCTGGGCAATGTGGAGGGGGCTGGCAGGCGCCAACTGGAGGGCAAGGGCAGACTGGCTGGCGCTGGGGGTTGGCTGTTAGCCACAGCAGCGGGAAGGCTCAGCAGATGGTCCCGTGGAACCACGTTGGTGCCAGCTACTGGGGATGAGGCGAATTTGGGGAATAGGGCTGTGGCCCAAGGTATGCTGGCTGTTCCATCATCTCCTTATCGTTACGGGGTCACAGGGCCCTATGTAAGGGTCTCCACAAAGCTGGAACCCACTGCAGTCTCTTCCCTGACCAGGCTGACATACTAGGGGGCACATTACCTGACTCTTTGCTGCTTATGATAACTACAGTTCCCATTTCCAATCTTCCCTGACATCTACCTCCCCTGCTGATGTCTGCTTTCTCCCTGCAAGACTCAGGAGCTCCCAGCCTTTGCCCATGTTGGGAGGTAAAAAGCCCTGAGCTCTTTTCTTGAACTTCACCCTTGGTCTCCTCTCTTTCCAACATTGGGGTCCAAAACGTGCAGCCGTGAGTCTGGAGGAGGGGAGAAGGAGGTCGGGGTGAGGGATGGATCGATCCTGGCCTCCAGTATACAGCCTGTGAGCCGTGGATGGGTGGAACATGTCACCACATGTCTTGGTCAAACTTAAACGTTTTGAGTCATGGATGAGATCTTTCCACAGGTGGCCTTCTCCGTCGGCCCAGGTGACTCTCAGGATGATGCTGGTAGAGCCTCCTAGCACCTTGGCAAAGGAACAGGAGTCCCTGTATCCCGTCCTACCTTCCCAGGAACGCATAGAGGACATGAGCCAGGAAGCCTTCGTATCTGTCACCAGGGAGCTGGCATAAAGAGCAGGTAGTGAAGGACACAGGCAGAGTACAGTGGGGTCGTCCCGGTGGGCAGCTGGCTCAAATGAGGGCCCTTGCTTAGCGCCTCGTGCTGGCATAGCTTTCCGCTGAGCTGTAGCTCAGGCTCCGACTCCGACTGCGGCTCCGGGAGCCAAGGCTGAGGCTGCGGGAGCTGGAGCTGCGGCTGGTCCGCGTCCTGCTCCTGGTCTGGCTCCTGCTGCGGCTCCGGCTCGGACTCCTGCTCCGGGAGTAACTGCGGCTGGCTGAGCGGCTGCTGCTGCTGCTGTACCAGGAGGAGGCGCTGCTGAGGCTGCTGGACGAGGAGGGGCTGGGTCGGTAGTAAGGGATGGGGCGTTTGCGGGCACTGTAGAGACCAGAGATAGGATGCGGTGAGGGCTCAGCTCTCAGGGAGCGCCAGTGCTGTTCCCAGGAAAAGCAACGTCCTCCCATCCCCCCAGGCTCTTAGGGAGAAAAAAAATAGAAAAACTCCAAACCCCAACAAAACCACAACAAAGTCCTCCATTTCTTCTCCTTTCATAATTCCGAGACCAAAGAAAAAGCCTGGCTTAGTACTGTTCTATCCTGAAAAAGCGATAATGTCACTTAAAAAAAAAAAAATCAACCAATCAGTCCTGAGCTCAGAGTTCTCAGCTGGCAGCACAGTATTTGCACCAACACTTTAATTGGAGTTTTATTTTTCTATTTTTACTTTTACTAGAAACTTCTATTTCCAGTAGGTTCTATTTCTAGGAGGGAAAGGCTGGCTTTTCCATTTACTGTAGTACATCGTTTCTTTCTTTTCTTTCTTTTTTTTTTTTTTTTTTTTTTTTTGAAATAAGTGTATGGAGTGTGCCTGTGTCGAGGAGGGCATACTTAATTTAAGGAAATGAAATACATTCATGATTATGGATGCTCAGATGCTGGGAAGAGAGCACTGTGTACCACGTGAGCAGGCAACTCCATCCATGGGGGGGGGGGGCTGTTCTTGTCTTGCCTCCTGATCCTCTCCAGGAGGGATACAATTGACTTCCAGGATTCCTTCCTGTGTGGGTCTCTTGGATGAGTGGGATGTCTGGAAGGATAACCTAGTTTTTTTTCTGGGGGGTCACATTCAGCCATTTTCCCCATTTCCCCAGCTTTCGGGGCCTGAGAAATTTAATTTCTCCCACAGCCTTTGCCCTCATTCCCATTAGCTTTTCTCCTCAGATACCTTAGCTGCCACAGGTCACACCCTCCACCAATTCTGACCATTCAGTCGATAATGATAGAACACAGTGTGTCCCACCTTTAAATTTACAAGGTGAGGTCACATCTTTTTGTCCCCTTTCATCTACTCCACATGACACTCCCAGAAGTTATGCCATGTCTTGTGGGTGAGAAAACAATCCAGAGGAGGTGGAAATGAGTCTAGGTTCCCTAGGGAAACAGGTCCGGAGAAGGGGAAAAGGCTCCAGGTTCCCTAGGGAAACAGGTCCGGAGAAGGAGAAAAGGCTCCAGGTTCCCTAGGGAAACAGGTCCGGAGAAGCGGAAAAGGCTCCAGGTTTCCTAAGGAAACAGGTCCGGAGGAGGGGAAAAGGCTCCAGGTTCCCTAGGGAAACAGGTCTTCATTCAAATCTGATGGTGCCCTTCACTCACCATGGCTCCTTGGAAATCCCAGTAAGATCGTTTGTGCTATCTGAAGTTGGTTTAGATAACCACGAACAGTTTAATTGTAAGCTGGCATCTAAGTAGGCTAGGGTGCAGGAATACTTCCATTGAAGAGGGATTTCACTACCAAACCAACACCCTGCCCTGTGATGGTCTGGGTCCTCCCCCCCTTTATAACTCTCTTTTCTTAGCTTACCAGCACTAGCTGGTTTCCTAGCCTCCAGGACACCCCTAAGGCTGCACACTACTTGGATCCCTCCATTGTTTTTCCCGGAGTCCCCATGCAGTCTGAGTCCCTTCCTGACCGCAACTTAGAAAATTGGGAACTTGGTACAATTCCATACTAGGGTAGTCTTTGAGCCAACCCCCCATCATTTTAGGGGTTAGAAAGGGTATCCCGGAGCCCCCACAATCCTGTAGTCCCAGTCTCAGCTCCGAGGTCCGCATGGGAAGATGTGGCGGTGTGGAGAAGGTCAGAAGCAGGCAATCCTTGCTTTCGGGTCTCACCTGGTTATCCTTCGCGCCTCCAGGTGGCTTGGGGAGTCTCTCCGGCGCTTCCTCATGGGTGAGTAGGACCGTCGCCTCCTGCGTGCACGCTCTCGGGGCTGCAATTCCTTCTCACCGTACTTGGGATCCCTGCAGCAGCAGGGGTGGGGGGTTGCTTGGTAACTAGGGTTGGGCTAGTTTTTCTGCAGGTGCGATGCTCTTAACTGTCCCCGCCACCCCATTGAGACTGGCCTTTGCCAGGGCTCCCAAATAAGACAGGTAATCTGACCCACTTTGGGAAGTATCTAATTAGGTGAACATCGTGGGGCAAGCTGGGCATGAGCAAGAATGGTAACCTCTGCGCGCGTGTGTTTGTCCCTTGGCAGAGGCATAAAGGTTGGTGAGTGAGAAGGAAAATAGCAGAAGGTTCTGGGGTGAGTGGGCAAGAATTGGAGTTGTGAATGCAGGGGCAAGAGGAAGAACAAGTGTGCAAGAAAATGGAGCGCCTGGGCGTGAAAGAGCAGTAGTCAAAGGGTGTATGGGGGCCTTGTGCCACTCTTGAGTGGACAGAAAGGACTGCAAGAATTCCTGTCCCTACCTCTCCAGGGCTAGGGATTGGGCAGGGCTTCGAAGATTGGTACAGAGAAGCAAGGGGTGTGGCCCAGGAGGCGGGACCCATCCTGGGGGTTCGGGAAAGGACGGTACCTGCTGGGGCTGTAGCGGGAATAGCTGGGACTGCGACGAGACCTAGAGCTTCTGCTAGGCGGGCTCCTCTTGCCAGACTTGGAAGAATAGCTGGGAGAGCGAGAGTAGGACCTGGGGAAGAGGGAAGAGCGCCTGAAGACCTGTGTCACGGTTGTGTGGACGGTTAGGACTATGTACCTGGCCCCTAGGTGGCGCTCTTTTTCTTTGCGCAAGACTGGTTAAGGACCCAGAGAATGAAATCCTCTCCTTTATGAGTAATTAATAATAATATGGACTTCCTGTTATTTCTGAACGCTTATCATTCTGGCTACTTTTTATCTGTGTGGTCTTGGGCACGGTCTGTTTTCTCGTCTGCAAAATGAGGTAGTAGTACCAATCCTACAAAGTTGGCTGTGAATCCAAATTAGAGTAAATGACTTTGAATATCGGTATATATTCCAAGTGCCAATTAGGCAGTACAATGGAAACAGTAACCATGACTATTATACATTTTATTAAGTGACATGCATTGAACTGAAAAATGCATTTGTTTCACTTATCCTAGGGTTAGGAACTGCTATTAATTTCATATTACGGATGGAAAAAGAAAGACACAGAAAGGTGATGTAACTTGATCAGGGTCTACTGGACATTTGAACCCAGGAGTGTCTGGCTACAAAGTGCTTTTTACTTCTGCAGATTATAGTCCCCCCCCCCCCTTACCCATGGTTCTGCTTTTCTATGACTTCATAAATAGATTGAAAAAAATCAGCAAGTGGAAAAGTCTATAAACAAATAATTCACAAGTTTTATATTTCAAACTATTCTGAGTAGCACGGTAAGCATTGCTGTCCTGTGCCAATCCTACCTAGGAAGCAGATGGCTTCTTTGTGCAAGGTTTCCTTGCTGTATATGCTACTTGCCTATTACCGAGTAGCCTTCTTGTGATCAGATCTACCACCACAGAATTGTAGTCCATGTGTGTAAGCAATTCCTATTTACTCGAAAATGGTCCACAAGTATGAGAGTGGTGAAGTTAGTAACTCATACCTGTTATAAACCAGTGGTGTGTTTCCGCTGAGTGGGGGTGCAAGCCTTCTCCATGCAATAAGAAAGGAACAAAAACCAAAACAAAGCAACAAAAAAGCCAGGGGCCAGAGTGTCTGTCCTAAGCTATGTGGCAGGAACGGAGCGTTCCAGGAGAGCAGAGCTCATGCTGATTTTGCTACAACACCTCACATTGAAAATAGTCTATCATAGTGCGCAATGGATGCTTAGTTACCAAAGGAAGATGGGCAATGCCATTATAGGGTTTGGTGCTCATCCAAGGGCTTGACTACAGGCAGCCATTGGGGATCATGGACCATGTCTCCTGTTGTCAAGAGAGCAAGGACCACTCTTGCTGATGCATCTGGATTACTAGCCCTGTTGTTCATGCTTACTCTCCCTCTCTCACGACAGATGACCCTGCTCTTAGAGAACCTCATGGGAAAAGGAATAACTCATTCCTATTGAGTGCAGTTGTGCCCCCCCCCCAGAAAGGTGTCTTGCCAGTTTGCTTTTTGCATTTGCATTCAGAAATCTTATAGGGAAAAAAAAATAAGGCAAATGCTGGTTTTGAGATTACCAGCCAAAGAAGCAACTGAATTTTGATTATATGGTTGTGGAAGAGGAACAACCGACTTGCTGTTGGAAATTTTTGTTTGAGGAGGGAAGCTGGGCTCAAGGATTACATGGGCTATCCCAGTTCCTGAGATCTCATGTCTGTATGTTCGAAGACGGAGCTATTCCATCCAAGGTAACCAAACAAAACCAATGGCTATTGAAGTTGGGGGGCAGAATACAAACAGCTGCAATTCTTCTCTTGCATAACCCCTGAAATGCAAACTCTGTAACTCCTCCCACTAAGGGATAATCTTCTGACTAGGTCTCGTGACTTACTAGGGCTAATAGAATAGCAGAGGAGATGGAATGTAATTCAAGCCGAGAACATTACTGTTCTCTCTCTCTCTCTCTCTCTCTCTCTCTCTCTCTCTCTCTCTCTCCCTCCCTCCCTCCCTCCCTCCTTGTTATTACTATGTGTATAAGCAGATAGGCTTGCTAATCACTGGATGAATTTCCATCCTCAGCCCTCAGCCAACTCACTATTTGGTCAAAAACACATGAAGGGGCTAAGGAGAACCAACCTGCGGAACCCAGCATACATTGCTAATACACAGAGCTATAGGAACTAAGTAAATACACTTTATGTGAAGGATGATGTTGGTTACTTTTTTATGTAGAAGTTAATTGATACTCATCTCATCCCCATGCCAACAAAAACAATAACAATGAATGTTCATCGTGTTCTAAGTGCCTTCACCCCAGGAATGAGCCACTGGGCCACTGAGTCATGCATTCTTATTATTTTTCACACAAGTAAACAAAAGCTCAGAGATGTTGACTGTCCTCCCAAGGCTGTCAGGAGTAATGCTGGAGCAGGTTATTCAAAGTCAAGTCTTACTCCTCTTCCCCACGGGGAATGGGCATCTCTAGTTACCAAAATTCCCTGCCAAAGAGGGACATACAGTAGATCAAACATCAAAGACATGCTCACCTTTTTTCAGAAGAGGTGGACCGGCTCCGGGTGTACCTGGGGGAGGCTCTGTGGTTTGGGGACCGGGAAGAGGGGCTGGAGGATCGAGTGCTGGTGTAGGAGGAGCTTCGGGAACACTCTTTGATGGGGGAGCTCCGGGCTGTGGATGGGACCAAACTAGACTTCTTCACCTCAGCACACTGTAGACATGGAGACTGAAATCCTCTGCAGGATGGAGAACATCTGTCAGTACCCAGCTGCCCTTGCTCTGGGGGCACCTGGACCTGAGGCTCCCTCTACCACCTTTGACTCAGAGAGAATATCCTCAATTTCTATTTCCACCTCCCCCCTCTCTGGGAAGAACTGCCAGGTGACAGAATTTAGAAGGGCTGAGATAGAAAAGACCTCACAAGTAGAACGATATTTAATCCAATTCAGCATCCCCTAAGGAGGGGACACATACAGGGGCCATTACAAAGCATCCCAGGAGGCTCTTGTGTGCACAAGGCTAAATAAATAATATCATGTGGTGAGAGAGTCCTCCTTCTCCCTTTCTTGTCCTTGACCAGTCCTTCTGATGCATGAATGAGAAAGCCCTGGCTGGGTGCTAGTGGGCTATTAACACATCTATAACACTTTGAAATCTCCCCAAGATAAAGGGATAGACCCAAGGGTCAGAGCCTTGAGCAGGGAACTCTAACTGACCAGCGTTAGATACACTGTCTTAATCATATTGTCACGGGTGTTTTCTATTTAAGACCTATTATGTTTCAGCAAAGGATATACATTTCCACACAGAAATAGTGATGTGATCACAATAAGCAAACCAACGAGAACATAGCTTAAAAGAATCAAGAAGGTGACTCGTGGTTAGCTTAAGTTTGGGCAACTTTGATGTAGCCCACTTTGCAGATGGAGAGACTAAGAGACTCCAAAGCAGTTGGGTGGAGGCTTGTTCATAATCAGACAAAGAGTAGAGGGTCTTGGTTTTACATCCTCTTTTGTCTAGGGCCATTCTGAACTCCTTTGGAGGTCCTCATGAAGACATGCTCATTCATTAGGCCAAGAGTCAACTTCAAGTCACATTGATATATAGCCTCTTTAGTCTTGGCTCTTGGCCCTAACAGGCTGTCTCCTCTGAAACAAAAATGTCCTGTTCTGTCCATTGTCTTCTGACCTTAGAGCATGTTGTCATCTGAACTTGCCTTCTCTCGTCTTGTCATGTAGCCATTGCTCTACACATGGTTCTGGCTCGGCTCGACCCCATCTTTGAAAAGCCTTTAGAGCAGTCTCTCGACCGCCATTCTGGGTTGAGGGTTTCCTGTGTGTTACCATGGCCCCTCTGCCTAGCTCTCCCCCATCCCTACATGACTCATTTGGTCTTAGGACTATGTTCTTCCTCCCTGGATACTGAGCTCACTGGGGAAAGGACATCTGCCCCCTGGACTCTATCATCCTCCACACAAGGCTTGTCTGGTCACGTGGCATTTTTAAGTCATCCCGTCTGTGTCTTGGGCTCATCATTTCATTTACTCTTCTCATTGTGTGTCTGGCTCTGCTGTTACAACCAAATTATGGAGGAGGCTCAGAAGAATTAGTGACTTGTGCAAGGTCACTTGGGTCTGTTTAGACACGCGCACACACGCACGCACGCACACGCGCACACACGCACGCACGCACACACACATGCATGCACGCGCACACACACACACGCATGCGCGCACACATGCATGCACGCACACACACACGCATGCGCGCACACATGCATGCACGCACACACACACGCATGCGCGCACACACACGCACACACACGCACACACACGCACACACACATGCATGCACGCACACACACACACACGCACGCGTGTGTGCGCACACACACATACACGCACATCCTTGTCACCTCTCCAGTTCCTTACCCTCTGTGTCTATGGTGCCCTTGACTTCCAGCTCATATCTCTTCTCTTAGCCCATATTTATTGAGCCCTTTGTCCACAGCTGATAGGACATAAATACCCATGATTTCACCATCATTTACATTCCAAAGTGAAAGACTGGCTCTAAATTATTTAATTTGGCTGTCTATGTATATCAAACGAAGCAAGTAGCAGCTATATATCTCTTGGAGCTGGGGTCTTGTTTTAGAGAGAGGTTTGAACTGGAATGCTGCTATTGCTGCATATTAACTGCATTTGTCTGAGTCTGTGCCTCTGTTTCCTATCATCTTACAGAAAGGTTAGAACAGTGCCTATTGCAAAAAGGCTCTAAGAGGAGCGGAGGAAAGCTGGTCGTGGGAAGCATTTTTTCCAGAGTCTAGTGTACTATCTGGCTCAGTAGAGACTAATGGCTTTTTAATTTATTAATACTAATACTTTATTATTATTATTATTGCTGCCTTTTCTCTTGATCATCCCTAATCACAGTACTTTAGCGTGTCGGTAGATATGTGGCAGCCTTCTTCTCCCATGTGGGGACTTCACTGTCTGCTCTTGGAGAGGCTGACATTTGCACTGACCCAGTTCTGGCTCCCAGCAAGCGTGGGCATGAGCTGAGGGCAGGGATGTCCCAGAACAGGCCACCCAGAGACTGGGCTACATGTAGACCCAGGCTGTTTGTCCAGCCTGACTAGGTCTTGTGCTAGAGATAAGGGGCGCTCTGTCCTTGAAGAAGCTGTGTGTGGCCATTATGGGCAATCTTAGCCACGCAGAACAGAGGTTTGCTTGAATCCCCAGCAGAAGGAAAACTCCCATGTTTTTCTGGATAGAGTGTGCTAGCCAACTTCCCCCAACCTGTGCCCAGTGAATTATAAACTCAGGAAAAGAGGGCCTAGCATCAAACTGAGTGCTGCCATAGGGTGTGTCTGGCAAGAAGGTGAGGGAGAGGTAACGGAATGGGTGGTGCAGACTAGGTGGACAGGAAATTTAAAACGCTACTCTTATGAAAGTGTGTCTAGTGGTTAGCATTAGGATGCGATTTATTTTTTTTTCAGATTCTTTTTTATGTTTGTGCATGCATTATGTGTGCATGTGTGTCTGGAGGTGGGTGCATGTTTGTGGGAAGGTGCAAGCTGATGCCCAAAGTCTTCTTCCCCCACTCTCCCTGCTCTTCTTTGCGGCAGGGTCTCTCAGTTAAATCCAGAGCTTCCCGATAAACCTCTTGGGATCCCTTGTCTCTGCTTCCAGAGGGCAGAATTACAGGCAGGCCCTCATGCCCACCTGACATTCACACTGCTTGCTTGGCAAACATTTTAAGCACTGAACTGTCTCCTCAGCTGCTGTTTGCTGTGATCACTTGAGTGACAGAGTAGTTGGTGATAAAATGGTGGCATTGTCATCGGCCTGTAAACAGACGTGTAGACGTATGTTCAGAAGGAAAAAATGCGGGTAACAAGAACAGCGCCAAACGAAAAGACCCATCCCTCAGCTCTACCGTGATAGCTTTGTGTTCCCATGGATACATCTTATTTTAAAGCCCTTTTAATTTCTGGGCACAACTGAGCACAAAGCATGGGTCTCCTGGCCTCCAGGGCCTCATCTCCCACAACCAGCATCCCTCACCAAAGTGGTCCATGTCTTAGGACCGAGGAGACAGCACCTCATGCCATCACCCAAAGCCCACAGATCTGTCAGGCTTACTCTTGGTGTTACATGTCTGATGGCTTTGGATGAGTCACTGGGCATTTATCAATCATGAATGTATCATGTGTTATAATTTCATGTAGCTGAAACTACTTTGCATAAAGTGATAGGACATTATTATTATTATTATTATTATTATTATTGTTTTAGACAAAAAATAATCTAGAGTCTGGATATACCACAGTTTATTCATCTAAAAGACTTGGTTGCCTCCAAATTCTAGAAAGCATGAACTCCTATAATCATATATAAGCAGATTTTTTTGTGTGTGTGTGAATATGTTTTCAATTTATTTTGGTTAGTACTGTGCCATGTAACCTAGAGGGACTTAAATGAAATTCATGTTAGGCTTTCCCTGAGACTCTTGGTAAGTTGGCATCTATTCTTAGCTCCTGCCATCCCTCCTCATATCAACACTCTGGCCTTTCCTGCAGAGACATCTGGCTCCAACCTGTAACTCAGCACCTGCTGGGCCAGAGAGAATGTTCTGAGGGAACAAATGACCCAAGCTGGGCCAAGCACAGCCAATAAGTACTTGTTTTGATAATTTTGCTAAGATTTCTGTGGGGGCGGGGCAGAGGCATTTTTCTGCTGGGGGAGGGGCAGAGGGGTTAGTCCTCTGACTGACTGGAGACACGTGCTGACCATTGCTGCAAAGCTCTGGGTCTGCTTGAGAATGAAGCCAACAGAGCGTGGGAACAGAGCTGAGGTCCAAGTCAAAATATAAAGATGCAGGAGCACACTTTGGACCTCTGGGTTCTGCTGTACCTGAAGCGTGTGTGTGTGTGTGTGTGTGTGTGTGTGTGTGTGTGTGTGTGTGTGAGTTCAAGCAAATTTGAATGGGATGTCCTTTCTTTTGCGAATGAAGACGCCTAGGAAGGGTAGGGCCCTGTGATGAGACAGTAAGAAAGTGACTCTGAAGCGGGGACCCTCCCACCCCCAAAGACGCTAACCTTGACTCATTGCTCCTGCAAGTGGGAGAGACGTTCTCCAGAACAGCCCCCTTGTTCTGGGGGGAGGAGGTGGTGAAGGAGTTCCCTGAATCGGAACTGTTGCCGCAGTTGAGGTCCCTACTCTTGCTCAGACCCCCATCGGGGCTCCCCTTCTCCTGGCCCCGCGACCGGGCGGAACTGGTTTGCGTGGAGGGCGGCGAGGACGTGTCATTGCCTGAGTCGTACTCCTGCGAGCGTCCTCGGGAGGCGGTGAGCGGGCTGGTTGATTTGCTAAAGAGGTCAGCAGCAGACCCCGACCCAGAGATCTGAAAGCAAAAAGACCCGTCGGACACTGCTGAGCTCCGGGCTGTGCGTAAGTAACCAAGAATGTTAACCATCATGAGTCACTGTAACGAAAGCAAAGAGAGAGGGGAGAGAAGAGACGCCAAAAAACAAAAGCACAAATTCCTGATAGAATTCCACAGAAATAGGAGACCTCTAGGTATTTTGTTTACCCCCTGCTAGAATAACTGGAAGATTTAGGAATCATGCAGGGAAAAAGGCATGCGATTCAGATTAAACAAAAGTAAAAGGAAATTATACAAAACGTAATCTCTAATGAACTCAAACAAAAGAGACAAATCAATAGAAAGGGGAGGGCTGTAGACACCCTTAACTTCAAACAATAATAAAAATAAAGGAATGGGGGAGGGGAATAAAAAGAAAAGGGGCTTCAGGCCTCAAAAATTATATCTTGGAAATTAAAAACACAAAAGGAGATAAAGGTAAATTTTAAATTTCAACCCAAATCCTCAACTAACTTTTTTTATTTTTTAAAGAAAAAGTTGCCTGAATAAAACCCTAAACAAATGTCATGTGGGCCAAAGAAACAAAGATGAGAATTGGTTTCTTTCTTTTCTTTTTTCCCTTTCTTTAAAAAAAAAAGTCAAGGTTGCAAACTGACGTTTGAGCAATTTCCAAGTAAAGAAGTCAAGAGAGGGAGGGGACAAAAATAAATGTAAAGTCAAATAGTCTGGCTGAAAACAAATCAAAAACAAAACAAAGTAACAAAAGAGTCTCTACAGGCATTTGTGCGCGTCCTTCTCCCTCGAAGGAGGTAGCTAAGCATCCTGAGTGGCTTCTAATAAATTCTCTCATGTCTTTGCGGATTACGTCACTTACCAAGCAAGGACTCCTCCTTTAGTAGGAAAGGTGTAAGAGAAAGGGAAGAGCGGGCAACGTGAGTCCATCATCAGAGGCGTAAATGACAAGAAAAAACACACACCTTCCTACACAACCTTAACCTTTGGCTTTGGGGCGCTCAGAGCAGATCTCTCTCAGGGAGACCTAACTTCATCCACTTCGCCAGTCCCTTCCTGCCCAGGTTGGATGGTGGAGACCTTCACTGAGTCGGTACCTGGAGCTATGGATGGTACCGTAGAGACCTAGCCCTGTACTCCAGGGGACACCGGGGAGGGAGCATGTGATTTAGACTGGAAGGACCTTGGACATCAGGGAATGAAGATGCCTCAGAGTCTTCTTTTGGGACTGGCCTAGGAAGACTGAGAGGTTTAGGGGGTTGTGGGGAGTTAGCCCTTGGGAAGGGAATTCTAGGCTGAAAATCTGTTTTTCTTCAACGTTTAGGTCAGGCTGTGGCTGAAAAGTCACAGTGAATTTGCCTCTGGCTCCTAGCCGTTGTACCACGTTTAACTGTGGGCAAGAGGGATGCTTGCCCTGGGTGTTTCCTAGCAATACATCTCTATGGGGAGGAAAAATCTGGGTGATCAAGAAGTCACTCCCTGGAAACCACACTTCCAGAGTATTCACTCTGGGGTACTTGGGTTCCCCAAATTCTCTATTTAAATGGTTCCTGAGCCTCCCTTTGGGGTATAAGCCTTCTCCGCAGATCTGTTTTTCCACAAGCAACCTATGTTTCAAGTGGGCCATCTGGACAGAACCTACGTGATCATGTTGAGGTGTCCAAGTGCCTGTGTGTGGGGCCCATCACACAGTTATTGGTAACACATGGGTGACAGAGGTAGGAAGCCTGAGACCCTGCGGCAGCTTCTTCCTCACTGCCATGTTGTATACTAGAGCAGGGAAGGACCTGAGCTTTTGAATTTAAAGGTAACTTTCCTATCACTGTGCAGACGTGCTGGCCTCAGCCGCTCAAGAGGGGACATACTTGATGACTTTTTGAGTTTATTTATGAGCACTTAGGCACCTTGGCTAGTCCTGTAGTCTAGCCCTAGGCCTTACACATACTAGAAAAAGCTTTCCCATTAAAAAAAAAAAAACTATTTCCCCCCAGCCTTATCCCCTGCTTTGCAGACTTGCTAGAGAGGGGACACCTGAGCTTTCTTAAGAAACCACTTCTGCTTTAAGGGGGGAAATGTGGACACCTGGAACTGAGAGTCACAGAGAGAACCCTGACAGTTTGGAGTACCAAATCCTGGGGGTAGGAAGCAGGACTTTTTTCTGGTTTCTCCCAGGAGGCTTTGCACATGGGTAAGGTAATGGTCTAGCCTTAGCAAATCCTGCCAGTGGATCGTGATTATCTGGCTACCTTGCCTTGAAGGTGGCACCTCAAAATAAGGTGGCCCAGATGGAATTTTCTAGAAACTCCTTTTCATATAATACACAGACTTCGTCCCCATTCAGCTCCTACTAAACTGGATGACATTTCTTTCCCACCTCTGACGTCCAATGGTCTCATAACCATTTCCTTTATCACCTCTATTAGGAATAAGAAACCACCATGGCGGTGATGATCTGAGGTTTGGACAGGCAAAGGATCAAGGGATTTTTGACCTGGAAGTGAATGGTGGGGTGGCCAGTACATTTGAAAGCAAGCCAGTCTTAGAGGGCACAGGCTGGCAGAGAGTTCAAAGGCAGGGTGCCTGGCAGTTCAGTATCGTATCTTGTAACTTGCTCCCTAGGGCATCTAGAGTGGGTTTTTCTTCTTCAAGTACTTTCTCCTGGTATTGACTATAAGTTTAAAATCATCTGTTTTACTGATGTGTCATGATTCCCTGTGAGCAAAGATTTTGAGTATGAAGTCTCTCCAGGATGATATATATCACCCTCCAGGATGATATATATATATATATATATATATATGGAGGACCTTGCTTTCTGCACACAGTGCCCCTCAACCCGAGGCCACAGGGATGTTTGCAGTGTCTCCACCTGGCTATAAGTTATGCACAGGTGGCTTCTGTGTTTGACCTGATAGCTCTGCATAGGATGATGCTTTTCATCACCAGGAAATAGAGATAAAGTCCTGCTGGGGTGCTCACACTGGGTGAGAGCGCCGGGGTACACAAACCTCCTGCACGCTCCCACTTCTTTTAAAGTCCCATTCCTTTGGTTGAATCTAAGCTCACTGACATGAGTTACAGTGTTCTTTACAAACCTGCCTCACCTGCTTCATAAAACAACCCCGAGAGCCTCACAAACCACCCTTCCGTGCCTTCCACAGTCCATGCTGACCAGCATGTGTTCTTGGGTTTGCTAGCACAAACCACAGTCCCATCTCCAGATCATTTACATATCCCATTTTCTCTGGAGGGAAAAAACACTCTTCCTGTCTCCCCCACTTATCACCTTCTCTGATCACGCAGACAACGCCCTATAATTAATTAAATCCATCTTTCAACCAACCACTCCCCCCCATATTAAATGCCTTGCTACTCAGTAGGGGTGGTGACTTATTTGACTGTCCGTCTCTTCACCCATCTGTTGAGAGCAGGGTCCCTGGCTGGTGCATTGTTGTACACCAGGACTCTCTAGTGCCTGCCTCAGGGTCGCTGCTTAGCAAACCTTGCTTAATAAGCCAAACTCCTCCGTGGTCCCTTGGAGGCTGCAGGGACTCGGTCTTCTGTAGAGGTGCCTGTGTGACCAGGCAAGAGTGGAGTCTGCTCAGATGGATCCCCTTTTTTTTGAGAGAGAACTCATTTAAATCATAACAAAAGCAGCTCCATAAAAGTCCTGGAGTCTTGATGCCAACTTAAGGGCAAGGATTAAATCTGGACCATGGTGAGAAGAGAGGTTCCCCCTTAGTTTTTCTCTTCTTCTGAGTTCTCCCTGACCCTGGCAGCAAGAGAAGAACTCGGAGGCTCTGCCTGCACAGTCCCACCAGCATGTGCTCTAGAACTCAGACAAGGATTTTGAGACCCATAGAGTCTTCTGAAGGAGACAAGCTTCAATGGCCCACCTGGCTTTCTTTTGTTTGCTCTGATACTTTGGAAGGTCAAGTTGAAAGAGGTACCAAAGAGCCTGGAAATTGGTACACAAAGGGCTGTTAGCTTTAATTCTGGCTAAGCCCCTCAGGCTAAGGAATTTTTTTTTTAAAGTCATCCCTACAGGATGTCACACCAGTTTCTGGAGCAGCCCAGCTCACATCAGTATTGAGGGTCTGGGCAGTGGAGGCTCGGTGGGGTTTAGCATCTGGCTGGCTTCCCACCACATGGCCAGCATCACCTGATGCCCCATTAAGCAATGCCCCACTTTATTTGTCCCACTTAAAGGATATTGTGGCAGGGATAAAAGAGTCATCTGGAGCCATTTCAGTTCTTTGTTCAGATGAACACTGTTCTGTTTACAGGTTTTGGTGGACTCTGTTTAGGCTTTCGGTTGGGAGGAATATTTTTAATAAACCTGTCATTGGAGGTACATGTCCTTTAATAGCCCCTAGCCCCAGACTCCACCTTCTTCAGAGGGCTTAGTTCACTCCAGAGGAAGAGGAGTAAAGTCACAGTGGAATAGCCCAAAGCAGAATGGGTACCCCTGGGGAGAGGGGCGATGGAATCAGGAGACTGAATGTTGTGACAGGTGACAGTGGGGGCATCTGTCATCTTGCCTGTGTCCTCTCATCTTGGAACATCTTCATAACAGATGTTCCCCATGGCACACAAGACACTCAGTTCCCCATGGCACAGTGTCCACTCAGCATCGTGATGGTTTGCTCTGATTTGCTCCTGGTGACACACGCTAGCACTAATAGCCCTCTCTAAAGCCGGCTTTGACGAGCTCTCCATCTGGTAGGGCTGTCTGTGTGTGCAGTGACTCTCCGATCATGTATACATGGCTGCCCAGTGGCCCCCAAGTCCCTCACAAACAGAAGCTACCAAAGAGCCCTCACCATCCAATAATAATGGCCCCACAATTCTGAGATCCTCAGAATCCTCACACTAGAGTTCTCTTCTCTGGTTTGTTATCATCTCTTCATCCGTCTCAACCTTAATTCTTCTTGTTCTGTCCTCTCCAGAGCTAATCTTGGGTGAATGGCAAGAAAGCTGAGCCTATGAGTGGGTCAGTTACCGAGGAAGCCATTCATATCTAACCTGGACCCCCAGAAATTAAGGCAAGAATTTGAGAGCCGACTGCTAATTTTGAGAGATGAAGGAATTCCTTGTAGAGAAGAGAGGATAAGAGTCAACTGAGAGGGAGCCTGCAGAATGTCTAAAAGGGCAGTAGGGCTTAACCCAAGGAAGACTCTGGGAGTGTGTGGAGTACCCCAGAGGCTGGGTACTTAGGCACCAGCCATTCACTGCACATGAGGAATCCTGTCCCTAAAGGATGCGGATTCCTTTTTGTGTTCAGACTGCTACATAGGCAGGCGAAGTTGACATGGAAACTTGTGACCAGAGGACACCATCTGGAACCTGGGGGCCAGCTGTGTGCCCTGAGTTGGGGAGGATAAGGGATGCATGGAAAATGTTTGTTTCGATCCATCAGGTTGATCACGGAGAAGTGTTCGGCCAACTTGCACTGTGCACAGATAGACTTTCTTTAGCCCATTTAGTGAGTTTGAACATAAATGTGAATGGACTTCCAATGTGTGCTGAGCAGGGAGGGTTCACACAACAACCCCAATTCTGAATTTTATCCGACAATTATTAGGTCTAGGCCCGCATTCCCTGGAAATGCTCATTGCTGGGCTCATAGACTCGGGTTCCTAGTTTTCACACTGCTAACTACGGGGCCCTTGAGATAGTCGAGACCTCTGCCCTGAAAGTCTAGTGCTACCCCGACCCTTCAGAAGCAGCATGAACACAGTACCCCTGCTCTGTTTCCTGTCTCCCTTTTAGAGCTATGAAATACATCACACTTCTTTCCCATGTCGACCCTTAATATCCGCATTGGACTGTTATCCACGGACGGAGCCAGGAGACCAGAGCCCTTAAACCACAGTGATGACAAATGTTTCACTCCTGGGTCATGCAAGGTAACCCCAGCTATTTGTTTATTTCTACTATTAGCATACATGTACATGCTTGTAGAACTCAGTGCTCAACAATGGGGGTCTTCCTCAATCACTTTTCTACCTTAATTTGTGAGGCGGGGTCTCTCCCTGAACCTGGAGCTCAGCGGTTCAGTTACACTGACTGACCAGCAAGCCTCAGGGATCCACTGTCTCTGCCTTCCCAGTGCTGGGGTTACAGGTAGATGTCATTATAAATGTTACAACTCCGAGGCAGAAAGGCGTCTTGGCTGCTGAGAGCCACAGAATACCGCAAAGCAACACTGGTAGCTCAGACACAAAAGCTTTGTCGGGAGGGGAGAACCCAGGAGGGTGGCTGCCTCTGCTTGGGCAAGAAGCAGCAGAATACTGAGCAAGAGGACAGGGTTTAGATAGCATTTCTTGGGGGCAGGGCTGAGCAGAGCTTCCCAGGGTGGGGATTGGTAAGATTTTTAGCCTAGAGCTTGGGGCGAGCCCAGGGATTGGTGGAATTTCAAGTCCTGAGCTTTTTACTCTGTAGGGTGTGTGTGGGAGGGGGGAGGGCTGGACACCCTGCCCTAAAGAGCAGGCCCATTCGAGTGTTCTGTTGGGAATCTTGTGGTTGGAAGTCCTCTGGAGTGGGGCCTGGCTATGCCATGCCTAGAGAGGCTCATAACCAGAGCACCCAGCTCTGTCTGTTGTGCCTATTGGCTACCCTGTGCAGTAGGCACCTTACCAACCGAGTCATCTCCAAGCCCATATTTGCTGTCATTATCAGGACAAATTTCTTTTCCTGCATTGGTGGCCACTGCAGGGGAGGCTAGCAAGTATTTTCCCTTTATTCTTCCGTCACTCCCCACAACATAAACCTCCAAATTCTTTTCTTTCTTTCAGTTTTAAAGTCACGAGCTCACCTCATCTCCTCGTTCCCTAATACACTCACTGTTAACACTTGGGCTCTTCTAATAATTAATTAAATCCCTTCACCAGGCGCTCTGGTTCCCCCGCATTTCTCTGGGAGTCTCTCAGCCCTCCAGGGGAGCCGGCGCAGTTATTTATTGTTTTTGTTTCAAATCATTATTTAATCAAAAACGGAGAAGGGGAAAGGCAACCTCTCACTTACACTTCAAAATTTAATTTCGGCTGGATTCTGAGATCAAGAGGCAGCTTGGCCTAATAGGTTACAAAAATACAATCAGGACGAGAATTTCAATTAAACTGAACAAGTCCATTTGTGGGGCTTCAAACGGCCCCGTGGAGAGCGGCAGCTATAAATTTCTTCTTGCTTCTCTGCCGTGTGGGGAGCTGGGACATCTCACACGCTACACGGCAGAGCATGCAGCTGGAGGGCCCTGCTCGTTCCTTAGGAAAACAACCCCTTTGCTCCTCTAAGACAGGGCCATTTTCCTTGCTAGCAATCTCTCTTTCTTTGACACTAATTAGGAAGACAGCAAAAGAATGGATTCTATGACCTGTTGAGGCTCATCTGGGAAGCGGGGGAGGTGGAGAGGAGGAGGGTGACCGTGGAGAGATCGATTTTCCGGGGATAAAGAGACTGGGGCATCCCCTGGCTGTGCGCTGCAGCTGACATTGGGGACTCTGAAAGGAATGACAGCCTCTAGCTCCTCCTTTCTTGGAAGCCTGGCTGGAGGTGCCCCATACAACAGCCTCCACATAAACATTGTCAGACATTCCCCCAAGCCCAGGCTGAAAGGAAGAAAGTAAGCTCCGTAGATGAGTCTTGCATCCAAGTAAATTTCATTCAGCTTAAAGATGCCATCTCTCTCTCACACACACATAAGGTGATGTCCTTCCTACCTCTCCTGGTGGTGAAATGTCTCTTAGCTGATAAAAATGAAATAAAATTTAAAAATTGATGGTTTCTTTTTTCCTTACCCAGAAAAGGTTAATGTTGACTATGCTATGCCCGTGTCCCCAAGTGCCAACACTCTCTGTTCTGGATTGTGTCCCCTCTCCCAGTGAAGAGTTTGGGTGCTAAGGCTCCCAGGGGAGAGAGCAAGGCAAGCCTGGGTGAAGGTCAGGGCCTGCCATGGCCAGTCCTCAGCTTCACCTTTCCTATCTAGAAACAAGAGGCACGTGTCCATCCTGTCTTTCCCCAAAGATGGCTGTCAGCTTCACTGGAGGATTCTGAGCTCAGAGGTCATTGCTGGCTTTCTTTGGGATAAGTCTTTAAAAAGCTTCTGTGGTAACGAATCATGTGTGGCGCTAGACCCCAAGCCTTGAAGTGAGTTTTCAGCAGCAGATGACTGGCTCATGGCAGAAGTACAAAGTTATTCTTATCAGTTAATATCACTACTGCTATGGTTACGACTGTTGTGTGTATATGTGTGTATCTGTTTGTGCTCATGTGTGTGGGTGTGATGGTGGAGACCGGAAGTTTGGTATCATATTTCAGGTATCTTCCTCAATCGTCAATCCCTGCCTTATTTTTATTTATTTACTGACAAAGGGTCTCTCAGTGAACCTGGAGGCCACCCGTTTAGGTAGACTGTCTGGCAAGCAAGCCTCAGGGATCCTCTTGTCTCTCTACCCCCCCCCCCCCCGTTCTGGGGTCACAGGTACACACCATCGTGCTTGGTTTTTATGTGGGTGCTAGGGATCCAAACTTAGGTTTGGCGTAGGTCGCTGACTGAGCTGCCTCTCTGGCTCTTAGTGTATATTTTAAAAAGTGGATAGATGCCTAGTCTCACGCCACCATCATAGTGACCATGGAAATAGGTTAAGATAATTACCCCAAGGTACAGAAGATGATATTTACACGTAATTAAACACGTGGGTCTCCTGATTGGACTCTCTGGCTTCAAATCTGAGCTTCTGTAAGTAGCTACCTTCTGTCAGACCTTTCCAGGCCACAGTGTGCTCATTCCCGAGTGGATGTGTTGAGTCTCTTGAAGTGATATAGTAAGAACCCGAGGCAGTGACCTGGCACATAGTAGGTGTTTAGAGCACATTAGTGACCGATGCCATCCAAATGCCACAGGAAGGTGAGATCTTCTGCCAAGCCCACGTCTCGATCACAGATACTCTTTTGCCTTCTCTGGTTTACAAACTCTGTGGAACCATCTTTGACGGACTGCACGTCCTCCTCTTGTCTGCTGGCATCTGCATAGCGCTTGGCACAAGCGATCTATGACTGACTGCCCTTGGCTCTGGTTACAGCATGAGGAGGCGGGAGGAGGTGGCCTACCCTGTTCCTTGGTTCTGATTCATTCCTTTTTCCAGACCCCCTCTGTAGTTAGATGTGAGAGGACCAATGCCGAATACCCACAGAACAGAACGAGAAAGCCGCCACCAAACACTTGGAGTCCCTGTACACCTGTCTAACCTCTGCTGACATCAGAGCAAGCTTCTGAGGCATAATCTGTGGTCCCTGCCAGCTCTCTTCTCTTCAAATTGTGTTACCTTCCTAGGTCCTCGTGCCTCCGAAAGCCTCACTTTCTCCATCTGCAAAATGGGGATGATACTGATGAAAACCTCTAAGAAACAAGGGTAAAATAACTATGCAATGTACATGGTGGTGTCTCCCACAGAATGATATCACATTTCCTTCTATACATGAGTCATTTCAAATTGATAGACTCCTACCCAACCTTCAGTGCCCATCCCAAATATCCTCTTATCATAAAGCCTGCTCAGACATCAAGAGAGAAGTGACTGATGTCTTCAGGACACATCATGCTTGCTCCCACCATTACTGTGAGGAGTATTCTGGAAAGTCACCAACTGCTTGAGTGTCAAGTATATCCTATTAAAAGGCAGCTTGGCACTAAAAGCAACTAGATATTATGTTATAGTGGTCCTGAAGGTGCCAGGGGAGGGAAGGTATAATTGGCAGATTATGGATAGAATGAAGTGGTAAAATAACCTTTTTACCAATTTGTGTGTAACCATTTGACTGTTTCAACAAGCCTAGGAAGGACTGATGCCCACACTCAGGATCCTGCTCTAATCACACTGACTGCTGGTTCCTTTAGACTTTCAGTGACCAAGCAAGAGAGGCTCTGTCACATTTAACCAACCAGGATCCTGTTCAGAGGCAACGCCTTCATTTGCATAGTTATATATGCAAAGCACCTCTTGTGATGTCATGCACATGCTCTTGATCATTTTCAAAAGAGCTGCGTGGATGGAGCATTGGTACCTGAGGCACAGGAGGTCCCTGATGCTTAGGTCTCCAATTTGCCTCTAACACCTGTGTCTTGTCCTAGAATTCCATCTCAAACCCAACTCCTATCTTCAGTTTTCCTCTTCATTGCCTAAATCCTGCTCAAATTTAGTTTTCTGGGTCTTCATTTCATTCTCTCCCTATCCTAATCCTAATGCCCTTTTCTATCAGCCAAACTTCTGTCTGCCTCATCTTGGCATCCATTGTCATATTTGACCTTTTCCTGTTGCCACCTTATCTCTCTTCCACCTTAGCAGGCACAGACTTTCTTTTCTGTTTATCAGGTCTCTAGAGCCAAATTCAAGCCTAACCCTCTAATAGATGCTCAGAAATGTGGATAGGCTTGAGGGAATGAATGACTGATGTGTGATTCAGTGCAAATACCTCTGCTGTTCTATCTAATGGAGAGAAATTTGGGATCTGGAACTCTTCAGAAACATGTGGTGCACCTGGAATCTCCCCCCTTGTAATAGAGAAGAAGAAGGATCAAGAATGGAGGAAACATGGAATCAGATTTCAGAGTGTATGGATACTCCCAGGAGCCATAAAAATCTCAACCAGGCGAGAGTAGCCATATTGCATACAGCCACCATTTATGATGGAAAGAAAATTCTCCAGAAAGCAGGACTCTGACTCTTGTCCCTGTTTATCCATTGGCTTACCCAAGCACTCTAGTGATTACTGTGACCTCTGCTATGGCCTCTACCTCCTCTGCTGTTGTACCTCTGTTGCTAGCACCAGCAAGAGGCATCAGATAGTGTTTTCCACTCACCAGTTGCATTATAAAATGTTTACTCACAGCTAGTCATGGTGACCCCATGACAGTCTTATGAACTAGGTCTCACAAGTTGCTTTGCTTTTCAAAATTTGAAAAAATAGAGACTCAGAGAGGTGATGTGATGAGCCCAAAGTTCCAAAGAAGGAATCTAGAATATTATCAGAGTTTTGTCCCAGGATCAAGTATTGGGCTCTATTATTATCTTTTGAAGAAGAGACTATATGTATGCAAGCATGCATGTATTATATGTATGCATATATATGTATTATGTATTCTCTGTTTATATATCTATCATTCTTTTTACAGCTGAAGAACTTTAAGCTTATAAAGAATTTGGTTGTACAATCATAATTCCATGTTTTTTTATAACCCCACCTTGCCAAAGTCATCATTACTCTCTTGTGCATCTCCACTTTAGTTCTTAATAACCAAGGTAATGGGAGAGAGGTGAGCTCTTAAGGCCTCTTCCTTGAATATAAGGAAGGATAAAGGCCTAGCTTTTGTTTCTTCTAACAGGTATTGGGCTCCTGAGGAATATGGAGGCTCCTGAGAAAGAGGCCCCTGGGGGAGATGAAGCATTATACCTCATTGTTACCAGGAGCCTGTGTTCTGGGAAAGACACTGTCAAGAGTCAGTCTGGTGACATTACTGGTAAGTGAGGGAAGACAGGTGTAGTTCTCAGCAGCATCTTCACACATGTGAACTTTGGAAACCATTCCAGACAGGTGAGAGAGTATAAGCAGGCATTGCCATTGGTGCATTTTGGCTAAGGTCAGTTGGAGGTTTCTAGGTAGGTTAAGATAGGCACTAGCACATGGGAGATGGGGCAGTCATAACACAGGAATATTTCTTTTGCCTTTTACTGCTCATCATTCAAATTTACTTATACTTTTTCTACAAATGAAGTAATCAGAAGTGGGTGGGTGAGTCAAGACTCAAACCCTGGCCTCTGTAGTCTTTTAGTACAAGAAATTTAGGAAATTTAGGAACACCTGCATGTTCTCACAGACATATTGAGAAGGAGGTACTTAGGAAGAGCACGGTCAGACATGCATGATATTGAATAAAACTAGACCCTGGTGACACAAGATACTTTGATGTGGAGAACAGCTTTCCAGAATGTACTGGAAATACAGATCATGCCAACCAGGCCACAGTGATGCTCCCACTGATCTTCCCACAGGACCCCTGAACTCTTCCTTGTTTCCACTTCATCCTTCTGAAGGGGAATACCTCCTTGCATGTTCAAGTTTTCCTGTATCTGGAAGACAGACTCCTCCCTTCAGAGTTGCTGGCTACAATCTGTGACATGTCAAAGCTGACTCTCATCCTGTTTATCTCTGTGTCTCCTCAGAGTCCACAAAAGGCCTTCACATACTTCCTCTTATTGAATAGTCCCAATCGCCTCAAATGGAATCAGTACCTCGAGTTTGCCCAGTGAGAACACTGAGGTGGTACAATCATCTAGGAAGACGTGAGGCTAGGTCTGAAATTCAGCTCCATCCTACACCAAAGTGTTCAAAGTCACACACCAAGTACTTCTTGTTGACCCGAGGGAGGGTTTTTCTGCTTTCATTCATTGCTGGGTCACTAAATTGGATTCACCATTATCTCACCCTGTGACTTTGCCCCGGATCCTAACCTCTCTGAGTTTTGATGTTTCTGCCCCATTTGTGGGAGGGATGAGAGACGACAGCAACTCAGCCCTTAACACCTGAGACTTTGTGTGTAAACACATAAGAAGACACAGGTCAAGCACAAATCAGTGGGAGGAATCAGATCCCAGCTGTCAATCAGTGTTGTCAAGCAGCTGACATAAGAGATGCAGACTTACTAGGAAAGCCAAAGTGCCTTTCCCATGTCAAAGACCCCTTTCTTCTGTCCTCCCCCAAGAAACATCTCACGCATGTCATCCAGAGGCCGGTTACCAGTGTTTCAACAGCCCGCATCCCCTAACATACGAGCTTAGGTGTTTTAGTTTTTCCTCCTCCATTTCCCAGGTTCCCAAGCAGAGAGATGTCAAAAGCTGGTGAATGACCATTTTGTTAATCAATAATGAGATCTGGAGCCAGTGGGAAATTTTACCCAACATTGAATTAAAAGGTAGCGTACACTGCCCTGAACTTGGACCTCCACCTCCCCCAAGAGTCATGGCAAGGCTGACAGAGGGGATGAGCGGAATACTTACTACACCCCTGGCTGACAGGAAGCCGAGCCTCTGGAGGGGCTGGCTGGGCAGGTGGCTGGATCGGGCCTCTGGGCTGACCTTGTAGTGGTTCTTGGAGCAGCGGCGGGAGTGTGTTCGGCGGGATTTCCGCCCTTCCTCGGGAGAACGACCTCGGTGCCTGGGGATCAAGAAAGAGATACCTTAGGAAGAGAGCATGGTGGAAAGACGGCTGGGCAACCAGCATGCCATCTGAGAATGACAGAGTACGATTGTGTGATTTTGTACCTGGGTATGTCTTGTGTGTACGTACATTCATCCACCCCCATTACTCATTCACTCACCCACTCATTCACCCACATGCCCACCCACACACCCGTGAACCCACCACTCATCCATTCATCTGCCAAGCCATTGACCCATCGTCTGTCCGTCAGTTCCTCCATACCCATCACCCATTCACCCTCCATTCCTCTCTCTTCTCAATGAGTCATCTGTCCACTCCTCCACCCACTTACCCACCATTCACCCTGGCTCATCCATCATCCATCTCTCCACCCACCCATCCGATGACTTGTCCATATACCCACCATCTGCCTATCCATTATCTATCATTTATCTATTTATCCATCTGGCCACCCATTTGCCAACCATCCTTCCATCCATCTTTGCCCCTTCTGTCTATTTAGTCATTCTCCCATTTACTTGTCTAGCAAGTATTTATGGGTGTAGCCATGAAGACAAAAGAGGTCTCTCTTATTTGATCTGGCTTAATGTCCTTCGTGTGCTTGTGATTCTGTATGTTTGAGCATGCCTGTGTTCCATGAATACCCGTGTGTCTTTGTGTATGTCACTTTACCACGTGTGATATGGGGCCATGCTATTGAGCATCACCCAAAATATTGAGGGAAACAATGTCTGATAAAAATGACAGAGACACCTTGTGTAAGCAAGATTTGTCCGGTCTGCCGTAGAAACCAGAGGCACGTCTGACCCCTTTGAATATCCACTGTGTACTGAGTTACAGCTGGAAACACAATCAACACCATATGAATTTCAGTCACCTGGAAAGCCCTCACACTCCTCCCTGAACCCTGAAGACATTGGCCTGTCAGACAGCATCGGGAGCAAGTTTGGGGGTTGTATCTCATAGTGACGGGGGCATTGCTCTGGGCTGGATATTGTCAGATAGCAGGGTGAGGTACTGAGATAATCTACAGTGAGAACAACCAGATTGAGGCTAAGTCTGTGGTCATGGAAGAAGCAGGCTCCACGCAGGCTAGCTGGGGTGGATGCGCCTGGATGCTTGTGTGTTGAGGACAAGTTCTTATTCCATGTGGGCTCTGCCCTGCACAAGGATGGGTCTTGTTTGTGTCTTGGTCAATCAGAGTGCGGTGTGGCTTTATCTGGGAGGTCCTACTTGTGGCTGGAGTCCAGCAGAAACACAGAGGTTGGCTTGGGAGGGGACACATCAGGGCCTCAGTTGCAGGGTTTCTCACACCTGCTCTGTGTTTATATTTCCTGGGAAGTTTTGTAGTTTCTCTGCCTCGCTGGGGTGACTAGAGGGTGCAACGCAGACACTCAGAATAATTTTTAAAAAACAGTTCTGAGGTGACCATCAAGTGCAGACAACATAGAAAATCATATCAATGCTCATAGTCTCATGGGGTCACAGAGAGAAAGGACTCAAAATCAGCCCAGAGCCTGGCACGAAGATAAACATTTCTCCTCTTCCCTTCCTCTTCTTCTTCCATCTCATTTCCTCCTCTTCTTTATCCTCTTTCCCTTCTACTTCCTTCTTTTTCTTCCCCAGCCATCTCATTTCCACTGAAAGAAGGGAAAGGTAAAGTCCTGCCATGTTCCCATCCCCCAGTTTCGTGACTGAGTACTTGAAACAAAGAGAAGCCCCTAACACGAGGAGCCAGCGTTGGTCTTCTTGCCCGTATGAACAATTCCAAATGTTCTCGCTCACAAAGCCTTCTTTATCTCCACAAGAGCACTCAACTCCTCTTGTTCTCAGACCAGGACAGGGGACACGGCAGCAAAGAGACATCAGAGTTAGGAGAAAACCAACTCGGAAGGGCCTCAGAACCTGGTACTCTGTGTTGTGTGTCTTCACAGGAGGCTCAGCTTCTCTGTTCTGAGAATGAAAAGTCTAGAGCCAAACTCCCTGGTTGCTAAGTGTCGTCTTCCTTAAAGCCCTAGTGTCTCAGTTTCCTCATCTGCACAATGGGACTACAGGATTGACCTCAAGGGACTGTAGAGAGGGTCATGTGAACCAGCATCACCAAAGACACTTAGCAAGCTGTGTTCTACGGGGACTACTATTGTGTCCTTCTGCCTGCAGCTGGTGGCAGCAAGCAGAGGTAGCTCTGACCTGGAGAGCGAGAGAGTCACCTAGTGTGGAACAGAACCTGGGTCAAGCATCTTCAGGGCTGGGCGGACCAGGAACAGGGGCGAAGGTGTTACCTGCTCTCGCAGCTGGAAGAGCGCAGTTCCGAGCTCTGAGACCTCGAGGGGCAATGGTGGTGTCTATGGTGGTGAGACTTCCGGCTTCGAGATCTTTGGGTGGGGAGAGACGGGGTGGAGGAGGGAGAGCGGAAGAGAGGGGGGGGGGAGGGGGAGAGAGGAGAAAAGAGTGCTGTGTTGATTTTGATTTTGTGATACACAAATCCCGGAATTCATACCCAAGAGTAGTCTAGGTCACCCCCAAAGGAACTCATCTCCCAACCTCACAGCCCAGCTTCCTCCTGGCATTTTCGGGACTCTCCGCCTAACTAGGCTGAGCTCATGGAAGCAGAAGGGGTCTTTGTGTGGAATGTGGCTGACAATTGACTTGAGACTTAGCCTCATGCTAGAAGCAGTCCTGACAAAAGCCACACACCAGGCAGGAAAATCGTCCCCCAGCCTCCCCTGTCTCTCTCAAAGTCAGGAATCTGCATTTTGTTTTGTTACTAAGGCCAGTCGGGATCTTGCAAAATATTGATCTACGGCCTGGGTGGAAGTGAGAGGGTGAGCTGTGCCTCCAGCCTCCCTTCCCCCACTGGACCCTCCGATAGGTCAAGCACATGGAGAAACAAATACAGACTGTTTAATGTAAGCTAATATCCCTGCCTTAAAGAGACAGTCCTTTAAACAAAAAAGGTAACCTTCGGTGTGCACGACACTCTTTTCAGAGTCTACGGGGTCTTTCCAGTGCCAGTTTGTGACCTGGGACCTGGGACACGAAGTCCAGATCCTTAGCATGGAGCCCAAAGCCTGAGAACCATGAACAACATCACCCTGTCAGCAGCATCACCCTGGCTCGCTCTAGCCATTCCCGAGGATGGGTCCCAACATCCCACTGAGGATGATCAGAGAAAGCCAAGTGTGGGGTAGCTCACGCTTGAATCCCGGTGCTTGGGAAACTGAGGCAGGAGGATCACCATGAGTTTGAGGCTGCCTTGAATGCCTGGGTGACATAGTATGACTGTCTCTAAAAACAACCAAAACACAAAACGAAGGGAGTGCGGAATGTGGTGGCCCACAAATCTGTGCACCTCAGCGAAGGAATCAGATTCTTCTGGTACAACTGTCAGGCCATCTCCGTTCCCTGACTGACACCTGCTCACTGCCTTTGTGCTCTCTCCAGACTCTGGTCTCGAACTCCGAGCTCCTTCAGGGGCTGGCCCTGCCTGGTTCTTCATGTGGCCTAGCTGTCCAATGTCTCCTGCACTGACCCGTCCGACTCAAGCTGCGACAGATGTGTAACTGGGCTTGCGTTCTGGCTCAGATGGCAATGACCACGGTGTCACTGCGGCCTTCTAGGCATTGTCCCCCAGGTGTTCTACGTTCTTTGCCACAACTGGAGGTGAGTCCTCTCTCTACTCCCACGGCACGGTGAGGAAACCAACACCAGCAGCCTAAGGTGCCCTCCTGCAGAAAGCCACCCTCACCATCGAACCCTATCCCCTGCCCCCCGCTGGTATCCTCTCGGTGTCCCAAGCTTTAGTCTCCCCTTCTCACCCGTGACATCCCCTGTGCTCACTGCCACGTGCCAGGGCCTCGTGAAGGTGCGTTGAACGAGAGGAAGCCAACTCCTGGTCAGCTTGGTTAGAACAACCCTGGAAGCCCCTGGGATTCTCGCTCTCTCTCCTGCCTTGTGTGGTTTGTCTAGCTTTCTGATGATGAGCCGCTAGCAACTGCTGGGGCTTGTCTGTTTTTTCACACTGGAGAGGGTGACTGCCTCAGCGCTCTTGAGGCGGACAGGCCCAAGGCTGCTGCTCCTGAGAACACACGGTGTGTGCTGAGAGCGAAGACACCAGAGCCAAGCTCCCCGCTTCCAGTGCTCTCACACCACTAGTCCAGAGTCCAGCGCCTCTGTTTCTTCACCCTCACCCTGGGATGGCAATAGGACCAGCTTCAGGGGATCATGGAGTCATGCCATTCATAATTTCCTTTTGATGGCTTCATTTAAACAAAGTGGCCAATAAGGAAGTCCCTCCCTGATCTTACTTTAGTCTCTCCTGCTTCCTTCTGGAGCGTGGTCCATGCCTTTATCGCACTGACTGGAATGTCCTCCTCTGTGCTGACCTTGAGTAAGAAACGCTTTGAGGCAGACACGCTGAGTGCCCTCCCCCTGTGCCCCGCCTCCTCTTTCCCCTCCTCAGAAGCCGCTCCCTTTTTTTCCTATTGTCTTTGATCCTCTCCTTAGATGCTTCTTGGCGGGAGATAAAATATTAGTTGATTGGAAAACACATCGCACTAACGTTTACAGAGTACAAAGTAGGTGGGTTGTAACCAAATTTACTTTTAATTTGATGGGGAACTGAACTCCGCAGGCAGTACTGACTGATTTGAATTTCTAGTACCAGCTATAAACTGTGAAACAGCTGGGCCCGAGACTCGGGACTCACCGGGAGCGCTGCAAACCAGTAGCCAGAGTGTACGTGTAGATGCTTGTTCACCCACGCACACATGTGATCACACACCACAGTCCATGCACACCCTACACAGATATGTGCACGGGTAAAGACTGCCATGCCCCCTACACAGAATGCAGACATACAGTGTTCATGTAGAGTGTGCACACAGTCGGAACAGAATGAGCTGACACATACACACACACACACACACACACACACGAGTCCACGGTGCACCTGTGTGAGTACTGTGTGCCACCATGCTCATACACAAGGGCATTCATGTGAACACAGCTAGATCCCATGCACACATGCATTGTGCCCATGTTACATGCACTGTACAGACCATGTGCATGGGTGTTTGCATGGCATAAGAATATGTAGACATTCCTAAGTGATGTTCACACTACACTTGCACAAGCGACCTACAAATATATGTATGGTATATACATTACATGTTACACATATAACGAGCACTTCAGGCACAAACATATACAGTGTACAACACAAGCACACATGCACACACCCACATACCACATATACAATCTGTCCATGCATACCCCACCCCTCACCTTCAAGTGAACATAAAGCCCTCCCCTTCTTCTTTTTCTTCCTTCCTCCCTCTCAGCCACTGCCCCCTCCTCCCCTGTCCCTGGTCATTTGGTAGCTAACACTCCAGCTGAAGAGAGGCCAGGCCTCCGCTTCCTCAGACTGCACAGTGTGCTCCAGGGGCATCTGACTCCCTCAGACTACACAGTGTGCTCCAGGGGCATCGGTCTCCCTCAGACTGCACAGTGTGCTCCAGGGGTATCTGACTCCCTCAGACTACACAGTGTGCTCCAGGGGCATTGGTCTCCCTCAGACTACACAGTGTGCTCCAGGGGCATCTGTCTCTACTCACTGTTTTTTGTGCTTCTTCTCTTCCCGTCTTTTGCTTTTAGGACTACAGGAGCTGAAGGAGAAACGGCCAGTTAATTGAAAGATGCAAACAAGGCAAAGAGAACACCAGTGCAGTTCAAGATTAAACACAAGCAGATGGCTCGAATGCCAGCGTCTACATGCAGCGAGTTAGGCCAGGGATCCTGGCTCATGGCCCTGTGCTGAGAACAGGGTGCCGAGGAGGCCAAGTTCGCTCTGAAGGCTAATAACAGCAATGGTAACAAAGGTCACAGCGACCACACCTGCACGCTCAGGACTCAGTGCACACCAGGCACTGTGCTAAACACCCCTGCTCCGTGTGAACTGTTAGTGTACCTCGGACACTGTGCTAAACACCCCTGCTCCGTGTGAACTGTTAGTGTACCTCGGACACTGTGCTAAACACCCCTGCTCTGTGTGAACCATCTCACTGAGCCACACTTGTCACAGACCATTTTCGAGATGTGGAAATGAAGCCTCTGATGGGCTAAGACACTGAGGCAAGATCACACAGTCGAGCTGGGGTCCGGCGCAGACCATGGTCTCTTGGTCAATCACTTAATCAGGAGATAGATGAAGGCAGATCGGGTTTGGTAGATTATGAAATGTTCTGCCCATGAATATCCAAGTACCCAAAACCCTGGGGTGTGGACAGAAGGAGCAGCATTGAGCCAGGGTCCCCGTGAAGACAACCAGAAGACTGAAAAAATGAGCCTCTGTCTCAGGCCAGCTAGCTTCACAGGTTCCCCCGAACCCATGGCTGTCTGCTGAGGTCCAGGAAGGGGCTGGGGTAATAATTCCATCTAATGCCACCACGCCGAGTCTGAGTGCCACCTCTGCTGCTCAGGTGTGTGACATCAGACAAGTGGCCTACTCTCTCCGAGGTCGCTTGCCTCAATTATGCAAGGAGGAAGCCACAGCCAGCTGTGTGACAGACTGGATGGTACTCACTGGACTGGCAGCCGGGGACACTGGCGATGGCAGTCTGCTCGTCAGTGAACTGCTCTGGATGTGGCTATTGTTACTGAAGAAGCCACTGTCATCTGCATACATCCCCTGGCTGACAGACTGGGTTGCAATTTTAGCTGTGGTCCTGGTCTCTCTTGGCTTAGTCTCTCAGGTGGGAACCATAAACACAACACCCACTGCTGAAGGCTGGGGTGGGTGGGGAAAAGAGTTAAGTGTAGGCCCACTGTGCATGAGTCCCTGTAGGTGGTAGCTTCATGTTGCTCCTGCCGTGTTCTCTATTCCTTGCCCAGATGTAAGAAACTTATGTTGGAGTAATAGGACCCATGTCTCCTAAAAGACTTGACTTCCAGTTTCTGGGCAGAGTTCGGTCCAGGAGCAATGCATAGCCCCAAAGCCGGCTCTGACTGCTCTGGGACATCAACACAGGTTTTCATTGTTGAGGGAACTGGGACTCAGGGAGGTAGAGGGAACACAGTAATGGATGCCCACCCAGGAAGCTACCCAGAATAAGTCTGTTGAAGCAGAAGGTTAAAGAAGCAGCCAGAAACAGAGAGTCTTACCTGTGTCTCCTCTTCTTGGAAAAAGACCTGATTCAAAGGAAAGAGGGAGGGAAGACAGAAGGAAGGAGCGAGGGCGGAGGGTAGGGAGAGGAGAGAATAAACACAGGTGAGTCTGAGAATTCTTTCCTGGGCAATACCTTAGTGTGATGGGCTCCTGCCCGGTACAACTCAGGACTCCTAACCAAACCTTCTCCCCCATCAGATTCTGAAGAACAGGAAGTCCATGTGGGAAATGCAGCCTGCTTGTGTACTGAGTCTCAGGTCAAAGCCACCAATGCCAATGGAAAATTGTCATCCAGCTTCTCCCGAATGAGGCTGGGCCGGGAGGCATGGGAAAGTGAGCTGTAATCCCCAAGTCCTAGCTTTAGTGGTAGATTTCTCCTCCTCCTGCTCTGCCCCTCCTCCTTCTGCTCCTCCCTCCCCCCTTCTCCTCCTGTCCGTCTCTCTCCTCCTCCTGCTGCACCACAGGCAGAACCTCTCCTGTGCTAAGCTCCGGGCATAAACAACCTCATTCTGTCCATCCCTATGCCACACTATGGAGGGCAGCGAGGTTCAATAAACTTATTATCTGGTCGCCTCTTTCTTCTCCCCTCCTCCACACTCCCTTCCTACTCTTCTTCCCACAGCAGTTTACAGTGGTCTCTGGGTTCAGCAGGCTCTTCTCTCTCCTGGGTGAGCCACCGAGCTCCTTGGAGGAGGAGCCCAGAACTTTCCACCTGTAATCACCCAGCAGACGGAGAAAGCTGTAGCGGGGTTTTGTTCATCGTTTTATTTCTGGGGCTCAGAATCTTAAGTGTGAATAGATGTGAAAATAGAGTTTTTGAAAGGTCTCAAACCTTGATATTAAGACAAGGAAAGGCCCAATGCTTCTCCTGTCCCTAGATGCCACCTCTAAGACCCTCAGCTGTCCTTAGCCAAACATGTCGTGAACACAGACCTGGAGAAGCTGGGCTGGGGAAGGGGGAGCCCAGGAGGAGGCTCGAGGAAGGGCCAGAGTATTCGCCCTCATTTTCCCCTACCTTCCTTACTCCAGGATCTCACTAAATTGCCTAGGCTGGCTTTGAACTTGTGACCTTCTTGCCTCAGACTCATAGGTAGCTGGAATTACAGGCCTTGAGTGAGAAGCTGCCTGGCTTTCTAGATCGAGGTGTGAAAAAGTCCTCCACACTGGGACCTCCTGCTCAGCACAGACAGGTGACGAATGTTTGTTTTACACTCATAGGCTTGCGCTTGCCTTAGCATCAGGCTCCATGGTAGGAAGGACTGACGACTCCAAATTAACCACAGCTCGCTAATCACCTACCATGTCAGCTTAACCGGAGACTCTAGACCAGTGGTGGATGTAACCCATTAGACCAAACTGAGTTTGAGAACATTCTAGCAATACAGAGTGAGACGTAGCCAAACCCCTGGACTGTGAAAACTCTTATTTGGTGCCACTTTGAAGACGAGAAAAACTCAAATGACCTCTGACGTTTGATGACTACACACAATCCATATAGGGGCACTGGAAGATACAGATAAACAAGAATAAATCATAAGGCATTCTTTCCCTAAGATCCACAGCCAACTGCAAAGCTTAGATGGTGTATAGAATTGAGTGGGCTGACTGTCCCAAGAGTACAAAGCTCCTCTGAGCTGGCTGACAGTGGCCCATGGGAAGTAGTTCAATGAAGATGGAAATTTCTTTGCAGAAGAATGGCACCATGGAAATTTTGTATTGCAAAATTTCTCCAAACATGTAGGCTTGGCCCATTGGCCACACTGTTTACCAGTCTTTTGCCCTCTGTAAATATACATGAACATTTGACTCTAAGGTATGTGTACATGGATGTGTGTATGTATGGATGTGTGCATGCATGCATGTGTGTATATGTGCATGTTTGTGTGTGTATGTGTGTATGTTTGTGTGTACGTGGATGTGTGTATATATATGTATGTGTGTACATGGATGTGTGTATATATGTATGTGTGTGCACAGCTTTGTGTATATATGTATGTGTGTACATGGATGTGTGTATATATGTATGTGTGTGCACAGTTTTGTGTATATATATATGTATGTATGTACATGGATGTGTGTATATATGTATGTGTGTGCACAGCTTTGTGTATATATGTATGTGTGTATATGTGTGTGTGTGCATATGTACATGCATGTGTGTGCATAGTAAACACCTGGGCTGAGAGTCCAAACCATGAGAGGCCTTTCCATGACTCTCCCTGTTCCCCGCCTTGTATGAGGATCCCTGGATGTCATGTTCTTCAACTTGATTCTGCCCTCTAGGACACAGCTGAAGCCACATGGAGGTTTCTCCTGGTACTTTGGGATCATGATGAAAATATCATTGCCTGCTTCTGTCTTGGCCTGCGATGTGGCAGAAATGAGGAAGTACGCAGCCCCTCCCCACAAGGACCAGGAAGCAGGGGGGACTGCCTGGGATCTCTCTGCTTCCCATTCCTTGTTCCCAGCCCCTCTTCTCGGCCTGGCAGGTCTCCCAAACCCATCTGCTTTCTTCTGATCAGCTCCCCTTTCCAGTCTGAGTCAACGGATCTCTTTTCTGCCTCCAAGAGTCCCAACTCACATTGGCGCAAACACACCCTAAAATGGAGCTAGAGTGAGTGTCTTCCCAGGCCCTGCCCCTGCCGCACCCTGGGCATCCCTGTTTGTGGAGGAGGAAGGACAGGAGGGCAGTACCTATGCCCTGCTGCACCCGGGGCATCCCTGTTTGTGGAGGAGGAAGGACAGGAGGGCAGTACCTATGCCCTGCTGCACCCGGGGCATCCCTGTTTGTGGAGGAGGAAGGACGGGAGGGCAGTACCTGTTTCGCTTATGCTTCTTGGAGCTTTTCTTCTTCTTCTTCTTGACTGGTGATGGGCTGTAGGATGGGGACCTGTGGGGAGGGAGACACGTTCCGTCTTTACGCAGGGTCTTGGCTCTTTGGGGGACTGTATTCAGAGACAGTCCCTATATCTTTCGTAGGCTGATACAGTTGCTTTTCTTACGTTTTTGGGGGGCCGGGTGTAAAAGTGAGATTCACAGTGGTGTAGTGACCTGCTCAAAGACACACAGCCAAGACATGGGTAGTCTCAAATCTGAACTGAGTTCTCTCCGTTCCCAGGTTTGTTTCTTATAACAACATAACTCTACTCTTTTTTTTTTTCTTTTTTTTTTTTTTTTTTTTTTTTTTTTTTTTTTTTTTTGGTTTTTCGAGACAGGGTTTCCCTGTAGTTTCTAGAGCCTGTCCTGGAACTAGCTCTTGTAGACCAGGCTGGCCTCGAACTCAGAGATCCTAACTCTACTCTTAATTAAATCTGAAATGCTTTCTTGGTCTCATCTGTGGCTTCCCCTGCAAGCTTTGCCCCTCCCATGTTCCCTGGTCTCTGCTATCTCCTTGGTAAGCCTCTCTCCCTGAAGCCACAGCCACCAAAGGGGCACCTGGGAAACGGTCAGGTGATGACTCAGCCTGACATCAGAATGACCTGATTTCCCGTCTTGACTCCACCACCAACTCACAGGCCTCTGGGGAAAATCACAGCTCATCTCCTGGTTTAATTCCTCAGTGAGACAGCGGGCTCTGGCTGGGAACAGAGGCTGCGCGCTCAGGACCGGCAGGAGCCTAGGGCTGACTGAGAGGCAGCAGGGAGCACTGAGGAGTGAGCCCCCCCCATCCCCGCCGAAAGCACGCAGCGGCCTCTCAGATGGGAGTTGGGGTTCAGTGTGAAAATGCAGCCCCAGCCTTCCACAGCAGCTGCTTTCCATAGAAGGTTCGAGAAACCCCTATTTTCATATGAACTATCCCAATTTTTAATGAGTATACACTAATTTTATTTTCTTAAAAAAAAAAAAAAACAGCCGGGGCGGTGGTGGCGCACGCCTTTAATCCCAGCACTCGGGAGGCAGAGGCAGGCGGATCTCTGTGAGTTCGAGACCAGCCTGGTCTACAAGAGCTAGTTCCAGGACAGGCTCCAAAGCCACAGAGAAACCCTGTCTCGAAAAACCAAAAAAAAAAAAAAAAAAACAAAACCCAAAACTTGGCAGGCTCAACAAAATATATCAGCAAAGAGAATTAAATGAGGAACAACGCAACACTTTAGGAACTGCAGTTGTCCCCAGACTCACGCTCAGGGGACCCTTGCTGGAGGAATAATTAGGGAACCCCAGAGCGTGCTGTTGCCTCCTCTAAGTTCTGCACACTTCTAAAATCGGGAACTCAATTCACCCCGAGTCCACCCCCTACCTTACAATGGCGGAAAGGCGGGGATCTCTCCCGCACTACCCCGAGTCCTATGTGGGTCCATCCTTAAGTGGTAGGCTAAGTAGTTGTGGCGGAGAAAGCTCTGTGCACCGGAACCCCAGGCCCCAGTGGTCCAGTCATTGCTCTCTGCCGCCCCCTGCAGGCTTCTGTAAACACTGCCTGGGAGGTTTGGTGAGATTCCCTGGCTCCCATGGAGTCTTGTCTCCCTGGGAGACAAGGTTTTATGAGGGAATCTGGAAATAAAAGTATATTTTTTTTAAGTATAAAAACGTCTTGAAAGAATTGTGTGTAGAAAGAAATTCAAGAAGCTCAAAGAAGTCACGATCTGATGTTAATATATAATGTTAACTCTGGGTCTAGAGCAGAATCCTGCAAATCAAGTCCAAGGCAGATTCTGACGTCCCAGCCGATGAGCCTTTATCTTCCCATCTCTGAAACGGGCATAATGCTTGCCTGGAAGAGTGTGTCCGGGAGTGAGAAGAAGGCGGGTAGCAAGCCTCTGCACACTGTAAGCTTCAGTCTCTCGTGTTCAACAACCAAGCAGTAATAATAGCTCTTTATTAATTGGCCATACACTATTGCTAAACACTGTGACAGCTGTCTCCATATTTTCCTCTTCCTCTTTTTTTTGTGATACAGGGTCTCACTTTGTAGCTCAGGCTGACCCAGGATGCACTATGTAACCCAGGTTGGCATCAAACTCACAGCAATCCTCCTGCCTCAGACTGCAATCCTCCTGCCTCAGACTCCCAAGTGCTGTTATTACAGGCATGAACTCCCGTACCCAGAATCATTTCTCTTCCTATGCTCACAAAATTCCAAAAGGTTTGTATTATTTTATTATCATTTGCAGAAGAGGGGAACCCAAAGCATAGAAGGGTGAAGCCCGAAGTCACATGGTAGTTAAGAGGCAAAAAAGAAATTTGAACCAAGCTGGAGTCACTGCCAGACTCTTGAAAACCTTTATACCCCCTGTCTGCCCCTTCCCCTGTCTCTGAGTCTTTGAAGTTTCATCTCTGTTCAGGACCCTCACCTCCTTCTCTTCTTCCTGGTCGATTTCTTCTTTTTCTTTTTCCCCCTGGAGGAAGGTGGTGGTGTCAGGTCTCTTTCTTGAGAGGCACTGTGGGGAAAAAAGAATCATACATGAGAGGATCCCTTGGTTCCTTGCTCAGGGCTGTCACAATCAGAGAAAGGGAGAGGACCAGCTCCTTGGTGAATCAAGGACCCATGGTGAATATCTAATTGCTACCTCATGGCTGATTCGGTCACACTTCAGATTAAACGTCTCAAATAAGGACTTAATGCCCACCTAATGAGACAGACACTGCAGTTACGCAAATGCCAATTGATTATTTAAAACAAGGTTTATAGAGGTTAACTGCCCCTTAATAGATTTATTATTGAATTTGAAAATGGCTCACCTCGGTAAATAAATCACTTTAAAAATAATGAGTTGGCAGTCCAGCCCACTCCCACCCCAGTCCGACCCGTCTACACTTCCTGCTGTAGATTTCACAGGAGACAGAAGGTGTGTTGAGCAGAAGTTGGTTATTAAAAGTGTATTTGCGTGGGTCTAATGTAACAAGATCCACATCTTCCATCGCTTCACAGAGCCTCCAAAACCTCCGCTCCTCAGGAATAATTATTTCCCATTCAATTAAATTCAAACGCTCGGGCTGCAGTTAAAGGAAGTCAAGTTATCTTCTTTTATAATTGGGGCAGGCTCCAGGGATGGAAAAAAAGAGAGAGAAGAGAGAACACTATCCTCTAGCAAAAGGGAGACAGGGATGGATTGAAATCTATTTGAGAATGGAAACATGCAAGCTCAGTAGGCCTTTGCTGGAACAACTAGTATTGTTTTTATTAATTTAGCAGTAAGAAAATAAGCACTGGTATATATATATATATGTATATATATTACACACATGTATATACATGTACGTATACATATATATTGTTATGTATAAAGAGGTTTATATATTTTGACATAAAATTTAGAAGGCAGTGTGTTTGGAAGCCAGAGGACAACTTCAGGTTCCATTCACTATGTGCCATCCACCTTTTTGGGGGGCAGGGGAAGATCTCTCACTGGCTTGGAGCTGACCAAGTGGATGAGACTGGCTGACCAGTGACAATCAGGAACCTCCTGACTCCACTTCCCAAGCGCTGGGATCACAGTGTGAGCCACCATCCCTTGATTTGTTCATAAACCTGGCCCCTGGGAGTGAACTCAAGTCTTTGTAGTTACAAGGCAAATCAGTCAGTTGAGAAAAGCCCTCTCTAGATCACCAATATGATTCCTGTCATTTTGTTTCACAGGTGAAGGAAACGAGGTCCAGAGAGTTGAGCTGACTTACTGGTGGCCATAGTGAGGAGTCATCGGAGCTGGGACTTGAAACCCTGTGATGCTTGCTCTGAGAGCCGCCTCAAAACCCCAGCTGCCTTCTAGAGCCATCTGTATAGCCAACCAGACGGAGATGGCCAAACTCATTGGAATATCATAAAACTTCATCTTATTACATTCTGTTTGAAGAGTCTGGATCATCAGAGTTATCAGGAGGGGTGATGAGGGATTAGAATGTATGTTAAGTCCTCTGCACCGCCAACAAATGGATACACACACACACACACACACACACACACACACACACACTGTGTGTGTGTTTTTTTAAGAGAGGTACTTTTAGTTAAAAGCTAAAAATTATCTTCATAAGAATGTTTAAGAATTAGACCCTGGCTGCTGAAGCACACCTACATGCTATAAAGCACAAAGCACAATAGACCGTAGGGAAAATGAGCTCTTAAAGGCACAGTGGGCCACTTCCAACTTTCTTTCTCCAAAGAGTCCTTGACTCCCAGCAAGAAACCAGTGAGCATTTGTCAAATGACCAGGTGACGGATGAAGGAGCTTGGCTGCGTGCTGAGCCTTCTGGTTTCGCGGGGGCACATCTGCTGGGAAACACGGGGTGCGGTGGAAAAGTGTGAACAAAATGTGGAAAGAGTCCATTGTTAGGACAAGAGCTATTGTGGACTATTAGCTTAAGATGCATTACGTTCGTTTATACCATGGAGCATTTGTCTAATGATGCAGGGATGCGGTGCATCCTTGTATGTTGCATTTGTTTAACTCTGTGAAGCTGTATTACTTTGCCTGCCTAAAACGTCTGACTTGTCTAATAAAGAGCTGAACAGCCAATAGCTAGGCAGGAGAGAGAAATAGGCAGGGCTGGCAGGCAGAGAGAATAAATAGGAGGAAAAATCTAGGGAGAGGAGGGAGGAGCCAGAAAAGGAGAAGGAGAGGAGGCCACTAGTGGCCAGACACACAACCACACAGCCACACAGCCACACAGCCACACAGCCACACAGCCACACAGCCACACAGCCACACAGCCACACAGCCAGCCATGGAGTAGCAAGGAAGAAAGATATCTAGAATAAAGAAAGGTAAAAAACCCAGAAGCAAAATGTAGTGAAAGAAAAACAGGATAATTTAAGTCAGAAGAACTAGATAGAAAGAAGCCAAGCTAAGGCAGGACATTCATAAACAAGAATCCATCTCTGTGTATTTTATTTGGGAGCTGGATGGCAGGCCCCCAAGAGTTAAAAAAAAAAAAACTGCAAAGAACTCTGACATAAATCAAAAATCTTTTAAATTCAATAGCTCTGAAGTCCTATATGTTCATTCACGTTTCCCAATCCCTTGCCCCTACCCTGGTTCTGTGAAGTGCATCCCAGACAGTAGTGAGGAACACAGTGGTTAGTGCTATGTCCAGGGTGCTTGTGTACACTGGAGTTCCACATATGATGGTCAGTCCAGTGGTCAATAATGCAGCTGCTACAGGGAAGACTGTAAGCTCAAGTGGCTGGGTGTGCAGGTGTTAAGTCCACACGGTGCAAGAGGTGGAGAATAAGTGTTCACAGACTGAGCACACACGGATGAAGATAAGTACTCAGTTACATGTGTGGTTGGTGAGGACGTGGTGGTCATGGCTCCATATCTATTCCTACCTAGCGCAGAGATTTTTCTTACTTGTATTATCAGCTAAGAGGTGAGAATTAAACCAGGTACCTGCCACGTGCCTTGGCCTGGCACTGGGTACATTCACAGCTAACCCACCATGTTACAGTCCCACGTCATGCAACATCATCCCGACTGATGCCATGGCTGTCCCATTTGTTCGAAAATGGAGCTGAACACCTCATATTGACTGCAACACAGGGTGTTGCTCACGCATGTGTGGTGACGCTGGAGGGAGCAATCTACTGTGTTTCTGCCAGGTAAGACACACTGTAAACAACTGTGTGCAGATCTTAATGCTTGGCCGTGCTCACAAAGTGCTGGGCTACGCAGCCACGCCATTTCTGTCCTCGGAGTGTAGAGAAACGCTTGCTTCAGGCCGAAGCTTCCCACCTCGGCGTTTGCCTCATAGCTCGATTTGATAGATGGCTCTTGCACTTGGTCAGACCTGTACTGTTTTATCCCCGTTGCCCTCAGACCTGTAGGATACACTGAGTGTGTAGATGTGACACACAGCTCAGGTGTAGACAGTGCCATGCTGGGTGTGTGTAAGTCCCCTCTCAGGTGTTTGGACAACGATGTCTTCTGAGGACAGACTCTTCAGAGCATGGCCCTGTCATTAAGCATAATCAGCACGAATTCTTATCACTAATATGATAGTTATTAATTACCATCATCACAGTGGCTCTTAACTCCTCAGAGAATCAGTCACAGACAGAAGAGGACAACAAACCCAGACACACTATATGGCTCAGTTGATAACATGGTGCCATTGTTTTTTTTTTCTTTAGATTTTCATTCCCAGAATTTTCTCCCCTGGTACGCTGATGCCCTTAACCAGAATTTTTCTTTTTTGAGGACCTCCTATGTTCCAGACCTACTGCCAGGACCCACGGGTACCCACTGAAGTTTGACTCTGAAATGTTCCCTACAGCTCATGTTTGAACCCTGCTTCCTAGGTGCTGCCATTTTGGGGAGGCCGTTTGAGGTTCCGGGGTCAGAGCCTGGATTACAGAACTAGGTTATCTCATTGGAGACGGACCTTTGAAAGTTACATCTAGTTATGATCTGATTCTCTCTGCCCTCTGTCCTGGCCATTTGCAGTCACCCCAAACCCTAGACCTTGCTGACCACAATCACGAGAAATACTCCCGAAACGAGGAGCCAAAATAAGCCTACCCTCCCATTCTCTGTTTCTATCAGGCACTCTGGTGAGTAGAGCAAAGAAACCCCCACAGTGCCTGACCTATACCAATGCTCCCCCGACCTTCAGAAGGAGAGCTCCATATTCCCATTCACAGTTGCTTAACTGAGGCTTGGAGAGATTAAAACATGCCGCCTACATTAAACAAACGAGCAAATGAAAACAAGCTTTCTAGTGTGTGCTTCTGATCAAAGCAAAAGACAAGAGAGACAGATGGCTATGCGGGATGGCTAGCCAGCCAGTTTAGCCTAATCGGGGAGCCCTGGGTCCTTCTGGGAGATCCTGACATGGAAACAAGGTGAGCTGTGCCTGAGGAATAACACCCGAGGCTGACATTTGATTTCCACACACCCATGCACTACCCAAACGTGCACCCACTTCCCCCCCATACATACACTCACACGTACATGCATGCACATACAGACATGCACACATATTCTCATATATACACTCACAGTCACACAACATACGTATACACACATGCATACACACATAAACACACATTCATACACACATATACACAATGCATACACACTCACATATATGTACATGCATATACACTTGAACATACACATACTCACACATGTATGCACACATATGATAGTGTTACGAGTATGTTCAGATGAGATAATAATGGACTGGACTCTATTTATGTAAAAGATAGAAAATTAAAAGCCAAGAGGTAGAGAGTGCATTGGTCTCTCCATTATCAATGTAGGCTTAGTTTAGTTAAGTTAAAAAAAAAAACTGGAGAGTATTCATTTAGTCAATGTTTTCTTATTAGCATGTCTGTGTATGGGAATACATGCACATGTATTATGGTGCACATGCTGAGATCAGAACACAACTTGCAGCAGCTGGTTCTTTCCTTCTACAATGTAGGACCTGGGGATCTATTCCCAGTCATCAGATTTGTTCCATCTACCATGTAGGACCTGGGGTTGTACTCCCAGGCCCTTGTCAGCAAGCATCTTTATCTCTTGGCCCCAGCTAGAGTTTAAGACTTCACTCTTTTAACTTACTGGTTATCATATTTTGGTCATCACGTCACCTCTATGAGTCTCAGTAAAATGCTACTTATCAGTGTCTAGCATCGTACTGGTCATCTATGGGGACAAAATGGCAGTGGCTGAGTAGCTGAGTTAAGGATAGAGGGCAAAGGTCTAAAACACAGGACACAAAATTGAAATTATTATTTGAGGGTCTGGGGCTCATATAATCACTATGCCAAGAAGTAACTCTTTCATTAAATGTGAGGGTCTTGCCACGGCCAGGTGGTGGTGGTGAAGCTACAAAATATCAACGTGGCAGGATCGAGTGATGCCCAGGAGACAGGTAAACGAGAGTGGGTGTCTGTGAGGGTGTTCCAGAGATGAGTGACATATGGAACAGCAAACAAGGCGGGAAGACATGCCCTGAATGCAATATTTGGTGGGCTTGGAAGGATCAAAAGTCAAAAGAGGAAGAGGCCCAAAGAGAGAAGGAATGAAGTTGCGTACCTGTCCCCTTCTACCTCCCTTCCTCCCTCTCTCCTCCCTTCCCCTCCCTTCCTCTCTCTCCATCCTGCCTCACCACACACAGTCATAGAAACAGCAGAACCAAGTGACCATGGAGCAAAATCTCTGAAGCCAGAAGCCAAAAATAACTTTCTTCATCTTGTTGTACTAAGCATTTGTCACACCGATAGAGGTCGAACCCACACAAGCCGAGTCTAGCTTGTCCCCTGTTCTTAGAAATACATTGTCTTTAGAACGCCTGTGCTTTATTAGATTTAGTGTCCGGGTCTAAAGTGTTGTGACAACCACCATTGGGTCCCTAAACCTAAAACACTGGCCCGCTACAGAAAGCATTTGCTAGCACATGGCAAGCTCTCAGAGAGGAACTTGAAAACAAGAAGGGGTCAGAAAAGCTGCCTGGGTTTTCACACTCAGCTTGCACTAGCTGAGGGCTCTAAAGGCAGTACTGTATCTCACCTGTGTGCTCGGGCAGGACCCAGCTCCCTGCAGGTCTTTTCTCTTTCCCAGCTGTTGGCACCAAAGGTCTCAGTGGCCAGACGTTGGCCCAACTTTTCTGAAGGTCCATCCTGGGCTGGGACCAAGAGACTGCTTTGGGGCTCTGTCCTGCAGGGGAAGAAATAAGGAGGTAAAATTGTTAGGATATTTGGAGTCATTTCATTATATATTCAGACCGGAGATTTTTCTAGTCTCCTGCTTGGACGGAGATGATGAGACTATCACTGGTCTTTTTCCCTGAGTGGAGTGGAGAGCCATTTTCCAGTTCAAGGCAGTCAAGAGCCGCATGCCTTCTCCATCTTTCTCCCTTTCTCCCTCGGTGACGCTGAAGCCTACATACTCTGAAAGCTGAAGCCACTTGGAGGAGGACATCTGAACTTCAATAATTTTGTAAGAGAGAAGTGGGCTGGATTAAGTTGTTCATTACTGTAGCATCCTGAACATGGAAGGGTCTTAGAAACCAACCCTCATGGCCCCTCTCATGATGATAGACAGAAGGAAGAGTTTAGCCCCTCTGCCTCTCCTTTCTCTTTAGACTCTATTTCTCTGCATTCTCGGTCCCCTTTCATGTTCAGTTTGTTTTTTTTTTTCAGTCAGCCAAGCTCCAAAAGTATCAAATGGAAAAATTCCACAAACGGATCATACGTATAAATTCTACTTGTCTGAGCAGTATGAAAAAAACTTGCACTCCATCACTGTCTCCTGTCTGGGACACGAGCCATCCTTTTACCCAGTGTATCCATGCTATATAGGCTACTCAACTGTGTCACCTTTAGGTTAACAGACATATCACTAGAGCACCATGTCCCAGTCACCCCTTTATTTAGTGATGGCCCTAAGGTACAGAAGACTGAGGCTGGACATTTGAACATACCAAAGGGAAGGCCTAGGCATTCTCGTTTTAGGAGATGGTAAAAGCACGTGTGATATTTTAAGAGTAAGATCGCATTTACAGTATATTATTTCTCTGCCATTATTCTTAATCTCACACTATACCTAATTTATAAACAAAACCTTTTCATAGGCGCCCATGTAAAGGAAGAAGCATGGTGTGTACAGTGCTGGATACTCTCCTAGGTTCCAGGAACCCACTGTGGTCTTTGATACTGTTCTTATTGGATATGCGGTAGGTGAGAGACTGAAGGTTTGAATTTGGATACTGCCTTCCCTTCTCCCTTTGGCAGCCAGTCACTCAACTCCCTAGTCCCCGGTCCCTCAGCAATAAAACAGAAACCACCACCAGTCCTAGACCATCGACTTGACATGAGGACAGAGATGAGTTATGCCAACCAAAAGATCTAGGAAAAAAACCTTTTTATCTTAATTTTTACTTTCTTGCAAATCAGTCAATCTGGTGTCTCTTGCAGGGGTGAGGTCACCTGCTTGGAACAGCAATTCCCATGAGGGCTTACTGTTCCCTCCTCCTGCCAAACAATATGTGGGAGTCACTGATGTACCTCACCTATTTGAGTCTCAGGAAGGGACAAGAAATAGACTCATCACTCAATCTTTGAGGATCCTGTTAAAGTCCTAGATACAAACCAAGTGGATGGAGCCAGAAGCTTGAGGGTCAAGGGTTTGTCTTAGCTCATTCTACCTTCAAACTTTGAGTCAAGCATTGACCAAAGACTTGAGCACTTCTGCACCACGCTCCTACTGGCTTTATGACTCACAATAAACGCATCTGATAAGTTCCCTGATCCTTAGAGTTTCCAGGGAGTGAGCCAAGCCCAGTCAATAGGGAAGCAAGGGCAGAACAACACATTCATCTCTGCCAGCCGCTTCTCGGTGCATCTTCAGAAGCAGAGCTCGGAGTCGCTGCCAGCCAAGGAGGAATGGAGATTCTAATCAAGGCTGCCTTCTGCCTGGTCCAGGCCAAACTGAATTCATTAATCTCCAAACCTCAGAGCCGGTTCTCAGGTCACTGATGCAGTGACCCAATCAGGGGAGCTACTGTGACCATGAAGTTTAGATCCAGATGTCAGAGGAGATCATTATCACTTAAGTATGAAAAATGTGACTTATTGACTGTTACCAGTTATGACGAGGATAGACTAGCAGAGGGTTAGGAAAGTGTCTGTGACTCCACAGGGTCAGAGAAGACCCCTTTGATGAACAACAGGGACAGGGACCTTTCAGAATAATGTGGCCTAAAATGGATTCCCAGAGTGATTAATACTATTGCCAGACATATCCTCTTTCCTAGAATATGGGATGGGCTTAATGACTCACTTGCCATGAGTCCAACGGAGAAGTGATCATGTATGACCCCCTCCCCTTTGTTTTTAGACATGGTTTCTCCATGTAGCCCTGACACTTCCCCATAAATCAGGTCGGCCTCGAACTCACAGAGATCTGCCTGTCTCTGCCTCCTGAATGCAGGGATTAAAGGTGTGCGCCACCACTGCCCAGCAATGCATGACCTTCAAACTATGTCACCAGCCAATGTTTGCCTTGCTGTCCTTGATTGGTCACTCTGAGGTAAGGGTCATCATCTGCCATGTTGTAAGAACACTCAGCCCCACGCGAGCAGGGGCATGGATATGAGCCTGCTAGACCAGAACAACCTCATGGGATGTGCTGAGCCAGAGCCACACAGCCACACTCTCGGCTCACAGAAACCGTGGAACGCAGCTGCTTGCTGGGTTGGTTTTTAGCTACAAGGACTGGGAAGGATTTTTCTGTTTGTTAGCATAATCATGCATCCTATCTGCACAGGTATCTGCAGAAAGGGGGAGGCACAGGCCAGGCAGAGGACTCGAATTCAAAGACCTCAGCACACGCAGGAATGGCAAGAGACGAGATCAGAGATGAGGTCTCCTCAGTGAGATTTCTGCAGCTGTGCACTAGAGGCTGTGCTAGCTCGCTCTTTTCTCCAACAGCACAAATTTCAGCTTTCTGGACTGGGACACCCCACTGGGAAATCTGTAGTAAAGCAAACAGAGCTCTAAGAAATTCTACAGGAAGTGCTGAAGAGAAGGACAGGGTCCTCCATGATAGAACATTCAAGACCTTACTTCAGACATCCTAGCGCTCGTGCACGTGTGTGTGTGTGTGTGTGTGTGAGAGAGAGAGAGAGAGTCTTAGCTTCCCCCTGCCTCCCTCTCTCCACCTGTCTATGTGTACACATACACACATACACACATGCACACACATGAATGCACGGGAAAGCCAGAGGTCAACCTCAGGTCCCATGCTGAGATGGGGCCTCTTTGAGGGATTTGGGGCTTGCTGAGGTCTAGGCTCAATGTCCGGAGTTCTGGGCATCTTCCTGTCCCCAACCTTCCAGAACTGGGGTTTCAAGTGTGTGTGTCAACACACCCAGCTCCTTACATGAGTGCTGGGGATCAAACCTCAAGTCCTGATGCTTATACAGCAAGCACTTGAGTAACTGAGTCAGCTCTGCTCAGCTTTCTTAGAACTGGAAGAGAGAGCACAAGTGTAAAACCCTGTGTTACCCAATCTTGGCACAATATCGAAGGTTCTGAATGAACCTCACAATATGAGGTTTCTGAATGAGATCCTAGGACTCATCATAGATGCAATGACTGAGTCTCAACAGTTAGAGCCTGGAAACTACAAGCTACAGAAACAGTCCAGATAGCCATTTGTCAGATCAAGGACAAACTCCAGAGATTCCGCATGGTCTGGCCTCAGCCGCACCTCCTGTGTCTCTCCCAGTCTTCCCATTGTTCTAGCCATATGGTCTGTTTACTGTTTCTCAAATGGGTCACCGCTTTCCTGCCTCAGGGCCTTTGCACTTGCTGTCTCCGCACCTGGCATGCGGTTGCTGCAGCAGCTTGCAGGCCTTCTCCTATCCTCTCTCAAGGGTGACCTTTGCAGGGAGCTGTCCCTGCCTTCTGCATCAGACTCTGTCCCCTCTTCTGACTCTGTTCCTGGTGGGAACCACGGGGGCTCGCTGAGTTTGTTTTTCTTCACTGATAATTCTTTTATTTCCTTTAACTGATAATCTTCTGAGCCAGGATATGAGTTCTTTACCATCGAGTAATCAAAGAGTGTCTGCCGGTGCCTCCTTTTGCTGATGAAGGGGCATGGATGAGCAGATGGATTCTGGCGACACCAATCAAGTTGCCGCGGTGACAGGAAGAAGAGTCTGTGAGGCACCACAGACCTTCAGTGGAACCAGACCTCGGCCTCAGCCCCACCCATGCGCCTGCCCTGTTTCCAGTCCTGCATCTTTTCAGGGTCCATTTCTGCTGAAACATGTCCACAGCTGCCTCATCTTTACCCAAAGAGATAGTCAATGTTGAGTGTAAAAAAGACTTAAAAGGAGACAAGATCTTCAGGGGACATCTGAGACAGGGACTCGAGGGCCGGCACACCCCACTTCACACGAGGAAAGGGGAAGTCATGGGTGCCGGGTTCCTTGAGGCCTTCCTCCTCCCTGCATTTCTGCTACTCAGAGACCTGGCACTGATGAGCTGCTGCCCGTAGTCATGGCAACGAACAGACGATTCCTAGCCTCTGATAAGAGTCAGGGGTGAACTTTCTACAAAACTCTCTAAGATGCTTCGGTCCCTAGCTGCTTGCTTGCATCTCCATCAAAGTTTCCGCGGGGGGGGGGCAGGGGAGCAGAGTTTCTTGGCTGCTCCTGAGAAACTACTCATCCCCCCAGGGCTGGACGCTGATCCGCATGACCCTAGCCCTAGGCAGAGCTAACATGGCTTTAGAGATAGACAGACAAGTCTGGACCATGGATGCTTCGGAGTCAGGCAACCGCTGTAGAGAGTGGGAAAACTGGGGTCTCAAGACACAAGGGGGTTACCTGAACCCACATTGTCACTCGGGTCACGATGCGGCCTTTTGTCTGCATTCTGCATTCCTTGGTCATAGCAGCAGTTTGAGTCTATTTAAGTATCTACCAAATCCCGGACACCCTTCCCTTCACTGTCGTGCTAAAGAAACCGAACGGTAGGTACGGCCAGTTCCACTGTGTGTGTGTGAAGAAACCGAGGCCTGGAGATTGGAATGCCCACTAGAATTTCAGTAGCACAGGGTACTTAGAATAAAAATCAACTTGGGGGTCAAGAGAGAGAGAAGTACTCTGAGAAATACTTCACTGAGCAGGAGCGTACAGCATGCTGGGTAATTCCTCTAGTGTCTGCAAGATATGGACAGCTCAGGGCTTGGCCTGCATCTTACTTCTCACAAGAAGTGGTCCTTAGCCACTGGCTTTGAAACATCCCTAGCTCTGACCTTCTCCATCCCGCCCATAGCTGATCCTGTGTGTACAGTATTTCCAACCTGGTGTCTCAGTGGATGCTGAAACCTCTGTGCAGTGTGCAGCATGGTGAACCTCCCTCGCTCCCACGGCTGGGGACAAAGGCCTAGTGAGGAAAAGGACTTGCTTCTCAGGCAGTGCTCAGGTCCCACATGCTTGTTCTGCCTCAAGTTTATGAATGGCCCATCCTTATCCCTGTACTTGCCACAGGCCTGAAATCTTCTGTTTTCTATACTCAACAGAAGTCCAGGCCTCCAGGCTCCCTAGCCTCCTAGAAATCCCAGAATTCATCACGGAACTGACCCGGTCCAGCAATAAGATGGATGTGGCTAATTTGTGCCTGGGCTCCTGAGACTCTGGCCTGGGGTCTTGGAACTCTAAGTCTTTTTCAAGGTTAATCTAGTTAATTAAGCCCGCTTGGAGGTAATCTACAAGAGCCTTGACCCTTCCGAGCTTTCTTATCATGGCTGGAAAAAAGCAACAAAGCTTGGGAGACAACTGGGGATCCTGCAGTGTTGCTGTGGGAGTGTCGTTGGGATGCAGGGACGGTGTTGACATGGGAGTGTCGTTGGGATGCAGGGACGGTGTTGCCATGGGAGTGTTGTTGGGATGCAGGGACGGTGTTGACATGGGAGTGTCGTTGGGATGCAGGGATGGTGTTGACATGGGAGTGTCGTTGGGATGCAGGGACGGTGTTGACATGGGAGTGTTGTTGGAATGCAGGGATGGTGTTGCCGTGGGAGTGTTGTTGGAATGCAGAGACAGTCATGCTCATTTTAGTAAAAAACTGAATGAAAAACAAGAAAAGTTTCTCAAGATGACGTTTCCCCCTGCTTTTCATTCATGGCCCGACAGCTGTTCACTGAACAATGACTTCATGACAGATTACAAGAACACACAAGTCCACAACAACACGGTTTCTGCCCCCATGGAGTTCTCATCATGGAAGAGGAGGGGGATTCCCAAAACTAGAGGCTAAAATGCAGAAGACTAATCTCTCTGGAAGAGGGAAGTCTAAGGGGCTGTGAAGCCACAAATAACCAATCTGGAGACTATGGCAGGAGACCAAGGGGAGTTCCCTGAAGAATGAACGGAAACTGGTCAGGGTAGCAAAGGGGAATGCTACCCATTGTTACAGAGAATAGGGCAAGGCAGGAATTCCAAGCAGATAGAGGAGAGAGTAGGCAGAGTCAGGGAGAAGCCATGTAGCCACTGCAGGAGACAGATGCCAGACACCAGATGGAACTTTACTGGTAAGCCACAACCAAGTGGCAATACACAGATTAATAGAAATGGGTTAATTTAATATACAAGAGCTAGCCAATAAGAAGCATAAGCTAATAGGCCAAGCATAATATAGTTTATGTGTGATTATTTCTGGTCTGGATGGCTGGGAAATGAATGAGCAGCCCCCAACTACACCCATCAAGATGAGTGACTGCTTCGGTGCCTGTGGATAGCATGTCCCCATTCCCCACTGTCTCCTGGGCTCTTCCTTGGTCATCCAAGGGTGTAACTGTCCCTCTCTCTCCATTCAGGGATGCATACACACTGGACTCTTCTAGGAGCTCCTGTAGGCAGAGGAATCTTGAGATGCACACACAAATGCACCCATGTACACATACATCACACACCTTCCTCCCTGCTTGTGTGCATGCGCACGCGCGCGCGCACACACACACAAACACACACACAGAACTGCTGCCCAAGGCTGCATGCAGTTCGGAACAACATTCTTAACAAGCAGAGGGGGTTAGCAGCTGCAAAAATCTGCAGAGGATGGAGCAGACAAGCCACAAATCTTGATGGCAGGCAGTGAGCCGGCGATGAGCTCCTGAGGATTGGGCTCGTTGGTTTTGAAATAACACAGCAGAGAACTGAGATAAAGGGTTTCCATGGGGGAAGCTGTCAGATCCCTCGTCTCACACTGCTGGAGTCACCGGAGGGGCTGTGGGTCCATCTCTCTGGGTTAGCTGTAATACTGGATCCCAGTGTCAGCATTTGTCAGAGCTGGGCTAGCCCCGGAGGACACTAAGACCAAGCATGGGTAAGTTGTGGTTTGGGGAAGCAAGTGTTGAGGACGGGGCACTCAAAGGGTCAGGGGCAGACACCTTCATCTCTGTAGCTGGAGTAGATGCTGTTGCTTGGTCGGACTCCTGTTTCTTACTGCTGTGGAAGAGAACCAGCATGCTGACTGCAGGTCCCCCATGGAACTATGGCGACCTACAGCCTATGACTTACTCATGCCATTGTCCTGAAGACTGCTCCCTGGCTTCAAGGCAGGACCAATGCTGTGTATGGGCTCACTGGACACGCTTAGCACACTTGAACACACTGGTACAAGTCACACTTGAGGTTCCCCTGAGCTGATGCTGAAGTTGGCCCCAGATGAAGTCACATCTTTCCTGAGCTTTCTTCTCCCACTTTGTCCTCCCTCCATGGTACTTTTGTCCTGCGATCACCCCCCCACCATAGGTTAGCCATGCACGCTCTCGTCCTTAGTTCAACCCAAGTTCTTCTCTGTAGAGCTCCCGGATGCAAGGCAACGATGAAGCCTGTTACTGTCTAGGTTGTCATCTTGGCTTTGCTACTTCATGTGTGTGACCCATAGAAAGCTATTAAACACCACCAAGCTTGGGTTTTCTTCTCTGGGAATGAGAGTTCTTGTATGAATATTAAAATGAACCTGCCTTCTAAGGTGATGGTGAGATGTTTAGCACTCTTCTTGGATATTCAGTAAACTAGTAATGTTTGTTAACAAATGTTTGTGTGGTGGTGGTAGTGGTGGTGATGATGGTGGTGGAGATAATGGTGAAGATGGTGATGGTGGTGGAGATTATGGTAAGAATGGTGGAGATTATGGTAAGGATGGTGATGGTGGTGGTGATGATGGTGACGGTGGTGGAGATTATGGTAAGAATGGTGGAGATTATGGTAAGGATGGTGATGGTGGTTGTGGTGATGATGACGATGATGATGGTGAGGATCGTGATGGTGGTAGTGATGGTGGTGAGGGTTACAATACTGATGCTGATTCTGACCGTGATAACAATGGCTCCATGCCAACCCCACAAATCAGGAGAAAGCTTTCAAAAGCTCTGGCCCCAATCACCAGCATCAAATTACACTTTGTCCTCTCCCCTGTGGGGCTCACCCAAGAGACCCCACCCTTTGTCTACGCAGCCCTCTTCTTCCTGCAGGAGACAGGGAACCCTGGAGAATGGTAATGCCTAGCTTTACACTACGGTAGCCATTTCCCAGCTCCAGCTCAGGCGTCCAGTCCTCCCCCCTCATGGAAATGGCTCCTCCACAGGGACTCTGAAGAGGCAGCTGTTGGCAGAGGACTGCTCCTCTGTGGAGACGTTTATCAACCTTTTAAAAGTCAAACCCATTACCTGAGGACTGTGGGTTTATTAGGGACGTTTCTCTTTATTAGGTAGCCAGACTCATGATTGCCTCTTTCTGATTTTGATGGGCTCTTCTTGGCCCCAAAGGGGTTTCGTGTGTGTGTGTGTGTGTGTGTGTGTGTGTGTGTGTGTGTGTGTTGGGATATCTTAGGAGAGTTCCCTATCACGTAGGCATGAACAACCATCTCTTAAGCTCCATGGTTTCTCAACTGATAACAGGTAGGCTTTTAACAGTCAGGAGCCACTGGGGCTTTAGATCAAGCTGATTGGAGCTTAAAGCTGGCACTGTGGTTTTCGAGCTGTGGTCTTAGATGAGCCCTTTCACGTCTCTGGCAACATGGTGATAATTACAGTATCTGGCTCTCGGAGACAACACAGGCGGGCTGTGTCAGACCTTCCCTGGTGCAAAGAAGGCCCTCTATCCTGTTGGCTGTCACTGCGACTGCAATTATCATGGTAAATAGCTCCGGGGCAGGGGCTCTCAGAGTCCTCCTGTCTTTGCTCAAGCCCATTCCTTTGCCTGGATCGCCTTCTCTCCTGGTCACTCCGTCCTTCTAGGCTCACTCAGGTCAGCTGCCCACCTGACTTCTCTCGTGCTCCTCTCTGACTCTCTTTCACGATGCTCTGGAACCGCAAAGGCCATGGCAGCATACACTGTGTGATGCTGGACAAGGCCACTTGAGTATTCAACTCTCAGTTTCTTTGTTTCAGAGAGACAGGGATGACAATGTGTTATGTGTTTAGATGGTTATAGCAAACACACACTTATTAGGCTGAGTACAATGTCTTATCGTAATTATAATTGCAATTATGATCTAAAGAAGCTTGTTAAATCCAATAAGAGAAAGAATTTCCATGTGGTAAAGAGCCCCTTCTCTGGCTCTCCTTTCTCGTCCATCAGGTTTTGAGACAGTGTGACTTTCGGTTGGCCTGAAGTAGTATGGGGAACCTGAAACATCCCACCATGTCCTCTGAAGAGCCTTTCCAGTGCTGAGACATTTAGGAATCTGATTCTTCTAAGGTTCTCAGTTACCCACATCTATTTGCCTCTTTCTCGGTGCTTTTTGGGGTAAAACAGTGGATTCTTCAAGTCATCACCCCCAACTGTCACATCAGAGTGAAAGATCTCTGTATTGAACAAGACCCTACTAAATACCAAACACTTCATTGGATATATAAAACCCACCAGGTCATTCAAATCCCTACAGGTCTTAAGGCAGGTACAACAAGAGGCTCAGAAAAGTATAAGGACTTGCCTAAGGAACCACAGTGAATTTGTAAGGAAGCCTAGCATCCTCAAAGAACTATAGCTTGGAACATTTGACTTCCAGACGGGACGTGGCTTCACGACCCAGATGGACCGCCTCCGGTTTCTGAAGGAATCACATCCCTTTCTCCATCTGGCCCTGTGGCCACATCCTCCCTTTCTCCTGCTGGTTCCTGTTGTCTTCATCCCATTTTCTTGCCCGTGCCCAGCTCCCTGGCTGCTGTCTGTTCGGTCTATTGACCAAGTCTTTCAATCAATCAGCTAGCTTGCCCTGACAGCTAAAAAACACTCCGTCCACCAATTTTCCCTCCAGCATCTTTCAGAGGTCCATGAAACCTCCCTAATTTGGAATTTTCGATGATTCTGACATAGAACCTACATTTCTCATTTTGATTAAAAAAAAAAGGATGAAATGTCATCACACAAACCCCTGGGGGCTCCCAGGAAAGGACCCGGCGACCGTAGGGCTGTGCTTTAACTTCTTTCCCCCTTGCTTCTCCCCACGGCTCACACTCACACCCACTTCTATGCTGGCTTATGATGGACAGCCCCGTTATCCACGCTACTATTACCAGCAACAACAGCGGACACTCATGGGGCTTGTGTTGCCCGCTGTGCCAAGGTCTTGGCCTGTTTATTCTTATCCGTTCTCATCACTACGGTGGAGGGTAGCACAACTGTCGTCCTCATCTCACGGATGAAGAAACTGAGACAGGGAGGGATGCTGCTGATGGGTGGCAGAGATGGGGTCCTAACCCCAACAATCTGGCTCCAGGACTTCAACCGGCCCTTCCACCACCATGCCTCTCAGAATGGGCATCCTAGGATAGGGCACATTTGTGGATCCTTCATACCCATTATCACACGACTAACTTTGGGCTTTGTAGGGCATCACATAATATGGCCAGGTGTTTTTGTGACTTTCTATTACTGGTTGTAGAAGCAGAGGCTAGGGTTAGCAGCAAAGCTACTTCCAGCCCTCTGTCTTGAAGATTACCGTGAACTGAGAGGTATAGAGTCTTCCAAGGGAGTGTTGAGGAGTTTGAAAACATCCCCTCTAGGTTTGGATCCTGCCTGAGGACAGTGACATTTTGCACTTGGGGACTGGCCATCGATGGAGCAATTCTGCTCTGTGCTGCTGATTATGTTGACAAAGACACAGCCAGGACAGTGTGTGGAGCCCCACCAGCCTCTACCCCGTGAAAAGGCCCTGTGGGATCTTTTTTGCTTATTTCTAGAGTAGGGCTACTTCTGTGGCTGTGCAGTGAGGCCTCCTTTTTTGCAGGGACAGGGAAATATGGCCAAACTACAAAGGCTGTGGAAGGTGTGCTTTGAGTAGCAGGAAGGCTGGCCCTCTTAGAAGAACCTGTGGTATGGCTCCCCAGCCCCTACCAATCACCTACTTGACTGGTAAGACACAGACAGGGCTGTGGTTTCCTCTACAGATATGTTACAGTCTTTGGCGAGACTGACTATGACCCGTGGACAGAGACAAGAGTCAGGGCACGGCAAGAGGTAACCTAACACCTTGAGACCAGCTACCTAGCTCTCAGTCTGAATGCCACTTCCTCCTTAAGAGCTGAATATTATAGCCAACTTTGCGTGTAGCTAAGAATGCTCACAGGTACATGCGTGTGCACAAGGGAAGTGCAGCCAGCCCTAAATAGTAGCAATATCTAGATATATCATAGAACCAGGGCAGCTAAATCCAGGGTGATGATATAACCCATTGTCCAAAGCAAATCGAGTGTTGGCAGTAAATACTTAGGGGTGATGTCATCGCTTTACTTGCCTTGAAACCTGAAGCAGAAACCTGGCTTGCAACGCTTTGTTCCGTGTATCTAAGGAAGCTCCCATATCGCCTCCTGAGTCTCACCCATCAGTGAATGCAGAACTCTTTAATTCCAAAACTCTCAGCTCCCACTTCCTCTCCTTCATTTCTGCTGTTGCTTCCTGCTACCCACCCGCTCGCTCCCTTGCTCAAATGAACAGTACAGTGGGTTTCACCTGTGACCCATCCAGCCCCAGCTCTGTGCAGACAGCAGGGCTGGCTGTCCTCACATCTGTGTCATTTTCTTTGGCAGAGCCCCAAGAAGCAACCTTAAAACTCTCAGTGGGGGCTCCTTAAGTCTTCTAGGATGAACACCTTACTATGAAGGCTCACCTGCCTCTTACTCACTGTGCTCAGTCCATCTCAAAGGCTCACAGAGGCCTGAGCAGACCCCGCACTGGACGGCTTTCCCTTCCCGCATGCAGTAGGTACACTGTGGAGTTTAAGGGCCTAGTCTAGAGCTGGACTGCTGGGTTCAAACCCGAGTGCCAGCACTCTTGAGTAGTTGATTGACTTCAGCTCTCTGGGATTGGTAAGACTGCCCACCTTCTAGGACTAGGGGCAAGAGTCGGTGAACATCCTAAAGCCCCACTGGACTGCCTGGCACAAAGCAAGCACTCCGTGTGCACTCGTTCTAAATGAGCCTTTCGGTTGGATCTCTTTCAGCTCTTTTGCCTCTTCTTGCTGTGGACACCTCCTCCAGGAAACCCTCCCTGATTCTCTTGGGTCACTCACTTCTCCCTGCTTATGATCCCTGCCATTTTGTCTGTTTGGTTCTTGTTTCCCACAGTGGACTGGAGTACAGGGAAGCGGAGCCTGAGAGTTCCTCTCCACCGTGCCGCCCCCCCCCCCAATACACGAAAGCACTGCCCTCCCCCCGAATGTCTTCAGTGATCACTGCTGAACAAGAGGACTCAGCAGAATGACATCTCCATCAAAGCAACAAGGCAGAGGATGGCTTGGGGTCATCCCGGACACAGAGTCAGCTTGAGACAATCTCCCAGGTCCTAGGACACTGTCATCTGGAATAGAAGTTTCTACATGATGATACCTACACCCCGAGGGGCTGAGAAGCTTGCACATGCGGGTGGAATGTGACTCTCCCTCGCCTCTCTTGCTGCAGTGTGCAGACACTCCCCTGCCTCCCGCTTTTGAGAAAGCATAGCTCCTCACTTCGAGGCGTAGAGGACCCGAAGTGTCCCAGTTTGGTGTTCACTGGTCTTGCTCACAGTGTCTTCTCTCTCCCGAGTCCTCCACTGCAGAGTCTGAACTCGGGCTCACATCCCCGCTTTGCTATACACTAGGGCAATTTCACATCTTCCTACCTCAAGGTTTGCCCCGTAAAACAGAAGGTCTGATGATGCCAGTGTCACCCTGGCTGCGGTGACAATTCAGTGAACTAATGAATGTCCCATGTCACATCACGGGGTGTGGCAGGACTCAACACCTTTGTCAGGTAACCACTGCCAGCCCCACACTTCTGTGATGCTCTTCTTCTGCCTGCTGGTCCTGCACGGTCCACGCCATACTGCCTGGCCTCTCTGTGTCTCTAGATACTTCTACTGCTCTCACCTCACCTAGCTCTGGCCCAAACCAGGGTGGATGTCTTGGAGCACGCCAGGCGGCGGCACCTTTATCTCAGCTCCAGGTACGGTGGGTCAGGATCGCAGAATCCGGGGGGGGGGGTGGGGGGAGGAGAGGATGCTCAGGGAAATCTCCAGTCTCCTCGATCGGAAACCAGGCTGACATGTTCAGAAACGTGTGTGGAGGAGATATGACTAATGACGGGGACAGCCTTGGACGCTTCAGATGTGTCTGAGAATAGAAGACGGTGGGGGGAAGGGCTGCAGTGTGCGCCTGTGTCTCCAGAAGAAGCATAACCATAGGCAAACATCCGGTTCACCTGGAGCTTTCACCAAGGGATCCTAAAGTTTGGATGCAACTTCTCATACCCCATCAGACCCTCTCGTACTTCCTCATCTTTGTTCCAGCCTCCTCCTGGTGTTGGAGTCTGTCCTGACAAGCACTCTTAGGCTAGAAAGCTCAGCAAGAGGCCATGACCCTTCAGGTCCATGTTAGTCAGATTTCCCAAATGCAAAATGTCTGAGCCAATCAGCTTACGAAGGGGAGGGGAGTCTTTGGGGCATAGCTTCCATCTATAATCCACCGACTCCCTTGCTCTGGGAGGAGAGCGTGGCAGAGCAAAGTGGCTCAAAGCACAGCCAGGATGCCAAAGCAAGAGGCAAAGGAAGAGACTGATACCCCTTTAGCCTCCTCAAGAGTGTGTGCCCGATGATCCAAAGGCCTCCTATTAGGCTCCATCTTTTAAATGCTCTGCCATTTCCCAGAGCGCCAACCTTGAAGATCAGTTCTGTCCAGCAGGAGCCCCCAGGGGTGTGGGGGCAGATATAAACTTAAGTAAGACCTTTCTTACTTTAAGGCTCAGAGAAGGGGTGTCACTGGCTCCTGATCACAGAGACAGTAAACAGCAGAGTGTCACACAGAGCATGGTCCCTGTCACCTTGTGGTCCAGCCCACTTAGCTCAGGGCTCCTCTGGAAATCCCACCTCTTCTCATTCCTCCAGTTCCTCCCTCTGGCTGGGATGAAGAAGTCCAGTTGGATGCTGGCTGCAAGACTGGCAGTTAGTAAAGCCTGCAACCCAGCGTGGTCCCAGGCTGAATCAGCACGCCAAGCAGGCTTGGCTTACTGTTTAAAAATGCATCCTTCTGTGTTGGAATGGTTTCCAGAAAAAAATAAAACAAACAAACAAACAAACAAACCAAAAAAACCCTCAGGATTTTGCCTTTTGTTGCCACTTAAAAAAGGGAGAAAAATCACAAACACATTCTCTCTCTCACCAGCAAGTAGCCCATTTAAGAAAATCATTCAAACGTGTTCAGTCAAAGCCCCTACAGGAGGAGCACATTTTTCCAAATTACAGAGCTGGAAGGACAATGAAGATGACTGAGAATGGAGAAGCCAGGAGACAGGGATGGCACTGAAATTATCCACGATGCAGGGCTCACATCCAGTGGACGAGGGGAGGGACAGAGGTCACCTGAGACAGGTTGTTCTTTCTCCTGGTAGAGGGCTCAGCTCATGTCCCATGGAGCTGCAGATCCTCCTTGCCTATGAAATCATAAGGCTGATCGTGAGACTCACAGGCCGGATCCAGGAATGCCACAGCCCCGTGAGGAAGGAGTCCCACCAACAGAATAATTCAGCCGTCACCAGCCACAGCCGAGACACGGTATTCCTCCGTGATCACCTCTAAGCTGCACCATGGGGTTGCTATTAGTGATTATCAAGGGCTGAACGTTAGGAAGGTTTCTGATAAAAATAAACAGAAACACACAAGTCACCATCTCAGTTGACAGTGGCTCCCTTTAGTAACCTGAGATACAGTCACCCTCAACTTCTCTGTTGAACCTCAGCCCCGGCCACTTGGCCAGACTCAACGCTTTCTCCAGAATATGTTCTGAATCCAGTTACTCTCCAGATTCCGCAGATTCCAGGCTGGTCCTGGCACGCACCACCTCTCACTCGCATTATTGCCAGAGCCTCCTACCAGGTCTCTCCTTGTCGAGCTTCACCCTCTTGCAATCCACTTGAGGAGCAGCAAAGGGAGCCTGGCACTTGCCCCTGCACAGCCGGCTGTGAAAATTTCCTGAAGCATATCGAATCAGAGTGCACATATTCTGGTCATTACCACTCAGAATGGACTTCCCATTCCTGGTCCCTCCTTTGTGGCCTCTTCACGGATGTCCAGCTGTGACCATTATGTTCTTGCCTCAGAACATTTGTGCACGCTACTCCTGCTGCCAGAGCTGTCCTAGCAACCATATGACCTCACCCCTCAAAGTGTCAAGACCTCTGCACTGAGCAAGAGTGTCATCCCAATGATGCTATGTAAACTGTTACAATCACATCCCCATGGTGCATCTTCCTCCTGCTTATTTCCCTTGGCTGTGTTTCTTAACCAGTCAGCCAGACATCGGCGTGTAAGGGCACGGGTGTTGCTTATTTGGTTCCCAACTGTTTCCCGGCTCCTGGCCTGTAATAAGGGCTCAGTTAATACTTGATAAATGAACAAGCAATGGACTCGAGATGCATTCGTAGCAGCTCCCTGGTTTCTTCCGCTGGAAAGAGAGGTGTGAAGTGAGGTTGTGTGTGGGAGTATGCACACCGTGTGACCGTGTTGAGCATGGCCATCAACCTGTTACATGTTCAGGCTCTGGAGGAAAGGTCAACTACAATGGCACCAATGAGCGGACCCAGATATTAATAAGCTGCTCCCACCCAGAGAATTAAATGAACTACTATGTAGACAGGGGTGGGGGTGAGAGCGATCCAGATTCTAGGATCGCTCGTATGGCTCTCAGCATGCACGTGCCCTGTTTAACTCTGACTAGGAGGGCCATTTCACTTGTTATTTCAAAGACAAGAAAACTGAAGCACAGAGCAGTTATGTAATTTACCCAAGGTAATGCAGCAGAGCTAGTTCAAAGACCTAAAGTTAGTCTTTCATTCTTCCTCACTTCCAACCTCCTTGCTTGCTGATACCCAACACTCTGTTCCGGATGGGAGAGGTCAGGCTTAGGACTGCACACTTGTGGTTCACAGGGAAAGTCCTGTATCTCTGAGTATTAGAGTTCTCACACCAGAGTTGGGAGAAGGGCTCCAGGTAGCTGAATTTGGCTTGATTAAATCAAGGAGAAAAATCAATTATATTTAAACAAAGAAAGGAGATTGGAAATCAGGTACAATGCCTTCTTAATTACGGCACCTAATCACTGGCTGAAAAAAAATAACCGGAGTATTTCATTTCATATACAGCCTCACGCCTCTGTGAGGACGGGTTCTTAATGAGATCACATTACCCCACTTGACTAGTAATTGACTAGGCGATCCTGACCACTTCCTTAGCAGACATGATCAGGCATAATATCAGGGCTTTCTCCGAACGTGACAACATGGGACGCTTTGGTGGGGGGCGAGGGGAGTGCTGCAGAAAAGCAGCCAGTCCCCAAGGTCCTGCTTCTGCTGTAGGAGTCACAATTCTCCCGCTGGCAGGGCTGGATCTGATGGGCCAGGCCTGTGCAATTAAATGCCTTTTTCTCCCTCCAATTCAGAGTCCCTACAAACACGGGAGGCTGGGGAAGATCACCAGCAATCAGTGACCAAAAGCCGCAAAGACATTGTTCCGAGGCTTGCTATTTAGCTGCCGGAGTAGAACCTTCTAATTGGTCCCTCTGTCTCTCCAAACCTCTCCCCTCCAATCTTTCGCCTTCTCAGCAACTAGGTTCATTGTTATAAACCACTTCTCGGTGAGTCACTTCCTTGATTAAAACCCTTTGGCTGCCTCTTGAGACTTCAGACGTCCAGGCACCCTGCCACGGCTTGGGAGGCCAGACATGATCTTGTCTCGGCCATCCATCTCTCCAGAGCCCTTCATGTCCCACCCCAAGTCCTTTGTTCTGAGAGTTCAACCTGGAAGAGCCCATCACATCTCTCTTGCTCTCCCAGCTTTGTACATGTGGTTCTCTTTACCTGGGACATCCTTCCCATTCCCAGGTCACCAGCTCCTGATTCGTATCCCCCTGAACCACTCCTCACCCGGCTGGTCCTGCAGGCCCTTCTCTGTGCTTTCAGAGTGGCTGTTTTCTCCTGCGCTGCTGAGCGTCATCTGTCTATGAGCTCTGTCTAGCAAGACCAGGAGCCAACTCTGTTGATTTGTTTCGTGCCTGGAACCCGGCACGCTGTCGGTCTCAGAGTGTAAAATCCTTTGAATAAGTGAGTGTAGACTTGACCATGATGCTTGTTTGTGACCATCTGGGTGAGAGGCAGCCTCCTCCTTGTGAGACGGGGGCAGTGCCACCTTCCTCTGGCACTTTGATTAGGCACTGCCTCTGGCACTTCCTGGCCTCTTTGATTAGGAGCACCTTTGCTAAGATTTGGCCTTCTTGTTCTTATTTCCCTTGAAGGGTATGTGCAGTCGTGAACAGAGCTCTTGGAAAACAGACTTCATGGATCTAGTTGTCAGTCATTCATGCAATGCCAGGCATTAACCAAGTGTTTGAGCCCTGGGCGCCTGGCCGAGCCGAGGCCTCTGCCCAACACGTGATCCTCAGCAGGTGTGCAATTGGACACGCCTAACTCAAGAGCACAGGGGTTTTCAAAAGTTCTGTTTGCAAAGGAGACTGAGGCATGGACACATGGTACGGCCTTCCAGTGTCATGAAGATGGTAGCCAGCAGATACGTGAACAGGACGCATCTCACCTGGCTCCCTTCGAGATGCCCATGCCATCTTTGGGAATAGGAGGAGCTTCAGAGGCACCAAATAATCTGGATCCAATAGAATATCCCTTAGTGTATAAGCTTGAGTGCCTTTGGGCCTAAGTGATGTGTGGGATATTATAGAACAAATCCATGAGAGGAGGAGAAGGTCTAGAGACCATGGGTCTTACACATGGGGGCTATGCTAAAACTGCCACCACCTTCAGAGTGCTTGGAAGAGAGAATTTTTCCTCCAAATCACTTTTACCATCTATAACTTGTGGAAGTTGAGTATTGGACGAATCATGGAGTTTATCAATTCATTGATCAGACTGGTTATTTATGGACAAATGTTGATGGAATGGCCAGACAATGGACTGAGGGCTCTACAGGCATGTCATTATTTAATACTTGGCCCTTGGCCCTTCAAGTTAAGTTGATTCAGAAATATTAAAAATAATTATTCCCATGGTATAGATGCAGAACCAGGAGTTAGAAAAATAACCTGCCTGAGTAGCTATAATTAACCAATAATGAGAATACTTGACATTTGTGGGTCATTTATTATAGACTTGGCACTATGCTAACATAATATGTCAAATTTAATCTTCACAGTGAAGCTGTAGTGTAGGTGTCATTAATATCCAATTTTACATGTGAAGGGACTGGCGTTTGGAAAGGTGAAGTAAGTTGACTGGGTCAGCAGCTAATATCATGACGGATTCTGATTCTTAACCCAAGTCTACTTAATCCTAAATGGAGTATCTCTCTCCTCACCGTCCACACCCCACCTGCATCAAATTCCATGGGACACTTGTGGGACATGCAGTTGGTGGGTCCACATCACAGCCCTGGAATCTAACGGTGTGTCTGAGGAATGCATATTTTATAGGGAGTTATTGCGGTCATTAAAGCTTGAGACTGTTACTGCCACTTTTGGAAGTGGGAGCCTGCAGCTTTCAACTGGAGAGGAAAACATCCCATTTGGCTATCTCACTCTGCTGATTTGGAAGAACAGAGGAAGGAGAATGGGTGAGACGCTCCCTTGGTCCCCAGAGGGCTTCGGGAGTTGTAAAACGAAGACAGCAAAGACATTTTGATGCCCGTACTCAAGCAGATGTATTTGCGCAAGTCAGTTTGATTACGGGTACTAAAAATACCCCCTTCAAATTTAGGAGTCCGCAACATTTCCTCGTGCCTTACCAAAAGGCAGTTAAAAAAAATCCTTAATTCAGTCCTATCCCCCACCTCTTCCAATGAGTTACTAGTATTGATGCTGGAGTCCTGGAGTTTGCTGTCAAGAATGATAAAGACGAATCACAGAAGAATTTTCTCTGATTACGGATTCTCTGTGTGTTTGCCTCTCCGTTTCCTGCCAGCCGTTTCTATGAATCAGCAAAGCGCCAGCTGTAACCTTCCGTTTCCTTGGGGGGCTGAACACCAGACCTCAACAACTCCCCCAATAACCCTCCCCCCAGGGTAGCCAGGGCCTCTCCCTCAACCTGGTGTGTATTGTGTATTTTACGCCTGGGGTATAAGTTTCAGAACTCAAAGGCCCAACGACTTGATTGGAAGATGATGAAAGCAAGAGAGTCGCTCGGCTGAAGTGACAAGCGTGTGACCAGCAGGACAGGCCCAGACGTCCCGCCCCTCGGAGACAGGGCTTCCCAGGACACCCCCGATTCTGGCCTCTGCCCTCACTCTCTTGCGAAGCTCACTTTCTCATCTGCCACCCATGCAAAGGGCTGCTGGAGGATGCAATGACGTGATTCATATAAAGTGCTAAACGCAGCAAACGGAAGCCATTTCTGCACTGCCACTACCAGCACCATTGTCACCGCCGTTACCATCCTAACCAGTGCCACATCACCGTTGCCGTCACCATCATCATCACCACCGTCGTCACCATCACCGTCTGCGGCACCGCCACCACTACCACCAGCACCATCATCTGATGGTTCATATGACAAGCTGGTGCAAAAGAGTTGTCTGGAAAAAAAAAATCTCTTTTTTTTTTTAAAAAAAAAAACAGGTGCTTAACTTTTTCTAGTAAGAGAAAAGAAGCTACCTGCCATATAGTAAGTGCCCAGTAAATATTCGTTAGATGTTCTGTGAATGAATAATAAATACTCAAAGCGATTAGCCTTGTTTGAGATTTTGACCTGTTTGCTATTTGCTTCTGTTGGTGCCCAGAGGCAGTGTCCGTGTCTAACTTTCCCACTGCCTACCGACCCATCCCAAGGGACTGATTTCCATCTCTCTCTATTCTCCCATCAGGATTTACTCCAGCTCCCCTTCCCCAAGTCCTCTGCCCCATCTCCTCAGAGAACATCCTCTCCTCCACCTCTTATGGGTGCTCAGTATCCTAATGTGTCATGTCTGGCATCACAAGACAAGGACCCAAGCCTTCCTTGCAGTAGGTGTTGTACATAATTGAAGGAGTGGATTTGTTTGACTATTTGGAGCATTGTTTGGGCTTTTTCAAAAGTCAACAGCTAAGTCTCTAGAGCCCTGGGACTGTGTAAAAGCCAGAGGAATTGAAAGAAAATAATGTCATTGTCTAGGACCCAAATTGCATGAATAGAAAAAACTTCTAGGTTGAGGTTTCAGTCACTCCCTTTCTCCCAGAAGTTTATTCTAATATAGGGCCAGGGTGATAACCACTGCTTTAGGCAATATACATATATAATATGTATATGCACATATAATATATATACATATTATATCTATATCACATGCATACAATCCTCTAGCCATCTGACTGGGAGTTCATGGGATGAGGTCACAGCTTTATCTTGGCATCTGCAGTGCCATCATAAGATGAATAAGCCCCCAATACATATTTATGGAATTAGATTAACATGACCTTTTAGAGAAAACACCATGACCCTCCTTGACCTTCAAAGACGAAGCCTCTGATCTTTTTAAGCCCCCATCCCATCTCTGTTGCGCCACACCCACATCACAGGTGAGAGTGACACTTATTTCTTGGAGCCATTTGTGCTAAGCATTGGGTGAGATTATGGAAGGGAAGACTTGTGTGATCACGCTACGCTGGCTTCTCTCTTCACCAAGTCTTATGACTGGTGGCTGAAGACGCCACAGAGAAGTGCCACTAATCAAGGTGAGACTTTAAATGGCACCCACATGATCATCCCATCACTATTACCACCAGCACCCGTGCTGATGGCAACCCCAAATTCTGCGCTGGGCTCTTGTGAAGACAATTTGCATGCATTACTTCCATCAAGCCAATGGTAAGTAACCTTAGCTGGTGTGAATTATGAATATGGGCTGCAGAGGAGAAAATGACTTTGCATGAGCAAGATCACACAGCCACAAAGGGTAATACCAAGGTCAGATTCAACGGTATCAACAAAATGTCTCACAGATATCACTCTTCCCCCTTATTTCTCAAATACAGAAAGTTCATTGTGAAAACTGAACTCTTCCTTCCTTCTTTCCTTCCTTCCTTCCTTCCTTCCTTCCTTCCTTCCTTCCTTTCCGGAATATACATTCTCTCCTTGCCTGTGTGTCCGTCTGAGATATGGCATCTGATTCTTCACCATCTGCTCACTTGGGCCAGCACAAGTGGCCAAGCTGGTGATTCGTTCTTACCCCTCTCTGTCCTTTGTTCTTTTCAGATGTAATAAGCGTCGACTGCTAGGCTTTTGCCTAAGTTAGACTCATATCTCAACTTTGAAGGGTGGCTTTGGATGGAAGTCTTAAAATAACCAAGTCTCAATTGTAACAGGGCAAGAAGTAACAGTCACTTCATGGAGCAACAGGAGACCAGTGCAAGTCAAACACCTGGAACTTAAGGGACCCCAGAACACATGAGCACAGGACACTAGCAGTCCTTGTTCTTGCTTGGAGATGTCCTGGCTGCCCATAGGTCAGCCATCTGCCTGCAACTGGGGCAGACTGGATGGTTGGCAAGATCCTGGAGGTGCCCAATGTCTCTGTTCAATTACCTCCATCTGTGGGTAAATCAGCCCCTGTGTAATGGACTGATTAATCTCCTTATCTCACGGAGCACACAGTGTAATTACATCAGAGAATTCAGATCCCCAAGCGCGACATCAATCAAATCAGAGAGAACACCTCCCCTACTCCTTCCCTGGCAGCTTGGGGAAAAAAATACATCTTTCTTCCCTGCCCCCTTTGATCCTCCGTCCCTCAAAGGAAGACCTGGACCAATGCTGCTATGCAAATCACTGGCTGCCAGGGAAGCAGGTAAGGAGGGAAGGCAGGCCGGGTCTATTTATAGCCAAGGCTGACAGTTGGTGACAGTTGTCACTCCCTTATTACAGCCCGGGTGTTGCTTGAGTTCGGAGTGAGTGAGTGCGTGGAAAAGGCAGCACCCTGGTTTCATTTAGCGGTGGTCAGGCAGAACAATACAGATCAAGGTGTGAAGTTACCTCTCCCAGAATCCTTGTGACTGTTCCTACGAAGGTGTCTCCTCTATTCTCTTCACAACACTGCGAGGAAGGCACTGTTGTTGGCACCCATTCTAAAGATGAAAACTCTGAAGCATGCAGTCAGCAGAGGCCTCCCAACCAGTGAGTAGGACAGACACAGATCAAACGCTGGTTGAGTCTAACCCTGCACCCCAGAATGCCAGATTCTTGTAGACCCCAAGAGCTAGGTTTACACAAAGGTACAAACAACTCCTCGCACTTCTCACTGGGAGTGAGTGTCAGCCACACCCACCCCCTAATTTCTTACCAAGACTCATGATCCACTCATTCAGTGATTCATGAGTGTCTGCTGTGGGCAGCTTGCTGGTAAGATGCCAGGAGAGCAAGGTTTTGAGCCTCCGTTCTGAGAGTGAGGGAGGATGCAGAAAAGGCCGTCACTGGAAAGTAATAACCATGGCAACCACATAGAAAAAACTCACACATACCATATGCCAAGAGGCCAGACATTAAAAGATGTGATTCTGTTCTCATCAAGTTTTGAAACAGGAGACTCTAGCTTACCATGGAAAATTCTCTAGACAGCCATTACCCCTAAGGGCTGACACCAAATTGGGGAAAGACCTGAGGGAATTTTCTGGAATGATGAACACATTTTCCATGTGGGGTGTGGGTTTGAGGAGTATGTGGGAGCCAATTAGATATGTGCATCTCATCGAATGAAAGTCTTCTCTGGAAGACTTTGGGCAACTGTGAAAAAGTAAACAGAAATGACATTGGTAACAGCTACTTATCGTGTGTGCACTGTGTGCATTGATAAATTTAATTTTTGTAACATCATTAGTGAGGCTCAAAGGAGGTGAAGCCACGATTACAAAACCAGGAGGAGCCACGGCTGGGAGGCCAACCCAGGTCTGTATCCAACAATGGGGCACATTTATGCCGCAACCGTCCCTCTAGCTGGTCTCATCTGCTCTTGCTCTCCAGTGGGGAACCATTTCTTTGTAACTATCCATCTCTCTGCTAATGTTTAGAATTCTGTGTAGTAATTTTCTCCAAGATAAAACATTTCATCTTGGAGGGAAGCTCAATGAGACACAGGATATTCTAAGAAGAGGCAAATGCATCCTATTCTCCAGGAAGATTGACGATGCAGGTGAAACCTGCCATCCAAGAAGAAAGACTATTAAGCTTAGGGAGTAAACAACTTGAAGGCTTCAGGAAGTCCCTGAAACTGACCAGATTCTCGAGGACTCTCCCTTCCTAAGAAAATACAAGCAATAATGACTCTTAGACCAGCTGAGCTCCATGGAAGAGGCAGAGACCAACCAAGCTGCCTAAAGGATGCTAAGACCAACTGATTTACCTGAAAAAGACATCTCCCAACCTGTTGATCTGCCTGCAGGCTGTGCAGGGTGCTCCAAGTTTCTGGTTTTGTGAGCTCACACCCATGCTGGTCTGAGTTTTTTTGCAATGCAGCCATCTTTGAGTCATTTCTGCTCCTATTAATAACTTCTCACCCATATTCCTAGTTGGACCTTGCTCATGTTCTTACTTTGGTCTGCTGTCAATCTCTTATCTGGGGGTGAGTAGACATTTGTTAATGTCTTCTCAGGAATAGTGTCACACAGTAGGCACTGGGCAAGTTTCAGGATCTTATGATTAAGACACACTGCAGACCATAAGGTGAGGGATCCATGCTTGGGGAAGAAGAAATGTGCGTATGCTTGCGCAGTCACACTACAGCACGGTATGATCTGTCCTGGAAGTTCCCAGTCCCGGGGAGGCCTCACTTAAGCCTCTGAGAGAAGTGGTACCCAAGCACTCTGCACCATAGGCCCACAGCTCACTCCATGCTCATCCATGATCTCATTCCTCTGTTTCACCTGGGACCCCTGACACAAAAGTATTGTGGGCTTTGACATATATGAACTTGGGCGATGAACAGAAGATGCTCCATTCAATTCCCTGTCACTTGTCCGCCTTCCAGGCGTGACAGAGATACATCATAGTTCTAGCCTGACTTCGCTGGGGTAGTGAAAGGGCCCAAAAGTGTAAATGAAAGCAACAACTTTCTGTTCATCCTGGCTTTTAGGAATCTGGAAAATGGGAATCTTTATGATTTGGGAACCAATACATACGTGTGACCCAGTGTGTATCATACTATCTTCCTGATACTTGGATTTTTTTTTCCCATCTGTAGATGTGATGGCGACCCACTCCTCTCGACCCAAAACAACTTGAAAGAGTTTTCTGTTTGAAGCAAGGGATGGCAGTTTGGGATGCTGACCACTCAAGCTTCTTATTCCCCCAAGAGGAGCCCTGAGATGAGGCCCCAGAACTGCTAGAAGATTGTGGACATAGATGGCCCCAAAGGTTCCCCAGGTCTGGAATCCAAGGGAGATTCCAGAGCCCTAAGACATTGTCACAGTGCTCTCAGGTACCGAGTGCTCTGAGCCATCTAAACCCACAGTTTCCTGACATGTATCTGCAACTCCAGTTGGCTGGACTTCCTCAGAACCAGAGAAGAGAGGCCTTCCTGTCAACACAGATTCCTTAGCCCCACCTTTGCAGATTCTGACCTAAGATAGCATCCCGGTAGAGGTGTGTGTGTGTGTGTGTGTGTGTGTGTGTGTGTGTGTGTGTGGTGCAGGTGCCACGGTGCAGGTGTTGAGGTCAGAGGACCACCTATGGGAGTCAGTTCTCTCCTTCTCTACCACGTGAGTCCCTGCAATTGAACTCAGGTCATTAAGCCATCCTGATGGACACAGCGTCCATGTGTCTGGAAAGCTCTGCAGGGGATTCCCATGCCCAGTCATGGGTAGGAACCAGCAGCAACAAGCTAAGCAGCTCACTTCACACCACCTTCTCTGCCTTGTGTTCCCCTGGAAGTCGGCTCTGTTATTTGGGGCTCCCTTTTTTTTCTATAGTTATTTCACCTTGACCTCCCCTCAAGGATATTTCCGGAGTCCCATGACTCTTCTCCCAGTTTTGCTTCTCATTTCTTAAGTTAGTACCTTTGCTTTTGTTTTTAGAACAGACCCTCCAATTCCAAGTTACCTAGTGCCATATAGAAAGGTATGACCAACCCAGGACAGTACCCATAGAGAAAGGGCTTTACATATGCACCAAAGATGCCCAGATCACCGCTCATCACCCTCTCCACCCCAGGGACTAATTCTGGTAGCTCCCACCACACTGCGGATCTTGTTTGCATCTTCCATCAAGTCCCCTCTCTGTTTCTTCACCTGCATCTTCAGATCAGTTAACAGGAACAAATGCAGCTTTACCTTGGAGCTTTGGAAATCCACCAGCAAGGCCCAGCACCTCTGTGGCAGGTGACTGGGAAGTGTCATTTCTGAGCAAGTGCTTCAAGAGTGCAGTGTGTGTCATATAGAATGCGGAGTCCAGGGCCCCTCTAGTGAGGAATTAATACCCCAAGGCTCCCAAAGCCATGGGAAAAGAGGCACCTGAAGGTGCTTTTGTACAGGCACAAAAGGAGGAGGGTTCGGAGTCCTCATCCTGGGAGCAGCTGGCCAGTCTCCCCCTGTGCTTGCAGAAGTAGCCAACTTGGAAAGGAGAGGAAGTGGGAAGGGAGGGCTAGCAGGGAGGCTCCATCTGAGGCAGAGGCGCATGCACAAAGCCTGAGGTATCCCCGTGTTTATTTTTCAGCTCTCACAGGGTCACCACGGTGGTGACGGTTGTGGCAAAGATGACAACAGGTTTGTAGCAAATGTCACACACCTACTCAAACCAGACGTGGCTTCCGTGCTTCATCTACATCTGGTCTTCATCACAGCTGTGACACGGGCCCTATGTTACTATAGCTGGATTTCAGATGACAGAATGGAGGCATGGGGGAGGTCAGAAAAGTGAGGGAGCCTCCCGCCCCTAGCGGGAGGGTGGAGGAGCGAGGCCTTCCAACGCTGAACCTGGACCCTGATGCTCCAACACTAGTTGCTCTACCATGAGTCTAAGCTGTGCCCTCACTTGAGCACCCACAATGCACACCTGCTGTACATAGTGTGAGCCACCAGGAGCTGGCGGTGAGCTGGGAAGACAGGAGTTGATAAGAATGCATGGTGTCACGGTGTCACACCAGGCAGAACACTAACAGATATATGCAGGGTCTCACTTAAGCCTCCCAGCTACTCCATCACCCCCGTGTTACAGGGAGGTGAGATATGGAGAGATTAAACCACGTGCCCGAGGCTACATACGTGTGTGGGTGGAGGGCGTCTTCAAGAGCCCACGTTCTGACCTGGTAGACTCACAGAAGGTTAAAAACCACACAGGGGCTATTCCAATAAGGTATATGGTAAAAGCACTGGGTTTCCAGACATTATTTTTTATGACTGCTTATTTGAACCGTGGGCCCTGGTAAGGAGATCATGGTTTGCATAAAAATGGAGAAAGGGGGGGGTGATAAAGTGGCTTTCATTCCTTTTTTGCTTCCTGAGTGTGGACACCCTGTGACCAGACCACTCAGGGCACCTGCTGTCTTGACATCTCTGCCCCAGTGGACTGTGCCCTTAAGCTGTGTGGGGGAAAGAAATCCTTTCCCCTTTAAACTACTTTTGTTGGAGGATTTTTATCAAAGAAACAGGAAAATAAACTAAGATACCTACTATGTGTCAAGCACGCGCCACATTAAGAAGTAGGTTTAAACACTGAAGAAAATGTCTGGTTCTGCATTCCTGAGAGCTACCATCCATGGAAGACACAAAAAGGTGGGCATTTCCTTATGCAACAGAGCTATCATGGCGTTCAGACAGGATGGGTGGAGGTGAGAGAATTGCGGTAGCAGATTACAAGGCTTTGCAGAGCCTGGTATATGGGCATCGTGCTGAGAGAGGCAGGAAGCCATTTATGGTTGTTGAACAGGAGGGAGGCATGATCACTTTCTTGTGTGTGGTGTGTGTGTTCATACTGTAGAGTGCAGGGCAAATCCAACAGGATGGAGGTTAAGACAGAGACTCTCACACCGATTCTGCGGAAGAAGGACAGAGAGGTCTACCCAGCCCCACTGGTCCAAAGCATACACAACGAAAGGGGTGGATGGCTTAGCATGAGCTTCTCTCCAAGATCTGAGGAGGCCGCATTTCTAGACAAGCACAGTGGCTCTCAAGCTGGAGTGTGCATACATGCACCTGCCAGGCCCATAGGACAGATTGCGGGCTGATTTGGTATGTCTGGGCTGAGACCCAACAATTTGCATCTCTAACAAGCCTCCAGATGATGCTGATTCTGCAGACGTGAAGAGCACATTTCTGAACCAATAGTAGAGAGTAAAAGCCATCCGATTTGCAGCCATACTCCCTTGAGCTGAACCCAGTTTCTAGCCCTATTTAACCTAGTTAGGATGGAATGACCTCTCCAACCTCCCTTTATCTGCAAAATGGGATGGCCACATCAACACTGTGTGTTTATTTATAAGTCGGGTAGCCGGCTTATTCCTGTCCTTGGCACGCACTAAAAAAAAAAAAGAGACGCAGTAAATAACAGTTGCTGTTATTATGATCCAGACAAAAAGCTTGAACTCGCACTTGGCCAATAACACATTCAAGTGAGACTGAAAGTGGTGTCTTAATGAGCATGCACAGCCTGGAGCCTTGAAAGTGACATGTAGATAAAGCTGGGGAATAACAACAAAGTTTGGTGGTGCATACGGACGGGTTAGTTTTGTCAAGCAAGACATCAAAGGCAGACAAGGAATTGGAGGCTATTACTTTACAGTTGCTAAACCAGCTTGTCCCTTTGATCCATCCATTAAGTAGGAAATATCTCCTATTACTCATCCACCTAGTTTTTCAACCTATTTCCCCATCTCCCCATTTGCTCTCCCACCTGCCCATAAATCCATCAGTCCATCCATATGCCCATACATCCTTTTCCCTACCCATCCAACCATTTATACATTTATCTGTCTACTCTCTCACCTACCCATATGTCTACCCATTCAAACATCTATCCTTACACCTATCCATAAGTCTATTCATTCATCCACCCACCATCTACCTACTTGTAAATTCATACATGCATGCATCTATTTGTACATACACATATCCACCATTTCACATACCCATTCATTTATCCATCCATCCTCACAACTGCTCATCCCTCTATTCATCCACCCACCCTTACTCTCATCCATGACATCCATTCATTCACCCATCCACCTGCCCATCCACACACCTACCCACCCATCCATCCATCCATCCATCCATCCATCCATCCACCCACCTATCCATCCATCCATCCATCCATCCATCCATCCACCTATCCATCCATCCATCCATCCATCCACCTATCCATCCATCCATCCATCCATCCATCCATCCATCCACCTATCTATCCATCCATCCATCCATCCATCCATCCATCCATCCATCCATCTATCCACCCATCCACACACCCACCTATCCATCCACTTATCCATCCATCCATCCATCCATCCACCTATCTATCCATCCATCCATCCATCCATCCATCCATCCATCCATCCATCCACCTATCCATCCACTTATCCATCCATCCATCCATCCATCCATCCATCCATCCATCCACACACCCACCTATCCATCCACCCATCCACACACCCACCTATCCATCCATCCACTTATCCATCCATCCATCCATCCATCCACCTATCTATCCATCCATCCATCCATCCATCCATCCATCCATCCATCCATCATTTTACCTATTCATCCACCCTCTCACCCACACATCTGTCAATCCACCCACATAACCCAGGATTTTTCTAAGCTTTACTCTTGATTCTAAACTATCTTAGGTACAAGGATGTTGGTTGGCAAAAATCCTCAGTCAAGTAGTCCTAGCACTTGAATCCTCTGACCTGTAAGTTGGCTGATGCTTCCATTTTCCAGCCAGGAGATTGAATTATCTCAGAACCATTCACACCTATCACAGAAGTGGGCAGAAGGCAAATCAGAACCGCGCATCCTGAACCAAAACAATAACCAAGGAAGAGAGCTGGTTAAGAGTTGAGGCTCTGGCACCAGCCAGATCTGACACAGCATCTTGACTGCTGGCTAAACCAGTCTTTAGTGGGTGATATTGGAGGAGTGGCCTACTTCTATGAGCCTCAGTTTCCCTTTTCAAAAGATGAGAATGTTAATAACAGACACATCACTATGTAGCTGTGAGATAATACATAATATACATATATATTTATACACAGTGTGTGTGTGTGTGTGTGTGTGTGTGTGTGTGTGTGTAAGCACATATATAAAGGAGTTGCAATGATTCTTGGTATATCAGATATGTTCTGAATAACTGTCACTTGTTACTGGGGTGGAGAACTGAATTGGAGATTTGCCAGTGGGACAGTTTGTTCACATCCTGTTTGGCTGAAACCAAACTTTGCTGGTATTTTCCTTGAGAATGCATACCTTTCTGCCACATAGATCAGTGCTGAATGTGAGGGTTGAGGAAGAGAAGTATTTACCATCATAATATGTATAAGCTACCTTCTGGTTATCAAAGCACATTTCTATCTTGCCTCTTGTTATATCCTGACAAAATACCATGCTTTAAATAAACAAGTTTTTATTAGCTTCATTTTAAAAGAAAGAAGCCCAAGAATGTGTAGGGTTTCTCTGAGGTCACACAAGTCAAGGCCAGTGTGCAATGACAGCTCCCACACATACACACTACACTACATGACAACGTAAACTCAATTTCTTGGTTTCCTCACTTTTAATAAGTAGGAAATCAGAAAACTTTGGCTGACTTCTCTGGCTGTTCATACTCTTCAACGCCACCACTGACAAAAATATGTATACGCTGAGGTTTGGGGCTATTGTAAATTATGAATGACAATCTCTTTAGTGTGTCAGATCCATCCCCCTTGTTTGAAACATTCCTTTTGGCATTGGCAACAGCACTGAAGTAAATAGTTTATTTGCCAATAACATAGCTTGTTAAATTTTAATCAAATAGAGTATTGTAAGCACGTAGTTACTAAGATACACCCCTTGGGAATGAGAGAGATCGCTTTAGAAATGAATTAATAATGGGGCCTTTGGAAGCCAAAATGAAATGGCCAATGGAGCCTTGATGTGAATTAGTACCATTTTAGTTGCAAATTAGTGGAGTTGGTCTCACCCTGATCCTATTAAAATTTCCTTGCTAATTATTTTTGTAAGATAATAAGACCGACCAGATGTGTGGCATTTCTCTGCTGCCTTTTCCCTGAAAAGCTTGAGCCTTCCTTTCTTGTGGTGTTTTAAGCATGCAAGCCAACATCCCCGCAGCATAGAGGTGCTGGGGTGGCCGTGAGGAAGATATTAGCGTGGTTCATTCATATAATGCTTCTCCTACTAGGCACACAGTAGGATTGCCTCAACCCACCCAGAGACTGTGACATTCTTTAATGAAGTGGAAATGTGACCAGTAGGTGTACATTCTAGGTGAAAGATTTCAAGGCAAGCGTGTGATCAGCCATTTTCTCTCCTCCACTGTCTAGTAACCGCAGAGGATAGACAGTAGAGGTTCAGTCGATAACTCTGATGTTTGGAGCTGGCTGTTACTGTAGCAAGCCATGCCTGTCTGTATGGCAACACAAAGCAAAGTTTTACGCACATGTGACCAGGGTGTCACTTTTAAAACAATCACCAGCCTAAGCTGGAACTTCTGGCATTGGGACCTGGGCTGGTGACTTGCTCCCCTTTGAACCCCTCTTGCCTGTCAGATTGATGAGTGTTTGTGAGAAACTAGTAATGTCTTCTTGTCTTGTATTCCTCCCCCACCCCCCTCCCGTGTGTGGGTGTGTGTGTGTGTTTGTGTGTGTGTGTGTGTAAGCTAGAGGTCAACCTCACATTTCACTCTTTAGGAGTTTTCCATCTTATTTTTTGAGACAGGGTCTTTTCCTAAACAAAGAGCTCACTAATGAGGTTAAACACCTCCCATCTTTGCCCCCCCAGTGCTGGGATTATGAGTGTGCACCATTGCACCTGACTTTCTATAAGGACGACAGGGGTGGAACTTGAGTGCTTGTGGTTTCTCAGCAAGCAAGCAGTTTTCCAACTGAGCCATCTCCACAGAATTTTATATTTTTTATATTTTAAAATATAATTATATTTATTATTATAGAAAATATTATTATATTTTCTAAATGAGTTGTTTAAACATTTGGAACCTTATCCTTTGGAGTTAAGTGGCTGACCTGGCCGAGATGATAATGAGGGCAGTCACCTCACTGGTGACACTGACATCTACAGAAGGTGCATAGTGAGCATAGCACTGTGTTAAATAGTTCAACAAAACTATTGCGTTCAGTTCTGATGCTAAGGCAATACTAGAGTTGTCTCAGTGTTGAGAACCATAAAGAAATCCGAGCCATGGATGAGCTAAGACAATCTGCAGAGCTGTTAATATGTGACTCAATAGGGATCCACCTCCAACACAAACATCCTATATGCTGTCAACAGAGTCAGAGATTCTGCCTCCAAGGAAGTGAGCAATGTTTTCGGGACATCCTGTGTGGTATGACAGACCCATAGTGGCTACACACACCAGATGCTCTAGATTGCCTTACACACACACACACACACACACACACACACACACACACAGTGCCCCCCCCCCCCCCCAGTAAGGAATTATCCAGCCCCTAAATCCAGAAGTGCCATTAAACCTTGTGTGTGACTGTGAGTCTCTTAGCCACCTTATAATCCAAAGCTTGCCACTTTGCCTGGGAGACTGTCAGAAATAAATTAACGTGTTTCCAGTTAATCAAGTTCTACAATGGAGATTTGCACTCAGCTTTCCAGCAGCACATACATCTCACGACATGAGAGATAGTTGGAAGGTGAAGTGGCCCTGGAAGTGCGACAGTTAGCACGGCTACAGTTGCAGCCAGCTTACTCTAGCCATAGCTACTGTCCACGGTGCTGAACCAGTTCTCAGGGGCAGGAATCAGCACAGCTCAGCTGGCTCCCATGCGAGTCTTGTTCACACACCAAGTGCACACATAGTGAGAGACACCTTTCCCCGTCTCTAAGCTCCACATCTCAAGGACACCCTGCCCCCACCCTTTGAACATGCTAATTAACATCAGGAAGCGTTGCTATTTTTGTGACCGTCTTGAAAGGATTTGTGGCCTGAGGCTTTACAGGGTGGCCGTTGTTTCCTTACATTATTCATTCCCCCAACCTTCAAGGTCTTTTCTGTCACTGAGTGCACAGTATGTCATGTGCCTGCATTGCTTAAATACACACACACACATGCACACATGCACACACTCACACATACACAAACATATGCACGTTTACACATACAAATATATACATATATACACACACACATATACACACAAACACACATATAAACACACACACTCACACACACACACTAAGCAGTTCAAGGAGACAATAGCCAAACTCAGAAGAGATTGAGACAAAATATATCTTAAAGAATGATGGGGGAAGTGGTGGAGCATGGGACTCCACTCTTCTTTTAATTAAATTAATTAATTGACTGACTTAATGTGTATGGATGGTGTTGTATGTGCTGTGGCATTTGTGTGGTGCATGAACCCATGTGGATATAAAAAGGCCAGAAGAGGACACCGGATATCTTTCTCTATCACATGGCACCTTGTTTCCTTGAGACAGGGTCTCTCACTGACCCACCATGTTTCCTTAAGACAGGGTCTCTCACTGACCCACTGTGTTTTCTTGAGACAGGGTCTCTCACTGAGACCAGTGTTTCCTATCTCAGCCAGGCTGGCTATTCAGCAAGCTTCTAAGATCGGTCTCTGCTCCCCAATGTAGGCATTACAGGCATGGGACACTATGCTTGGCTTTAATGTGGGCGTTGGGGATTTGAACTTAGGCCCTCATTCTTGTATGGCAAGCACTCTTACCCACTGATCCATCTTCCTACCTTTAGAGCCCCATCTTTAAAGCAAAATCATCGATAACCAAATGATTGGCAGGTGAGGATCTTGTTCCTCCCTCCCACTTTACAGAATGAGTTAAGCTGATAAGATGTGTGATAAGAGAAGGAGCAAACTGATCTCACACTGAAACCCATTTTTAGAGGTTATTGTGTCCTTCAGGAACTCACAGTGTAAACCGTGGTGGATGTGGCATACTGGGAGAATCTCCAAGGCTGAAGGCAGAATGAGTCCCTGATTGCTACAAACCAAAGTGCCTGCTATTATTCTCACACTTCTTTGAGTCCTGCTTGGGAGTCAATCTGGTGGAAGAAGTTATTGATAGTGAAGGGTGTCTCCCAATTCCTGCAGGGACACTTGATTCATTGTAGCCTTAGGGGATAGAAAACAAAGAAGTGTGCATGCGTGTGTGTGATGTATGGTGTATGGTGTGTGTGTGTGTGTGTGTGTGTGTGTGTGTATTGCATATGCGTGATGACCTATACAAACTGTTATGCCACATAAACATTTAATAGTGCTTATACAGATATACTGAATATACAGTGTGGGATTGGGGTGATATAACGTCCACTTCTCCTTTGCATCTGACCCACTTGGCAAACTTCCTTTATTTCATTTTTGTGTATCTATCTACCAAAGTGGACAACTGTAAGAAAAGGAAACCTCTTTGTGTCCTGTCTCGATACACAAGTTGTTTTCAGGCCCTCTTCTTCCTGAACGGTACTTTGATCTTAGCTACACATTATACTCACAGGACACCAACTGCTTCATGCCATAAATGGAGAAACTAAGGGCTTCAAAAAAGTTAAATCCTTACAAAGTCACGTGGCATTCAAGATGGTGTCTTGAGCAGACTTCATGACTCCTACCCTAGAGGTCATTCTCTATTCAGCTAACCATGATTGATTCATTACTCAGCACCCAGGGGGTTGAATTGGCTCGAGGTATGTGCCAATCCGTCAGATATCCTGACGCTTGACATGAAGAAGCCTGAACCTTTTCGCCTTTTTCAGAGATTCTGAACACTTCAGTCATAGCATGTGGACTCTTCTGGTGATAGGCTAACAGAATCTGATCTGGATAGCAGATATGCCCAGTAGAATAATATAAGAAAGAGATCAAGAGCCGGCAACACAAGACGCGAAGATGGTGTGACTGCCTGATCTCTTTTGTGACCCCATCACCTCTAAGAAATATATAACCTCCTTATGCTGCACACAAGGACAAATGCCTTCTTGTCTGCCATGTTCCCTTTCAATCCCTATCTTTTTCCACATTCAGTATGTTCAGGGTGTCATTTCCCAATACAGGACAATTCTTCTCTCATATCAGTCTTTACATGTCCTGGGGACACTCTCCATTTCTCTTACTCGTTCATTTCATGGCTTATCATACCCAGCATTGCCTCTGTAAGATGTTTCTTATGTCTTAGATATAAGCTTCTGTTGCCTCACCGCCCAGGGAGAGACAGACACAAAGGTATCTAGTAGGTATGTCTAGCTAGCTCAGTGCCTGCCACAGAGGAATAGTGGAATGAATGAATCAAGAATGAATGAACAAAGAGAATCACACTGCTCTGAGCCTCTTCAACAGCTGGCAAGGGGATGAGTGTGAAGTTGGAGATGAGAGAATGAACAAATTAAGGGGACATTTAAATGACGGGATAAAGCCAAGACCAGAACAGAAGCAGCTTCAAGGCAGAAGACTCCATGTTAAACCCAGATGTCTGCTCTGTTGTTCTGTGGCCTTGAGTTGGACAGAGAACTAGGCAGAAGAATAGCTTTAGTCTAGGGGTAGACCGCTACAGGAGCCGCAGGCAATATTCTTCCCTGACTCTGCTAAGGTGGGAGGAATCCTCAGAGCCCCCTCCACTGGAGAGATCACAGGACCTGGAAACAGCTCCAGGGTGGGGTAGATCGCTCCCAGTGTGGCTGCTACAGGTAGGGACACCCTTAGGGAAGGTGAAGGGTGAAGGGAGTGTGGGTTCTGGGATGAAGAGGGTGGATGATGTGGAGTCAGGTGGGTGAGTGTGCCCCTGGGTGTCTCAAACTCCAGGAGAAGAAAGAGGGAAATACTCTGACCATAGTTTATATGTTTCTAAAGGACGCTGTTTCCTCCAGAGAAGAGCTGATAGCCAGTGTGTTGTGAACTTGAAGTTGCCTGGCTTTTAATTCTAGCTTTATCACCCACCAACTGAGTGACCTGGGAATGTTATTTAGTTTCTGAAGCCCCCACCTAACCTTCTGTAAGGGTTATAAATCCTCTGCCAGGCTTAGGGAGTGTCCATCTTCCTGACATAATGGTTGAAGATTAGATGGGTATTCTCATCTCATTTTTACAGAACATGGTGCCTGGGACTTGATACAAGTTCAGCAGGGACTGACTCGTGTTAATACATATTATTTGTTCTTAACTAATTTGTCATTAATATTTGTTGAGAGCTGGGGAAGGCAGCTCAGTTGCAAGAGTGCTTACCTAACTTGTCCCCCTTCCCCAGTATCATCCCCACACTGCCCTAGACTGCAGTGGTAGCATATGCCTGTCACCCTCACGTCTGGGAGTTGGAGGCAGGAGGCTCAGAAGCTCAAGGTCATCCTCTGCTACATAGCAAACTCGAGGCTAGCCTGGCTTACATGAGACTGGTGGAGGAGGTCCTTTTGTTTATGTGTTGCTTTTATTGATTAACCAATTTGGTGGCTTTATCATGGTTACCTCTTGGCTTCTGGTGGCCCTTCAAGTGTCATATGTACTAAAGAATTGTGGTTCATGGAAACAGAACTAGGAAACTGAGATGTTTGCTCTATGCCCTGAGCTTACTAAGCAGCGGCCTACTTTGGAGCGTCTCTTCCCCTTATTTGGAACACCATTTCCCGTGCTATTCCCCCGTGACTGCCCACACTTGTCAAGAGTCAGCCTAAAGGCCTGATTATGTAGGAAAACAAAACAACATGAGCATCACCAAGGTTTCGTGTCTTTCTTTAAAAGCAGCTAGGAAAGACAAGGAACACACACACTAAAGAGTCGAGACCTGGATTTTCAGCTCCGTTATATTGCAAGCCTTAGTGTGACCTTGGGGAACCTCTAGGTATTTTGTGCCTAAGCGTGTGGCAAATGGGAGGGATGCCATTCCCGAGCGTGAGCAGGCTGTCTCCCACTCACCGCTGTGGATCCATCTTTCCCGCAGAAGTGTGGTTTGAGTGCCTCTTACGGAGCAGGGACTGTAGTGGGTTGTAGATAAATCTTAGTAAACACGACCAACAATAGATGTCACAATTCAGAGTGGGAGGCAGACATTAAAGAAATAAGTGTTGCAAAGGAGATATGGAATTACAATTTGTGATATGTGCAGCAAAGAAGGAGTGGAAACGCAGCCAGGAGGGGCTTTCAGGGAATCATAGTGGTGGGAAAGAACAGCCATTCAGAAGTGGGGTAGAGAAAGCACCAGGGTACAGCAAAGCCTGGGCAAAGGCTTGAAGGCAGGGCAGAGAGCTTAGCTGGTTGCGAGAATTAAAGGACCCAAGGACAAGCAAAGAGGGGAAGGGGATGAGAGGACAATGAGGTCAGTGGAGTGGGCAGGGGCCAGCCCTGCAAGCCTAGCAGACCACAGCAAGTAGAGAACCCCAGGTGAGAGCAGAAAGGGCTCCTTTAACAAACTGTAAAGCACAGGGGCACACCAATGCTTCTTACTCTGTCACTAGCCTCTTGGTCTCCTCCATCCACGACATAAGACAGCATCATTTATCCACCCACCCCAAGCCAGCTCTAAAGATGGTGGCATCCCCTTGCAAGCAACATCTGTGCATGACCGTGTAGCACACCTGGGCTTCACTGTGGCTGCACCAGGCACCGTGGGCCATGGCTGTGCCAGCGCTCAGACAAGGCTGAGCTATTATCAAAGGGGAGGGAGCTTCCTGCAGGCTGTATGGAGTCATGATGCATGAGGCTATTCTGGGCCTGGTGGGAGGGAGGTTGGGAGGGAATTGGCCGGAAGAAAAGTTATTTCAGGACGTATGGGCCAGCAATTTGTAGCCTGGGTGAACAGAGCAGGTCTGAATAGACAAGAGACTCAGAGACTCTAAAATTTCTGGAAGCTAAGGCATGTCCTTGGATGGCCCCAGATGAGAAGGTGGCTCTGCTGTCAGTGTGACCATATGAGTCCTGGAAGCAGAAGGTACAGCAGCTGCACCTGCTGTGTGACCCCGGGTCCCAGATACATGGCCAAACACCGCACACACGTTCCCACCAATAGTTTCAACGTGGCTGCAGTGAGGCCAGTGCAGAAACTGGTGCTCAGAGGTTAAGTGGATTACCAGCGCCCTGTAGGTGTGAGAGCCGCAAACTCGGCTCTCTGCAGACGCCAGGCCATTCGCCTGCTGTTTTACTCAACTCTTTATGTCATGCATGGCAGAGCAGGGTCACTATGATTCCCTGAAATCCCCTCCTCCAATGAGACAGTGTGTTTAATACACAGCCTGGCAACTCTGAGGCTGCTCCTTAGCCCGCAGCGTAGTCAGACTTTACTCTTAGCGTGAGGACGTGCGTGATAAAGTCAGGCCTCACATTTAACTGGGAGGGAGTGGCTGAATTTCAATCTTAAGAGCATCTCTAGTCACTTGGATAGGAATCCTGGATTGGAATGTAGGTGTCTGTAGATGTCTAGAAAGTGACAAGGAGCCACAATATTAACTCCACTTATAAATAATACTCTTGACTGTGATCTCTGTGATGGTCCCATCAGGTGTCTGGGGAAGGAGCTAATGGTTTATGCTACACCCAAGACACTGATACTCTAGTTCCCAGGGCTTCCGTTGTCACCAAAGAGTGGTGAGGAGTGGCAAAGACCTGCTCTCTCCTGACACCTGCCCCTGACTCTGGGCCTTCTCCGTGAAGTTTATAAAGATGTCTTCACGGGGGGGCAGAGTCCCCACTGCTGGGCATCCCTTCTCTCCTGTAGGGGTGAACACTAGACTCTTCTACTCTCTGGGCGTCTGGCTCAGACAAGAGGAACTGCCCTCCAGCTCCTATGAGCACAGTCTGTTCCTGGCCACAGAGACAGGTCCATGGGCAAGGACTTAATCAAATGAGGTCGGCAGAGGGAAGGGAGGAGAGTTCTTTGCCTGGAGGTGAGTACAAAGGATGGGAATATGGAGCTCTGGAAATCTTGTCACCTGAGTTGCCAGGGGGTAATGGTGGGGACATTCCCTGATGATTATAGAGAGTAGAGTTGAGAAGTGGAAATTGCTAAGTTCTCAGGTTCAGTTGACAGAAGCCATGTGAGACTCAAGATAGTCTCTTTATTATTGAAGCCACTTTGTGTAGTTGTGTGTAGTGGATATGTGTATGTGTGTGTGGTGTGTGTGTAGTATGTGTATGTGTGTAGTGTATATATTCGTGTGTAGAGTATGTGTGCAGTGGATGAGAATGTGTGTGTAGTATGTGCATAGAGTATGTGCAGTGTGTGTGCATGTGTGTGTCGTGCACCTGTGTATGTATGTGTGGGTGTATGCATGAGCATGTAGAAGCCAAAGGCTGAACTCAGATGCCTTCCTTGGTCACTTTGCTACCTTATTCTCTGGCACATGGTCTTCCACTAAATTGGCTGGACTGACTGACCAAGAAGCCTTGGAGACCATGGTGTCTTTGTATCTTCATGTTGGGATGTCAGGCATGAGCTGCCATGCCCTGCTCTTTGCCGACATCTCCCCAGCAGGCATAGTGTGTGTATGTGTGTGCAATGTGTGTGTGTGCACACATGTGCGAATGTGTGTATGTGTGTAATGCATGTGAGTGCAAGCCTAACCAGCGGGTTCTTACTGAGCAAATCCCCATCGTCATCAACAACAAGACTTTATTGTAGGTCGAGGGAGCCTGCTGTACACAAGAGCAGCTGGGAGATGGGTGTGGGAGTTTGGTGGCCTGGGTTTGTGACTTGCATGCTGCTTTCCCAGGTCTGAGATTCTTGGTAAGTTACTCTACTTCCGTGTCTCTGTGGGTACTGTAACAACAACCCTTATGCCACTGGACCGAGGGGGACTTTAAATGAGATGGCACATGCCCAAGGCTCTAACTGCTGACAGTAGGAACTAGGGGATATGCCTGCTCACCGACAAGGAGTTTTCCTCCATCTTGGGGCTCTCGGGGCCACCATGTGTACAGATGGCTATGCTGGCTATGAAACATACAGGACAACTGTCATTTATTTAGTCTGCGCTGTGGGTCCTGTGTGGTCATCTCACACCCATTGTCCCCACCACTGACTACAAACCTGAGACTGGCCGAGGCTAGGAGGAGTGCTCAAGACAGTACGACCCAGACTTCTCCACAGCATCTGTCTCTCCTTCCCTGGCCTCAGCCACTGATGGGCCCAGCTCAGTTCCTGTCTGTGTAGCATGTTTCCCACACCACGGCTTCTGACCGTTAGTCTTGAGATGGACTTGCCTTTTAGCCTAAGAGATCTACTTAAAGAGGAAGCCTCTTATCACAATTGTAAATGGAATTGTAAATTGTAAATGAGTGCCCAATTCACACAGGGGAAGGTAACCTTAAACACAGGTAGGACAAAAACAAAGGACATTAGATTAGCTCCGGCCACTACCTGGCCCAGGTTGGGCCTGACACCTGCTCTCTCTTTTGTTAATAGCAGACTAGCAGCCACTGCGAGGCATTAACAGCCAAATGGAGCAGACTCCAGTAACCAGGAAAGTGAAACGAAACGGGACTCTCCTCCTCGTTCATGGTCTCTTGGTGTTCTTATTTGTATGCATGGAACCGCCTAAAATCTCTCAGTGTGCAGGGTGAGTCCCAAATATGGAAAACACTGAGTCCCAAATTTATTTATTATCTTGGGATTTTTCTATTTTCTCTCTCTCTCTCTCTCTCTCTCTCTCTCTCTCTCTCTCTCTCTCTCTCTCTCTCTCTCTTCTCCCCTTTGATATCCTAGATAATCCCTATGTTGGATTTAGTTGGGATTAAGCTAAACACACACGCGCACATGCACACGCATACGCACACGCACATGCACACACACACGCACACGGGGCAGAGAGGACAGAGGGAAGGAGCGAAAGATCATATGGGTTTTCCCCTGGGTGGGTTTAGTGAACTACACTCTCACATAGAAGCTTAATTGTCACCAGGTAGACGCGTTGAAAAGCGAGACCCTCATTGCCCTGTCTCTCTCTTCTGGGTGAGCGAGCTCCCATTCCCTGCTGTACAGGAACCATCTGTATCCACACAACAAGAGCAGCCACGGTTGTCATGGTGATTCCTCTAAACAAGGTAGGTGTTGCAATTCTCCTTGGGAGTGTGGTATCAAGCAGGAGAATCGAGCACACACTGCGCGTGATATGAACTCCTGAAGAGAAAGATGTGTAACAAACCTCTCAGTTCCCGGAGGGGGCGGGGGGGGGGGGGGGCAGGAAAAGGAAAGCATGCACTGTCGCTGTCCAAGTTCTGAAATGGGTGTGCTAAAGTATGGTTATGGCTAAATCACATGGTCCAAAGCCAGGCTCCCTATCTGTCCCTGCCCAACACCATACCTTGATCTTGGTCACTTAGATGTCCTAAAAGTACAAAGAGACATGCAGGGACAGAGGGACCATTAGACACACAGGTTATACAGGTTATGCCCCATGTCTGAATTTCCCAAAATATATTCCACTAAGCACAGACCCTGCCTTATTTTAGTAGCTGCTCTCATTCCTCTGTTGAGCAGTGAGGGTGAGGTTATGTACCTGGAGGAGACCAAGAAATAACATATTAAACAATAAAACTAGACATTTTTATTGCTGCACTTGTCGGAGTTTTTCATAGTTTCGTGCAGTTTGGAAGCCCAGGATGAAAATGCATTTCACAGGCTTTTCTAAAAAAAAAAAAAAACAAAACAAAAATTGACCATAGAACTTTCGTCTCATGGTCTTGTTGGATAACACTCCATGGGCGCCTGGGGAGCCCAGCTCTGTGAAGCAATCTCACTTGGAAGCATCCACGGGAAGGAGGCCACTCCCTCCACTTTCAGAAAACTGTAGCCTATTTCCCCTGACTGAGGTGAAGCATCTTCCCCCACAGCTTCCATATCCGGCCCTCCCAACATGTATCTTCCCCTTCTCCCGTGAGGTGGGCAGTCTCTGGCCCTTGTGGGGTCATCTAGACGAGCGAGAGTTGTATGAGATGAAACACCCAGGGCGGTAGACATGTGAGCTCTCACCCACCACTGAGCATCCTACCCTCCTCTGTTTGTAAATTGTTCCCATTAAAAATCCCGACGAACCACCTTTCTGACGACAGATAATTTAAGTCATCAGTCCTCAGCCTCGTCCCCCTCGCTTTCGTTTTGGGGATCTGCCTTGTGAGAGAATCACATTTAGTGGTCCTTCAAAGCCTTTATCCAGCAGAAGCCTGTAGCAAACCTCCAGCCCTGAGAGCCCAAATCATCCACTAACACTGTCAACTGGCTGAGAACAACGTTGTTTCCAGCCAAGAACCATTGTTCTAGATGAGTCTTTCTATGGCGATGGTGCCATTTGCGTCTATCTGTGGTCCACAATACGGGAGCCACAACTAGCCAGTGAGCACCTGCAATGGGGCCACAGTGGTGGAGATCACCCCTTTCTTTCTTTTATTAATAATAATGTGGCATTAAACAATACACATTGGGAATATCTACCTCTATCTCTCTATTTCTATCTATCTATCTATCTATCTGTCTGTCTGTCTGTCTGTCTGTCTGTCTGTCTATCTCTCTGTCTATCTATCTGTCATCTATCACCTATCTAATTATCTGTCTGTCTATATGTCTATCCATCTATCTATTATCTATCTATCGTCTATCTATCTATCTGTCTGTCTATTTGTCTATCTATCTATATCTATCTACAGGCAATTAGTATCTACTGCATTAGACAAGACACTTCTAAACAATATAAAGACCATGTACACAACCCAAAATATTCTAACTCAGCATTGATTATATACCAATCAAAATGCCACTCACAAGATACATGGCGAGTATCACGGAGGTGGCTCTTGTGTTCTTTGTGCTAGCAGACATTATGGAATAAGCTAGAATACAAAGCAATACACTCTTTGTCCCTGGCCCTGAAGATTCTGGCTTCTTGGGCCAGGTCCTTCCTTCTGGTTTTTCAGTGTGCAGATGGCTTCCATGTAACTTCTCAAAACTTGTGATTGTGTGAGCTGATTTCCTAACAAATTCACACACATGTATGTATATGTGCATAAAAACATACACATATAGTACATGTGCAAATAAAACCCAGTCTGACTATCTCAACATAATACAAATATAGAAAATTTATCCAATTAGGTATATATTTAACTTATATGCGACACTACCATAGAGAACATTTGAGTCATATCCGTCTCCTTAGCAAGCACTTACATACAGAATCTTATTTTTGGCCCCACCCCCTTTTCTCTGTCCCACTGCCAGAGAGCACCTTTATAATGGAGGCCTTTTCACATCTTTCCTTTTCCAAAACCTGGGCTCCCCAGGTCAGAGTAGAAATTAAAACCCCATGCATTTCTCCAAATAAGAATTTTAAAATCCCTGCCCAAGTCAGCTTTTCACTCAGGTGTTGCCTGCTGCCATTTCTTTTCCAGACGTTCTAATGGAATGACCCTTCTCCAGCAAGATTCTCTTCGAGCACCGCGTATGAAGGGTGACTGAGAATCCCCTCCATGCCAGCCTTTCCTCACCCTTTACCAGGGTCAAACCTTCTCTGGAGCTGGGCTTTGTCAACCCCATGTTGCCTTCACCCATACATCTGTTGATAGCCTTCATCCCCCCACTGAAATGTAAGCCCCATGAGGGAAAAGACTGTCTCAGAGTTGTTGCTGTCCATCATTTCCTGGACAGTGCCTGGCACACGGTAGTAATCTCCTGATAGCTGTAGAATGGTGGCTTCAGCCCTGGGACCTCTTTATGCAACTGCTGTTATTATTTCTACCCTCGTCTCACAGGAAAGAGAGCTGGAGAGTGGGGAAGTTAATTCACAGACACACGAGAGAAGGTGGGATTAGAGACCGGCTCTCTGCCCCCAGCTCTCATGTTCTTAGATACCAGGAGAGACTCAGACACTAAGTCAAAATCAACATGAAACATTATATCATTGGAACTCCAGGTATCTCAAGGAACTGAGTAACAGAAAGCTCAGTTACCATGGTGAGGTTAAAGACAAATATACAAACAACAGCGGCACCAATATCAGCACTATCCAAGGCACCCGGTGAGACCTGCGTCATCCCCTGCTTTTGTGTAAACTGACTGTGTGTCGTTGGTCAGGCTCCCTTCCCTCTCTGGTACTAATCTGCTTAGGAATGATGCTGAAATCAAACCTTACGAAACCCATTCTTGAGATGTCCCCCCAAACCCAAATCATCTCACTGAACACACAGAGTGTCCTTCCAGGATCTGCGACAACCCAGGGCTTAAAGAAGTCAAGCAATTTGAGCCCTGGCAGTTGGAATTTGCATGCAGATGTCCAGTCTCCATGCTTAGCTCCAGCGTTCCTACCAGCGCTAAGATTCCCTGGATGGCTTTCAATGAACAGCAGCCACGAGTTGCCTGTCGTTGGCTGACAGGGCACACTGACTCTGCCCACCTGCAACTCTAGGAGCTGAAACCCATTGAGCACGGTGAAGCCAGCCCCAACTCCACCCTTCTCACTCCCCAGAACCAGTCCCAGGATAGTTAATGGCGTCCAGTGCAGACCTCATTTCCCTATCGGTGAGTTCTGGAACTGTTCACTATTTTCTTAGAAAAAAAAAATAATGAATCCTAATCGAGGCAGGAATGTTTCGCAGTTCCAGTGCAGAAGCTACATGTGCTTGTCTTCCAGTTCCATGGAGTCACGTGGTGTTGAGGAATCAGCATAGCAGCACATCCAGCCGGTTCCCACCTCCACGTGGGAGCGGCGGGAAAAAATGAGGTGGAGGCTGTGTCTGTGAGGAGCTGTGACAATGGTCCACAGGTTCCAAAGTCTGGCTTGTCACTCCCTGCCCTGTCACTGCAAAGGCGGCATCTCCAGCAAGGCCATGGCTAAAGGGTAAGTCGGGAGGAACAAGCAGTCCTGGCAGTGGGGAAGAGCTTGGAAGGTCCTCACTCTTGGAAAGTCTGAAAACACAGGAGATTCGTGAGCATGTCTTATGGACTCTGGGGAAGCCCTGAGTTTGCGCACACCTAGGTTCACAGCCCAGCTTGCCTTATACTGAATGTGTGTTTTCCGGGCGTGTTCTCTGTCTGTACCCCCATGTAGGTAAAGTCAGATATGACTTTAATAATAGGAATGACTGTTTATCCAACTTGGATGTGGACCAGATCGCATTTTAAACATTTCTGTTGACTGTCACATGTAAGCAAAGCTAGTTCCAGCCCCACTGCACAGATGAAGAAACTGAGGCACAGTAAGAGAAGTAACAACTGGCTCAAGACCCTTGCGCAGGCCTAGTCTGAACGTAGGTGTTCTGGTTTATGCTATTCACATTCAGTCATAACCACAGGGCTGCACTCACTTCTCAGACCCTAGCAAAAGATCAGACAACCCCACTGGAAGTCTTGACTTCTCCGTACATATATGTTGTGTGCTTGTGTCTGCAAGCACACTCGTGGATGCTTGTAGGATTAGAGGTCAGTGGTTGGTGTGGGAGCTCTGCCTTATTTAATTTTTTTTTTTTTTTTTTTTTTTAGAGAAGGTCTCTCCCTGAACCGAGAACTCAACATTTAGGTTAGACTGGTTGGCCAGTGAGCCCCCAGGAAATGCCCATCTCTCCTTCTCTCAGAGATGGGGCTTACAGACACACACATCTCTCTGTGGTGCTGGAGACCTGAATTCAGATCTTCATGCTTGCTTTGCACACACTCTTCCCCTGAGCCACTTCCCCAGCCCTCAGCCTCCTCTTTCTGTGTGTGAATCCAGCATCCCACAAACACCAGGAAAACACTTTCCCCTGAGCCACACCCACAACCTCCATCTTTCCTTAACACAGACTGCTGTATGTGAACATTTCTTTAGATATTTCCTGTTTGTTTTGCTAGGTTCCTCACAGCAGCCCTGATATAAGGATGCTTTCTATTAGTGTTTTTTTCTAGAAAAGACTTGGCCCAGGCTGTGTATCTGCGTGTAAATCACGTGCCTACACACTGTATCATGATATCCATGGGATCCCACAGTGGGACCTCTGGGGATGTGGCCTCTGGCTGCCCACATGGCTTTACCTTTGATTACATTCCCATCCATCTGTGCAAGGAGGATGATTTGGTTTCAAGTAAAATCTTTAAACCTTTGGAGTTTGGGAATGCCTCCTCAGCCCTCCCCCTCTGAGTCTCCCATGGTGCCCAGTGGGGGGAGCTGCTCCACCAAGCACCCCTGGCATCATTAAGGCTAGCATCCCTGACATAGAAAGGACTGAAGGATAACCCAGAAGGTGGTGGACTCCTAATGCCACCCTCGTGTCGGGAATCTAGGTTATGTCTAGACAATGAGTTCACTGCATTGTTGGAAGATGCCCAGGATCTGGCCTGGTTGGTGTTCTCAACCTCTCTCTGTCTCTCTCTTCCCCACTCCAATGTCTGCTGTTTGCGTCTCTTCCTTCTTCCTCCACCTCCACGTCTCTCAGTATCTATTGCTCTGTGTCCTTCTGACTTCACTGGCCTCCCAGCTCCCCCTTCCTTATGGCTTTATTTTCCTTCCCCACCCCAGTTTCTGTCCACCCTGACTCCCCCCATCACGGCTCCACCAGCTCGTTCTTGCTTTTATCTAGATATTTATTTCCTAGCCCTTATCTCCTGTCTACCCTGTCTTCCCTCCTCTTTTCTTTTTCCCTGGCGCCCTTTCCTTCTCCTCCTCCCATCTCCTCTTGTTCTCCCCCACTCCGCTTTCTCCTTCAACCCCACCCCTCCAGATTTGCCATTTGCTGTTTGCACAGGGCCCTTGGTGGGCGGTAGATCACACACATCGGAGGTTTGAATCAAATCAAACTGCAACCGAATTACACTAATAAACCAATTAAACGCCATTCGAAAAGTAATTTCCGTAGCATCCCTCATATTTACTGCAAACCTTGTTTGGCTCTCTCTGCCTCCTCTGCCCCCTCCCCACCTCTCCCCTTCCCCCTTCTTTTGCCATTACCTTTGCTTCCTTCCCCACTCTCTGACCTTGATCCTCAGGCCCCATCAGACTTGCTGACATCTTTCTGAAGACCAGTCACCCATTGTACCGCCGTCTTCCTCAACCTGGGATTCAACTCATATTATGGCCAATCAGTTAAAGAAGACCACGCCCTGGGGGGGCGAGTCACAAAAACTAAGATCTTGTTTCTGCCCCTGTCACTTTCTCCCGGGGGAAGCCCCAGGCAGAGTCTTCCTAAGACTCTTGTCATATGACAAATGAAGGCATCGAACTGAGTGATTTCCAAGGTAATTTTTGGATCCAGCACCAGTGTCACATGGCATTAACAATGCCTAGAGTTTGAAAGTGCCAGACAGACACACATACTTTCTCGTGTCTTTAGCAAGGAGACTAACATTGCCCAGCCACGTCCTTCCCCTTGCAGAACGGCTCACCTGCTTTGTCCCATTGCTACGTTTCTGCAGATGGACAGCTCAGCACTGGGTAACTGTCTACTGAGGACACACAAAGCCATCACACAAAGGCCTTATAAAGGAGTCAGAGATTCCCCCACCTCATCTCTTGATTCTGTTTGTCAACAGACGGTGTGACTTAGAAGCATCCGTAGTCACCACGGTACAAGTCATCCTTTGAACCTACATGATCTATTTAAAAAATTTTGAAACCTGAAATGCCACCAATGTTTTGGGTTACATAGAAATCATTCAAATGACTTCACAAACAAAATTCTGTTCCTTCTAAAATGTCTCCACTCAGTTAGACAAACTAAGGGACTCAACCCAAGTCAGACCAGTCTTGTCAGTCTTTGGTTACTAGGATAAACCACCCAAGTGTGCCTGAGCCCTACACACCATAAGACACAGTCGAAGGAGAGTAAAGGTTTTGGATCATGGTTTCGGAGGTTATAGGGGCTGGAAACGTGTCTCTGGGTTATAGTGAGGCGGGGCATCATGGCGGAAGGTTAGAGTCGGGTGGAACTGCTCACTTCATGATGGCAAGGGAAGAGTAGGGACAGGCAAAGACAAGACCTATCTTTGCAGGGCAAGCCACCGGGGACAACTCTGTAATTGCTACCACCACCAAATTCTAAATCCATGGATTAATCGCAGATAAAATCAGAATCCTTATGAGTCAGTCACTCAGTGCCGAACACGGCTGCAGTGAGTACCCAGCCGTCAACATGTGAGCTTCTGGGGTGGAAGTCGGGGGACATTCCACACCCAGACAATAACACCAGCTTGGATCTGAGCTGTATCCATAATTAAACCCACATGGGAGTGACTCTGAATCCTGCACTTGATAGTTAGTCCTCGGTAACTTGACTCCTCAGCACCAAGTTTCCTAATTGGAACAACGATGTCTTAAATGTTCCTCTTTATAAGACCACAGAGATGGAAAACACAGTGGTGTGTGTGTGAGGACATGCGACACTGTGTGACTGACATCTGGGTCACCCAGTCTGCAAAGCTGTGTAGGCTGCTGGCACTGAGAAGTGTCTCTCTTGTCTAGTTCTTAGGCTGAACTAGAGAGCTGCTGGTTGCGGATCAGGTCTGTGTGCCTGCCACTCCCGCACCCTAGCATTCGCTTGCCAAGCTACTCGCCGTGGCTCACGGTTGTCACAGCTGGAATGAGCTGCTGTGGCCACCGTCCTTTGGATGCTTGCATGGTGCCTTCTGGTTTCCCCTCAGAGGCCTCTGAGAGCAGGAGAAATAGTCTTCTCCAGGAGGGAGCAAGCCAATTGGTTATCCAAATATCAAATTGTCAGCCCTGAAAACATATATACACATACATTATACAGACTGATCAGGTTGTATTTATCTAGAAATAGATGGAATATATATAAATTATACCAACACACACACACACACACATACACACATACATCAATGCACACATCAACATTTAAAGAGAAAAAAGATGCCATGAATTAGAAAGAGAAAAGGGGGAGTCTAGGAGAGTTCAGAGGGCAGAATCTTAAAAAAAAAAATTAAAAAACTACCTTGGTTTATCTCCCCTTCCCTGCATTTATGTCTTGTCCCAGGGAGGGGATGACCTCCATCCACCCCCTGTCTACCCCAAGAAGGTGAGGTCACACCCCTGCCTTCTCTCTTCCCCATATCCACGGCTGGCTCTCTCTGCGGAGGGTCTAACAAGCCAGCGAATGGGAAGAAGTGGCATGGAAGTTGGGTGAGTGTGGAGTCGTTACACACAAGAGGAAAGGTGCCCTGTGCCTGTTTTCTCCCCCAGTGCCTTGTGGGTAAGGAAAGTTCTCAATTCTCCAGGGACATCTGAAAACGTGTCTCTGCCATCTGGGTATCAAGGGTGAGTTTCCTTCAGCTCCAGAGCTGGCCTGCATCTCTGTGGCAGCTCCCTGGAGGTTGTCTCTGGGTATTCATGCTGGCACCTGGATTCTCACTGAAGGCAAGTCACCATGGGGTTCTCCAATAGCCAGGTTCGTCCATGACTAAGGAGACTCGGGTTATAGAACTGACCACTACAAAACCCAAGATTTATATAAACTAAGAGCAGTTGATCACCGATCACATGGATTCAAACTTTGAAGTAATTAATGAGATAATAATAATAATAGAAATCCTCGTGGAACTCTCCAACAACCACAGAAAATGCAGAGAAGAAGCAGATCTCACCCTTCAGTCCCATCACTCAGGGAAACCCCAGCCAGGCGCAGAGACTCTGCCATGTGTGCTTGAGACCGTACTGCTTGCCTGCACTACCGCGTGAATGCAGCTGCTTAGTGTCACACAGCACACCCACCCTGACTGCTGCGTGGCTTGTCTCATTTAGTGGGCTTGTCTCTTGTGCTCCAAGAAGAGAAGGCGGAACTCGGTGACAGCCACAAGGGTCCTGTTACTGGTGTTCGGGAGAACTGGCATGACTCAGCAGTGAGTGTGCTCCAACAAACGAGGCCCAAGATGATGCTTGGGGGTGTGAGCCCCAGTCCTGCGCCCCCGTTTGTTTCATCTCTTGAGCTCCCCGTTCTGTGCCGTTGGATTTCGAGTGTTGAAATGTAGAACCGAAACAGGCAAGAGCTCCTGGGGGGGGGGGGGGGGGCAGCCTGCAACACATCAAGAGAACAGCTGGGTGTCTAATGGCCGGCTCGGCTCCTCATTTGCAGCCTCTTGACTCCCCTCTTAACACTGTATCTTTGGAAGATAGAGGCAGCGAGGAAGGATTGTCACAGCTTTCTATAAAGAGCCGATAATAAATTGGGTCCAACTGGGCAGCAAGAATACCATTAGCAAACGCCTGGGGATACTGTCCCCTTGTAATGTCCCACAGAGACGGGAAAACGAAGAGAAAAAATAAAGACACACAGAGCATGGACTCGGTATGCTCAGCCCCTGCCTGGTAAGACGGAGATGAAAGGATACAGAGAAATAATAGAGGAAACTTTGCTGAGCTGAAAAGTAACTTTTTTTTCAGCAAGCTAAATAGTCTTAGAAAGTTCCTGGGATGAATCATCAAGAGTGACAAGTGGCTAGAATTCTCGGGGAGAGTTTTGAATGTTAAGACTGAAGAAACGAGTCTATTAGCAAGGCGGGGAGATGACCGACTTTTCTGCCGTGGTTCGAGAAAACGGGAGGACCAACGGGCGCACTGACTGTTTCTAAGGCCCGCACCGACAATGGCATGTAAGAGCTGTCCAGCGAGTATCTTTTGAATGGATAATAGAGAGATATAATGGTATTATTAATTCCAACTCATGTCAATCATCCCTACCTTACTTTAGCTACAATCACAGCTCATTGTCCCAGCAGGGAACACAGCTACCTTCACCTACACTCAAGGAATGTGACAGTCGGCGCGGGGCTACTGCCAACCCAAGTTCATGGATCCGAAAATTGAGAGGAGCAATAGATTCTAGGCACCTCCGGCCCTATGTTCTGGGCTCCAGCATGCCCTAGTGCGTCAACATGGGGCATTTTTGTGCCTTCGTTCTGCTCCTCTGCAGCCAATGTGTTAGAAAGGTCCCCACTCCATCCCCATTCTCAGGAAACACATTTATTAGTCAGCTGTCCCCATGGCTACCAAAGTCTGTGAAGCCTAACAGACGCCCACAGAGTACACACACCGATAAATCTTCCAGACTGACCCATAAAGAAATTCCCTGTGATAAGGTAGCCCTCGGCGGTGCGATCTTGATTTGCAAAGATCTGTCTTCCTTAGCGGGATGAGGATGATCTTTCATCTGGACTGTAATGAGATGAGGAGGCATACAGACACCCATAAAAAATTCAGCAGAAATCCAACCTTCATTACCAAGGCAGGGAAGCCTGGTCTCACTTCTGCCTCCCAGCCTCCCCTCCAGCCCCACATACAAGCCCCTTCCCGTTATCCATCTTGCATTGTGGACAGGAAAAATCTATTTTTTGATAATGGGCCCTAATTCCTGTGACATTTCCCCCTCATGTGTTGAGCATCTTGTGTTCTGGGTACTAATTCATCCTTCTATTCTGGTCTATTCCCCCTTTCTTCTCCCTTATCCCTCCTCCTTTCCTTCTCCCACCATCGCCCTATGCTTGACCTGCTCCATCCTCCATTCCCCAGCTTCCTCCTTCTGAGCTAAGCAAAGGATGACAAGCCACTTGCTCAAGAACACTGTGTTGGGGGCTTTACTGGTTTTGACCGGCAGGGGGCGCGAATCTCCACCTTGCCTTTTGATACATAGCCACTGTGAGCCCAGTCCCAAGCCATTTCTTGATCTTTAAGATGAGACGAAAATCCTTCTCCCCCTCCTTTTACAGAAGCCCAGAGGAGTAGAAATGGAGAACACTGGTGAGGAATTCATCCAGAACAGCTCCCTGGGGGACGTGTGGCTTCCTCTGGAACCCTAGGCAGAGTTGGCACAGACCCCATGGGCACCACAGACAATTTGGTGGAAGCCTTCTCCTCTGGATCCTTTCTTCTTTCCTCTTTCCCTTCTTTCATCTGCACCCAGCTGCTTCCTTCTCTCTTAAGCCCAGTTCCCCGCCCCGGCACCCCTCAAAATGAACTTGGTCACCCACGGGAGCCACACATTATCTTCTTTTTCTGGTTCCCCAAACTCCTGCCAAAATGACCAATGACAGAGAGGAAATTGTTTTTGCTTCTTCGCTCAACCTCTGACACTGTTTCTGCTGGGGTCCAGGACAAGGTTAACGTTCAGAGAAATACTGACGAGCGTTATCAAGGTTGAGAGCTGCCAGGCTGAGCATGGATGGAGGCTCGGGCTTAGCTGCGAGCTGCCATATGCTCAGAGCAACGGTCCTGGGTGCTATTGGAGAAGACCCCGTCAGATTCTGGAAGCACCCGGCAGAGAAGCACATTGCAAAGTCGCCGAGTGGCAATTTTTGAACACTCCCCGTATCTTGGAAAGTGAAATGGGAGCGAATAGTTGCCCCAGGAGGAGCCTGCGGCAATGATCCACAGAGTCTATGGGCGCGAAATAGCGGAGACAGTGATGGGCTCTTACTGACCGAACACGGAGGCCACATCTGGCTTCCCACAAATAATAAATGGAACCTCTCGCGCAGGCACCACTTCGTGCCAAAAAAAAAAAAAAAAAAAAAAAAAAAAAAAAAGCTTTGGTTCTGGATACCTTTCTTATCTCTCTAAGCAGCTGAGTCCCTGAAAGGGGGAAGGAAAGTTACAACACAATCAGGTTTCCCTTTCCCTAGTCTGGAATAGTCCATCAAAGATCCACTAAATTCTGAGAAGCTGCATGGGCCGCCAATGTATGAGAAGCACAGGACAAGCTATGTAAGCATGAGCAAGCAGATAAAACTGCCCCAAATGCTGGGGGGGCTAAAAGAGGCTCAACATAGAGTTATTATGAGAAGAAACGTTTAGAAGGTTTTGTGATTGGGTGGAAGAGGGGTCTGGAGAGATGGCTCAGTGGATAAAGCACTTGCTGCCCAGCCCTGGGGAGCAGAGTTCAGAAACCCAGATGTCACATAAGAGCCAGACAGGCACAGTGGCCTGCCTATAGTCCTGGTGCTCAGAAGCTGTGAGCAGATGCGCAGGGCTCACCAAATTGATGCGCTCTTGGCTCAGCAAGAAGCCTTGCTTCAGTAAACAAGTGGAGTGCAATCAAATAGCACAATTGATGATATCAACCTCTGACCTCCACACACACATGCATGCATACATTCACACACACACACACACACACACACACACACAGTTGAAAACAAACACTGCATCTGTAAACCTAGATGTTATCATCATACTGGGTATAAATAAAACCTGAAAACTGTCCTGGAAATGAAGACACTGTTGTCCCAACTACAGCTAGAATTGCAGAGCCGGGCATGGAACTCTGGGAAAGCAACTGCTCGCCCTGGAATGCATAATGCCTTGGGTTTGAGCCCCAGCAATAGAGGAATTCTTGGCCCAATAAAGCAAGTGAAAGAAATCCCAACTAGACAATGGAGACTCTGAACAAAAGGTTATATACTAATGCTTATAAAAAAGATATCCATACATTCAGGACACAGACATGACACGGGGAAAAGAGGAGACTCTGGGGGCTGTGTGCAGTGGGGAAGGCACACACCAAGAGGTGGTGATGAAAGAGACTCTGGTGCGTGTGTGCACACCAGGAGCTGGCAATGAAAGTTTCGCTGCTTTAGATGAATCTACCTACAAACAGACGCAGCCAGTCTCAGGGAAAGTGGCTGTGGGCGAGGTCTTTCAGTCTCAATGACAAGAGACTTTATAAGCTGAGTGGTCGTGGAAGCTACTACCAGGAACCCAACAAGCCCCACATCTTCCCTTTATAGCAGAAACAGTTCAGCTTTGGTGGGGGGGGGGGGGGATGTGATCTGAGATTTATGTGAAAGCTAACAATCCAGCAGAAGAGGAAGAAATCCACACTTTTAAAATAGAGTAGCTGGAGAAAAGGCTCATCAATTAAGATCTCTTGTTCTTACAGAGGACCAGGGTTTGATTCCCAGCACCCACGTCAGTCAGCTCACAACCACCTGCAGCTCCAGCTCTGGCGTGTGTGTGTGCATGTGTGTGCGTGTGTGTACGTGTGTGTCTGTGTGTGTGCATGTGTGTGTGTCTGTGTGTGCGTGTGTATGTACGTGTGTGTGTCTGTATGTGTCTGTGTCTGTGTGTGTCTCTTTGTGTGGTGCATGTGTGTGTCTGTGTGTGCATGTGTGTGCGCATGGGTGTGTACATGTTTGTGTCTGTGTCTGTGAGTGTCTGTGTGTGTCTGTGTGTGTCTCTGTGTGTCTGTGTATATCTGTGTGTGTTTGTGAGTGTCTGTGTGTGTCTGTGTGTGTCTGTGTGTATCTGTGTGTGTTTATGAGTGTCTGTGTGTGTCTGTGTGTGTGTGTCTCTGTGTGTTTGTGTATGTCTGTGTGTATCTGTGTGTGTCTGTGAGTGTCTGTGTGTGTCTGTGTGTGTCTGTGTGAGTCTGTGAGTGTCTGTGTGTGTCTGTGTGTGTCTGTGTGTGTCTGTGAGTGTCTGTGTGTGTCTGTGTGTGTCTGTGTGTGTCTGTGTGTGTCTGTGTGTGTCTGTGAGTGTCTGTGTGTGTCTGTGAGTGTCTGTGTGTGTCTGTGTGTGTCTGTGAGTGTCTATGTGTGTCTGTGTGTGTCTGTGAGTGTCTGTGTGTGTCTATGTGTGTCTGTGTGTGTCTGTGTGTGTCTGTGTGTCTCTGTGAGTGTCTGTGTGTGTCTGTGTGTGTCTGTGTGTGTCTGGTGCTCTCTTCTTGCCTCCATGCTCTTACATGCATACACCCTCATAACAGCTACATATTCGCATCAATAAAAATGAAATAAGTGTAAAGGCTAACTTCTTAAATTTACATATTCTGAAAAAATTCAACAACATACAGCATCCAAGTATGAGATTAATCAAAATATCTCTATAGATCATATAACCATAAATAGGAGGGGTGGAGTAAATAGTTTAGCAATATGAAAATCGATGTTCACAAAAATAAGAAGCTCAGTTGGCTAAAGGTGTCATTGTGAATGGGTTCAACTCCATTACTAGGACACCAGCCAGTGTTCTCAGCTGTAGGTCAAACCCAAAATTAGAAATCTGTTATACACTTTTAAATAACAGATTTGGCTTGACATGATAGGAAATGGTAGAAAATAGGGCACAGCTAAAGACAGATAAGACAAAAACAAAAAAAAATCAGCGAGTAAAGAATTCAAAGCAAGTGTGAAATGCTCAAAACGAGCATCATGTAGAAGCAGGAAATTCAAACCATAATGAATATAAAATACCGTATTTGGGTCTTGAATGTCACAGCTACAAGAAGCATTTTATAAATGGGAAGATGCCAGGAGAAATAGCCAAATCTTAATTTTATTATAATAAATGTTAACATCTTCTAACAAACCAAGTGAGTAAAAAAAAATAGAAATGTTGGATAATATTACTGGATTTTCATTTTTCTGAAGGATAAATGTGATTTCTGAACATTGACAACTCATTTATTGGAGAAAAACAAACAGCAGAGACCCAAAACTTTGAAATTCTCTAACCGAGGTTTTGGATTCTGCTTCAGCTGCTTTTTATAAAATAATAAATAAATAAATAAATAAATAAATAAATAAATAAATAAATAAATAAATAAATTGCAGAGACCAGCCAGCCAATAGAAAACTATTCAAAGGGAAAAGCGCTTTCTTTGGCTTTACAGTCAGAGGGATCACACTTCAATGGAAGATAAGGTTTGGAAGCAGCAATTCGAGGTGAAGGGTCACCTGGCACAGGATCTTTGCAAAACAGCACCCCCTGCTGGAGACCAACTCAAACATATACACGCACCTGTGGACAACCCTTCACATTCAACCACAACAGGCGGCCTACCAAGACCCACCCTCAGACTCTAGGTTGTTGTGCCAGGCGGTACTCAGACACCAGCTGAGTCAGGGACTCAAGCAAAGCCTGACCTGACCCCGAGGCTCCTCCCTGAAGCTACTTGCATTCAGTGACTGATGGGGAATAAAGGCCTTCTCCTTGTCCCCGCTCCCCCCCCCCCAAACAGCTCATTCTGAAACATTTTCCAGAGTTATCTGTGAGGTGTGCTGAAGCATCTACCAAAGTTCTACTGAAGCTGTACTCCCCCATCCAGCCCTGCTTTTCTCTTCTTTTTGTACAAATGCCGTTTGACCTCAAGGTCCCTGAAAGCCAGCTCCCATCTTAGATCCCCAGGGGTTTGCACAAATGCCATTTGACCCCAAGGTCCCTGCAAGCCAACTCCCATCTTAGATGTCCAAGGTTTCTAGGCAACCCACACCACCACAAAAGACACCCAACTTCAAGAACTTAGAAAATAGAAAGACTTGTTTGGCCTCATAGTTTTGGAGATTATGACCCCAAACTAGGTTCGATTCCTTTGCCTCCTGTGGTGAGGCAGCATGTCCTTGCATGGAGAACATAGCAGAATACAGCTGTTCACTCATGGCCAGGATTCAAAACAATAACAGAGAAAGGGGCTGGATGATGTCCCCCACCAAAGGCATGTCCCGATGCCCTAAAGACCTCCCGCCAGGCCCCTGCTCTTAAAGTTCCACCACTTCTTGACAGTGCCAATCTGGAGACCAAATCAAACACATGGGCCTCTGGGAGACACTCCCGATCCAGATGACAGCACTGGGCTCCCCAGTTTAGGAAACAAGATTGTGTTGAGGGTGGGGTGGACACATGATTGCATGTGTTCGTTCATGACAGTGATCGGACCCAAGCTGAGCTCAACTTGAACATAGAGTGTAAACAACAGGGCTATCACACAGCAAACTTATTATATGACCCGATAAATCTATACTCAGAAGCCAAGTCACTAAACACCTTCTTATTGCACGAGAACAAAACAAAAAGGCAGCCAAATTAAATGGAGAAAGGGACCACAAAACACAGCGAAAGAGACAATGGTAATGTTTCTAAAAGATATATTCACAAGTATGTGAAGTGACAGAGTTTCTTGGAATTTCTTTAAAATATTTCTCAGGAGAGATGGCCCCACCCCTCACCACAGGCATGGAAGAGCTAGCCCAGATGGCATGGGCCTAGGAGAGCTGGCTTTGCCCCTCACCCAAGGCCTGGGTCAACCAGCTCAGTGACCACAAGATCCACCCCCTGGACCTTGGGCTAACATCCCACCCTAACATCTATCCCATCTGTGACCTGCTGGAGTGTGTGAAGGGACTGGTCCTGTGGACTGATAACCACAGGATCTCCGTGACTCAGGGCAACAACATACAGGAGGAGTTTCAGTGAGGGCCGGTGGGGATGCTGTACCAGAGGCCTTGAATCAAACCAGTGACTCATTGCAGTGAACATTTTGCAGGTGGGGCAAACTGGACAAAAGGAGTATACTGCAAAACACACTGCAGCTCCCGACGCCACTAGGATGAAGAGGTGTTGGAAAGATGGAGGAGTGAGGTGGGGTTTTTGTTTGTTTGTTTTCTTTAGTTCTTAGTTAATTTGGGGGGCATACTGCAGAGATGAGGGACTTGGAGGTGAGCAGGATTGGGTTGCATGATGTGAGATTTCTGAAGAATCAGTAAAGAATTGTGTTTTAAAAAGAAAAAATGGAAAATAGAAGATATGAAATGTATTAATAATTGACAAGTAAAAGTAATATTGGATATATGAGCACATATATGGAAATTATGCTATACCTCCAATTTTGAATGCTTTATATTAGACTAAAAAGAGAGAACAATAAATAAAAAATTAGTTCATTAGAAAAATATATGAATATTTTGTAGGAATATAAATTTTATCTTTAAAAAGTCAACAATAAAACAGACAATTCATCACATCTAACCAAGGCTCAAGAATAAACGAATGCCTGTAATCAGGAATATCATTATAGAACCATAGTTAGATTCAGATATTATAGGGACATCTTCATAACTTTAATCAATTTTGGGTTCTCAGCAAAACCCAAATTCTGTCAATTGGGAGGTGGAGATGGGAAGATCATCAGCTTAATGTCAGCCTCCACCAACACAGTGAGTTCAACGCCACCCTGGCTCACATGAGACCCCATCTCAAAAATTATTCATAATAGCTCTGTGAGGGCTGCTATCCTCAGCCCTACAGTTTCCAATAGTAGGATGATTCTGTTGGAATCCGCTCCACCGAGACACTGTTTCTCTCAAGTGCAAGCCAGACCTGGACTTACTCTGAACCTGCCACCACCATGGAAGCCAGAATGCACTGTCACATCTCTGGCATAGTTACCTGCGATTTTAACTTTCCTTCTCAAGCAGGTGACTCTTCCCCACGCTGGCTTTAACAAAGACAGCAGCCCTCCATAAGCTGTGCAGAAACACACATGCCAAGGAGCTTCAGGAGGTCTTAGATCAACGGCCACGGATCAGCTGAGACCCCAGTCCTACAGTCTGCCAATAGTCATCTACAGGGACTGAAGAGCAATTTTTCCCCGACTCGAGTCTCAGGTTGGAACCTGCATCTCCATGTTGGCCTCGAGCAGAGAACTCAGCCACCTAAGCTGCACAGACTGTAAGATAAAGACATAAAGATAAAAGCTGTTCATGGTATTGACTCTTTGCTTATGAATGGGTATTCTGTCTGTGTGTGTGTGTGTGCGCGCGCGCGCAAACATTCCAGCATGCATGTGTGTATGTGATGAGTATGCACACAGTCATTCCATGATGCTTGTATGAAGGTCATAGGACAACTTGCAGGAGTCTGTTCTCTCTTTCTGCTGTGTAGAAACCAGTATGAAACTCCCATCCTCAGCCTTGGTGGGAAGCACCTTTAGCTGCTGAACCACCTCACTGACCCCTGTGTTCTCAGTCATTGCACAGCCACGCCTAACTATAGTATAAGGACTTACAGACAGATGTGTGCAAAGATCCGGATACTGAGATGCTCACTACAATTTTTTTTTCTAATTTTGAACATTTGAAATCAGTTTAAATGTCAATGGGTAGAAGCTAAAGAAATCAATTATAACACAGGTGAACCATGGAACCATTTTTGTAGGCTAAAAAGGTCACTGTAGCTTCATGGTTCGTCTTAATCATTCTCACAGGGAGTTGGAAGTCTGTGCTCCTGGAATTCACCCTAGGGCCGGGAAAGAAAATGCCATGAAAGCCTCTGTGTGAGAAAAGTTGCAAAATCTTGAAAGTGTACGATTTAAAATATTTCAAGAGAGGGATAAATATATGGAGGGGGGAATACAGAGTTGCAAAAAATAAGCGTGGAGCCAGCGAGTGTGGTGGCTCACATTTCAATCCCAGCACTCGGGAGGCAGAGGCAGGCGGATCTCTGTCAGTTCAAAGACAGACTTACTGATCTACATAGGGAGTTCTGGGTCAAGCAGAGCAACATAGAAAGACCTTGTCTAAAAAAGTATTGTTGATGATTATGTTAAAATTACGAGACTGGGATGACTTTTCTATCCTGTATTTTTCCACATCAGATTATATTGTTGTTACTATTGGTGGAGGGGGCAGTAGCAGAAACCAGGAAGCGAGGTTACCTGGCACAAGCCGGCAACGGGATGCACCGCCCACGCTAAACTTGCTTAGACGGTCCAGACTTGTTTCTCACAAACTTGTCTTCCCGAGTCGTCAGCTTTCAGAACCACGGACAGTGCACTCAGCACCTTCCCTGGCTTAGCTAGGATTAGCTCTCTGCCACCTGGAAATCTATTGCCCTCCTGTGTGGAGGCTCTTCTCATCCTGTGGCAAAAGACCTGCTTCTTTGAGCTGCTCTCTTCAAATCCCTTGGTTTCTGATATTTCACGATGCTGGGCATGTCAAGGGGATTCCGAGGAAGGCGTGTGTGCTGAGAGCGTGCAGAGAATCACTGTTTTTCTCACCTGTCTTACTTACCTCTGGCCTTCTGCCACTGCTGTTCATCTGCCTTGGTTAAATGATCCTATTAGAAAGCTGAAATGCTCCCCAGCTTGAGAATGGATGATGAATATTTTTTCCCTCAGACCTCAAAATTATCTTGGGAAAGCTGTGTGGGTCCCCGAGGGATAGACTGTTAGCTGGGAGGTTGGCCTCGTGGCGAAGTGCATTCCCCTGCATCAGGATGAGTGCCTATCATGTGTGCCTCCTGCAGTCTGCTCACCATGACCCTGCCATGTCATGCTTGTGTTTAATCCAAGACTCCCACACCCCGGAGGAACAAGGATGCTGAGTGACAGGCTGTTGGCTTACTCAGCCCGTGTCATTACCATCAAGGCATATGCTGTGACTGCAGGAGGAAGGGAAGGTGTAGATATGCTGGCTAGCAATGCTCCGTGTTTCCTTGCACCCAGCAAGCCCTTTAATACGTTCAGCCTCACAGGCAAGCCCGAGCAGCTGAAAAAACACGAGGTTAGCCTAGGCGTTTGGTTGATTCACTGAACACCTGTGAACAGTTTTGTCATTGAATAGGCTCCTGTGAGGTGATTGTTGAGGTGGTTGAGTGGTTAACAGGAAATATGAGGAATGGTTGGCGGGATTTTAGCACTTTTAACTGTTGAGCGAACTTGTAACCTTTAAAAACTTTATTTTTACTATTTGTGTGTGTGTGTGTGTGTGTGTGTGTGTGTGTGTGTGTGTGTGTTTCTGGGCATATGGGCCAATGCCTGCAGATGCAGGAGAGGCTATAAAATCCCACAGACAGAGAGCTGCAGAC